>NC_042619.1:277981618-278290993 GCF_901001135.1 Rhinatrema bivittatum | reverse complement strand
CAGACACAAAGATCCAGTAATGAAAAATAATAAGGATACAAAAATTTTTTTGCTCTGCATACCTGGGAAAGTTTGATATCCAGGTATCCTGAGATTGTTCTGAATTAGCAGGAGGTGGGGTGGTTTGCTTGGAACTTTCTCCTCTCTCAGTCACATACCAGCGCTCTCTCTCACACTGGCTCTCAATGACACACCTATACACACATGCTCTCAGTCACTCACATATACAAATGTTTTTTCTCTCTCACTTATATAGGCTCTTAATTACACATTTACACACATGCTGTCTATCTTTTCACGCTTACACACACACAGGCTTTCAATCACATAAATACATGCTGTCTTTTTCTCTCACACACAGACTCTCATTCACATGCTTACAAACATGTCCTCTCTTTCTCTCATTTACACACAGGCTCTCAATCACATACTCACATGCTCCCTCACCTAAATCAGCTCTCAATCACACACAGACACACATGGTCTCTCTCTCTCATTTAAACACAGGCTCTCAATCACATACTCACATGCTCCCTCACCTAAATCAGCTCTCAATCACACAGACACACATGGTCTCTCTCTCTCATTTAAACACAGGCTCTCAATCACATACTCACATGCTCCATCACCTAAACCAGCTGTCAATCAGACACAGACACACATGATCTCTCTCTTACTTATACACACAGGCTCTTAATCATACATACACATGATCTCTCTCACACACAAAGGATCTCAATCATACACACATACTCTTTCAAACAAACAGGTTTTCAATTACAAACTTACACATACAGGTTCCCAATGGTAAACTTACATTCATGCTCTCTCTCACACAGGCAGGATCTCAATCACAGACATACTCTCTTTCACATATACAGGCTCTCAATCATTCACATACATGCAATCTCTCACTCACACACACAGGATCTCAAACACACATGCTTGCTCGCTCATTCACTCTCTCTCTCCCCCCCCCCGGGAACTCGCGGCAGCAGCAGCCACCTCCCAACGCTAACCTCCTTCATTTTCAGCCCTCGCGGAGGCGAAGGCGGAGTCCCATCGGCCGCGGTTGAAGATTTTCATTTTCCTCCGAGCCGCGCTGCAGTCTTCTTCCCGTCGGACACTAGCGTGCCTGCGCGGGTCTTCCCGCGTAGGCACCCGATGCTCTCCACTTCCTCTTCCGGGCCGCGGGAAGAAGAGAGCACGGGTGCTCTCTTCTTCCCGCGGCCCGGAAGAGGAAGTGGAGAGCATCGGGTGCCTGCGCGGGAAGACCCGCGCAGGCACCCGATGACTCCAGCGCTGGCACCCGGCTGACACCCGATGACTCCCGCGCAGGCACCCGGATGACTCCAGTCGGCGTGCTCTCTTCTCCTCCCCCCCGCGGCCCGGAAGAGGAAGTGGTGAGCATCGGGTGCCTGCGCGGAAGAAGAGACCACGCTAGTGTGGTCTCTTCTTCCCGCGCAGGCACCCGATGCTCTCCACTTCCTCTTCCGGGCCGCGGGGGGGGGGGGGGGGGGGGAGGAGAAGAGAGCACGCCGGTGCCGCTGACTCCAGCTGTCCTGCCGCGTTCCGCCCGGGCTGACAGCATTTTAAGCCCGGGCGGCGGAGGACCGGGGAGCAGCTGGGTCAGCGGGGAACCGCGAAGTATGGCGACACTTGTCTGCGAGCCAGATGCAGCCCTCAAAAGAGCCATATCTGGCTCGCGAGCCATGGGTTCCCGACCCCTGCGTTAGCACAAGCTACAATCGAAACTAGAAATCAATCGATTATAAATAATAAACTCATTTCAAAATATGGGGAAAAAGTGGATGAGCTGGATAAGAAAATTGTCACGATGGAAAAAGTGCAACAAAAATTGATTATTTCAGAAAATATAATTGATAAAAGGCTTGAGAGGGTGGAAAACGCCCTTAGGGCGCATAATCTTAGAATAATAAATTTCCCTATTATGCAAATGATTTCGCCTCTCGAATTATTCAGAAATTATATGAAGTTTATCCTCAAGATACCTGAAGCGGCTTTACCCATTATTACAAGGCGTATTACCTTCAAACCAGAACTCCTGTTGAGGGAATAGAAACTGAAGGAAACCAAGTTCAAGAGATAAATTTATCTAATATATTGGAGTTGTCTATTGATACGGAAATTAAAATTAGACAACCATTACTAATCTCCTTTGTCTTTCTACTGATCGGAATTACATCATGAAGTTATTTCTTCGAAATAGACAGACAAAATTTCACGGACACTCCGTACCCCCTCTATCAAATCCACTAAACTTATTTCCACAATGAACAGAGCCTTTTCCCTGGCCGGCCCCACCCTGTGGAACTCTATGCCCCCAGACTTGCGCACTGAAACATCTACACCCAAATTTTAAAAAAAGCTAAAAACCTGGCTCTTCTTACAGGCCTACCCCTCCCTCAACAACCATCCTCCTGATGACCCCCTAAGCTGTGTATAATGCATTCCCTGTAGCACCCTTTACAATGTGCTTCTGCTGACTTTTTCTCTCAATTGCCTTCTCCCCGATGACCTCCTAATTTGTTTACAGTGCTTTCCATGTATTACCTTCACAATGTACTCTTGTTAATTTTTCCCTCATCTGCTCCCAGTTGAGGAACCGTCATTCCCTGTAAATAGTTACCCAGTTTCTGTTTGTTGATGTTTATCTCTTGTATGCAGAGTTTACTGTTCTATGTAATGGCAGTGCCAAAAGTTCTGTATAATGACACTGTCAAAAAGTTTTAGTTATCTGTAAACCAATACGATGTGCAAACGGCTATCGGTATATAAAAACCTATAAATAAATAAATACATAAATAAATAAATAAATAATCAGATGTTATAAAATCGACACAAACCCGGCGTAGAGAGTTTCTTGCATTGAGACCTTCAGTCCTTCAACTAGGGGCTACATTTATTTATTTATTTATTTATTTATTTGTGGTTTTTATATACCGGATTTTGTAGGGTAACATCAGTTCGGTTTACATAATAACTTCAAAATCAGCAAAACAGAGGCTTTACATAGAACTTATAGGAAAACAGTGAATAAAATATAATTAAATAATTAAATAAACTATACAATGAATGAGGCTTAAATAGAGAGACTTAAATGGAGGTTGTTGGATAACTGAGATGGTATTGAGAGAGATGATTGGGGGATGAAGATGGACGGAATGTATAGAAGGATAGGGGTTGTATATTGCATATAGGGAGGGGAATGAAGAGTTGAAAGGGGTGCATGGGGGAGGGAAAGGAGGAGTTGCATAGATTGCAAGGACCTATTTACAATAGATGCATTGGGGAGGAAATAGCATATATGATTATAAAACTATATACAAAGTGTACATTATTGAAGATATGTAAGTCAAGGCATGAAGTCGAAAATAGAGGATGGTAGCAACTAAGAGAGGGAGTTATCTTATGAGGGATCGTAAAGTTAGAACTGAGGGATTTGTTAGGGGCAGGGACGCGGGAGAGGAGGGGTGGTGAGGGTAGAGGCTACATTTATTCTCAAATACCCCTGTAAATGTTGTATAAAGTATTTAAATGTAAATTATAGCTTTCTTGAACCTGTACAGCTTAAAGCCTTTATAGATGCAAGAGCCCATGTAGAAACCACCCCAGTTTAGGCTATATAAACTAAAGTAGTGGTAACTTGCAAGCCAGGCGTACTGTTTTCCTAAATTGAGATTCTTTTACTTTGGTGCTCATTTCTGCCTCCCCAATATACATATAATTTAGATTGCTTACAAATGTTTTGGTATATACAAAAATTTTCTTATGTTTATTGCCTATTTGTAATGCCACTGTTTTGCTATACAAGATTTTTCTTGGAGTGTTTAAAAAATTTTGAAAATAAAGAATTGAAAAAAAAATTATATTCTGCCTATAATGGCACATGCTAAGCGTAATACAGAATGTTATTTATTTAAAAAAAATTTTTGATAATAAAAACCATAAAAACATCATAACATTATTTCACACTAATAAAAAGAACATCTTACAAATCACAAGTTTATATGTAAATTACACTACACAATAATAATAATAATAAAACATTAAAAGCACTAACATCATTCCACTGTGACAAAAAAGGCTTCTTGAAAAAGGATAGCTTTTAATCTTTCTTGAAAAGATTTTGTCATTTATATACTTAATTTCATCTGGAAGGGAGTTCCATAACTTAGGGCCAATTATAGAAATGGCATGACTATGAACTTCCTTTAGATAGACCTCCTTTTCACTAGGTAATGTTAAAAGATGCTGTGAAGCCAATCGTAGATACTGGGCCAGAACATATTTTTACATAAATTGGCTAAATAACTTGGGGTGTTATTTTGAAATTAATTAATTATTAACATAATAACTTTAAATTTTAGCCACTAAATACTGGCAACCAATGTAATCTTTCAAAACTGGGGTTATATGTTCAAATATACATGAATTGGTAATTAGCCTAGCGGCAGAATTTTGGAGATATTGTAACACCGGTTGTATTTTTAGTAACCCCCATATATAAAGAGCTGCAATAGTCTATCAAAGTTAGAACAAAAGCTTGCACAATTATTCTAAAATCATCCTGCTCTAGAAACAATCTCAGATGACATGGCTAATGTAAGATAACCTTTGGCACAGACTGGCCTAATTTGAAGCATATAATTCAGCTGTTCCTCAAACTGGAAACCTAAGTTGAATATTTGAGTCTTAAACATTACTACATTGGACAATTTAACGATCTCAACTGGCTTGGTTTATTTTTAAATTCACAGTATCTTGGTTTATGCCAAATTAATAACCAGTACATTATCAGACATCCAACTATTGCTTCCATGTACATGCTTTTCAAAAAATCCTCATCTACTGAAAAATAAAGCTGATTGTCATCTGCATAAAATTTAAAATCATTATCAAATAATTCAAGCAATGCACAAAAAGAAGGTATCTTTTAAATAGGCATGTGGGTGCACATACCTCAGTCCAGCCAGATAGGCCAGTGTGCTAGAAAAATAAAAATAAAATAATGCATCCTATTTACTGAAATAAAAAACACCTGAAAATGTTTGGGGTTTCGATTGGCCCATTTATTCATTACTGGTAATCCAAACTGAAATGAAAATTGATCATTTTGATTCAGATTACTAATTCAATTAAAATAAATGGACATCCATGCCCCATGGTGATTTCATGGGAGACCAGGGAACCTGCATATACCCTGAAAAACTGACCTTTTTCCAGCAACATTTTTTTCCTACCTCCATTATCTTTTTCTTTTTCTTCATCTTCTTCAGAAGGATAAACATAGCTTATGAATGAGCCATTAACTAAAGGTCCACTGTCAATGCTTCCTCCATATCCTGGTTTAACACAGTCTGGAGGAGCCCACTCCTTATTGCAATGGCAGTTTTTCATATTGTTGCACACCTGAATAATAAAAATGTAGATTTACAATGTATTAATGCAACAATAAACATTATTAGAAATTTATAATTTCTAATATTGCATGGACATACATGCACATGGTTATACCTGAACTTGGGCAGGTGTAACTGTATGCATGCATATTTATCTGCATCCTTTCAAAAATGGAAATTATGTATATAAACCCTTTCCCCACCAATTCAGACTTCAACCACAGGTAAAAGTATGCCTGAAATCAGGTTTCACACATACTTTAACAAATAAAACTCCCAGGCTGATTTTCAAAGTATGATTTACATGTATAAAATAGGGTTTATTTGTATAAGAGCAAGAATATGGCAAATATGATAACTATCAGTTCTTGCTTGAACATTTTTTATGAATCTAAAGAGTTTCTTAATATATAAATCAATCAACTATATCTAGTTCTTTTTTGGAAATTGATTAATATGAAGCTAGCTTTCAGAATAATAGTCTCTATTTTAGTAAAAAACACAGAAACTGCAAGCAAGAACTGATAGGTATCATATTTGCCATATTCTTGCCAGTCCTTAGAATATCGCTACTTGGGTTTATACCTATGAGGCTTGAGTTTCAATGCTCATTATACAAATAAACCATATTTTATATTTGTAAATCACACTTTGATAATCAGCCTGGGAGTCCCCCTGAGCTGACATCATCCGGTTCCAATATAATAGGTCTCAGTATTTGCTAACGATTCGAGTTAGCAAGGACAAGGAAACTCCTTACGCTAAGGATTCGTTCAAGCTACTCTGCCTCCTCGGACTTACCAGGGGTACCTGCTCCTCAGGGGCCTCGCTCTCTTTCCTCTGTTTCAGATTGCAGATAGGAACCGGTACTCACTCCTCGTGGGCCCATGTTCCTGGACACTCTGAAGATTCTCTACTGCCTGGAAGCTACCGCAGATACAGACATTTGTGAGTTATAATTGCTCTCTCAGAGGTTTCCCTGGAACAGGTACTCGCTCCTCGAGGGCCTAACCCTTTCCAGCTACTGAGCTTCTTTAAGACCTTATGTGAGAATTGTCATCTAGTTCTGGCTATGAACACAGCTTACCCTGTCTACTCACTGTCTACAGTTTCTCTACAGCTTAGCAACCCTGGGATCGCGGTTCCAGTACGTGAGGGTCTTCAGCCCTGCCGGGCATATCAGCTCACTACTGCCACCTCTGGTGGATCTACTAACCTGTCTAATAAAAGAACTATCTGTGTCTGTCTCCATACCCAAGCCTAGCCGGTGGTCTCTTTTACGATATCCTCCTGGGGGCGCTGTCATCTGCCATCGGCCCAAGGACCCACCTATCTATATTCCTCTACAGCTGAGTGCCCTCTCCAAGTACTCCGCTCATAACAGATTGTTAACTCTGCCTACGGAATACAACAAGATTGCTACCTCCTAGCAGATTCAGTACAGTTTGCTAACTCCTCCTCCAACAGGAGTATCCAGCAACAGATTCTAACAAGATTGCTAACTCCTCCCCTCTGGAGGAGCAGATCATAACAGCTCCAGAGTCTCAATAAATGGATGAGACAATGGTGCAAAGAAGAGAGATTCAGTTTTGTAAGGAACTGGGAAACCTTTTGGGGAAGGGGGAGTCTTTTCCGAAGGGATGGGTTCCACTTTAACCAGAGTGGAACTAGACTGCTGGCACTAATCTTTAAAAAGGAGATAGAGCAGCTTTTAAACTAGAACAAAGGGGAAAGCCAACAGTCACTCAACAGTGCATGGTTCAGAGGGAGGTATCTTCAAAGGATACGAATGATGCATTAGAATTAGAGCATCCCAACAGTGAGGTTCCAATAATAAGAAAAGTAGTCCACGTGCCTGTAACTAAAAACTCACCTGAGCTAAAAAATTCTAATTTATCCCTATCAATTAAAAAGCAGAATGAAAATACAAACAAAAAACACACTTTGAAATGTTTGTATGAAAATGCCAGAAGTCTAAGAAGTAAGATGGTAGTATCAGAATGTATAGCAGTAAATGATAAACTATCAAATCAATGGATTAATGCCCCATAAATATCTTTTCTCTGAACATTCAAAATACACTATTCCATGCTCAAAACAATGAGTCATGTATTGATCCAAACAATATTCACTGAGGGCTACGGAGTCTCTGGTGGCTCCTATAGCCCAGCTGTTTAACCAACAAAAGATTTTTGGAAAGATAGAGGAAGGGTTTCATATATATGAGTATTAAACCCCAATGGGTGGACTCTTTTTTCGTGTATAATCATCAACCAAACCTCCTCCATCCAATATTTTTGTCAATTCTGTACACCCTAGGTGAAAACTGAATATATTTTTTTCTTTTTAAATTATGTGTCAAAAATCTTTAAAAAGCATGCTTTAAATGTCCCAACTTATCTGGTATCGTTGAAAAACCCGACGCAGCCACGTTTCTGGTCCATTAAAGGACCTTTCTTCAGGGGATATTCTCCTGTTGTAATCAGTCGGTGTACCAAAATAGCTGGAAAAGAATGCAACGATGTTATATTTCCTCAAGGCGCCATTCGCGTTCCTCCACCATTGAACGCTACTCACTAACAGACTCTGCTTTTAACCTAAGCATACAGATGGCTCAAGGACCAATCACAATGCTCGTTGCTGTGACGTATTGACGTATGATTCCAATTAATGAAACCCAATCCAGCGCGTCATTTAATCCCTGGGGAACTTGCGTTTTCAAAGCAAAAATCCAAAATGCCTCTCGTTTATTCAATAAACCTTCCCGATCTCCTCCTCTTATGGTAAAAGGTACATGGTCAATCACAGTCCATTTTAATTCACTGTAAGAGTGACCTTGCTGCACACAATGGGGTAGATTTTCAGACGAGCGCGAACAGCCTACTTTTGTTTGCGCTCCAGGCGCAAACAAAAGTACGCTGGATTTTAGTAGATACGCGCGTAGTCGCGCGTATCTGCTAAAATCCTGGATCGGCGCGCGCAAGGCTATCGATTTCGTATAGCCTGCGCGCGCTGAGCCGCGCAGCCTACCCCCGTTCCCTCCTAGGCCGCTCCGAAATCGGAGCGGCCTAGAAGGGAACTTTCCTTTGCCCTCCCCTCACCTTCCCCTCCCTTCCCCTACCTAACCCACCCGCCCGGCCCTGTCTAAACCCCCATCCTACCTTTGTCGGGGGATTTTAATCCCCGCGCGCGAGCGGGACTCCTGCGCGCCGGGCCGCGACCTGGGGGCGGGTACGGAGGGCGCGGCCACGCCCCCGGGTCGTAGCCACGCCCCGTACCCGCCCCCAAAACGCTGCCGACACGCCCCCGGAACGCAGCGACGACCGGGCCCGCCCCCGACACGCCCCCCTCCGAGAACCCCGGGACTTACGCGAGTCCCGGGGCTCTGCGCGCGCCGGGAGGCCTATGTAAAATAGGCTTCCCGGCGCGCAGGGCCCTGCTCGCGTAAATCCGCCCGGTTTTGGGCGGATTTACGCGAGCAGGGCTCTGAAAATCCGCCCCAATGTGTAACTATTGGTGCTGTCAATGTGGATGTATTCAACTTGGATTTATGTTTATTTAGTCTCACTCTAATTTTGTGGGCAGTCCTACCAACATAAACACGAGGGCAAGGGCAGATAATCGCATACATTCCAAGATCTGAATTGCATGTTGTATTATGCTTGCGATAAACTTGGTATCCTGTAATTGGTTCTTGCCAACTATTTCCATCTATGCTATTAACACAGTGGGGACACTGTCCACACTGTTGGTGTCCTGTTATAGGAACCTGTGAGTGCGGCAGAGATTGAGCATGTACAAGTTTATCTTTGATATTAGCTCCACGGGTGGTCACGATAAGAGGTGTCTCTTTAAAAATGTCGTGCAGGGCTAATACATGCCAATGACGGCGTATTGATGCTGCAATAACATTTGTGGCAACAGATTGTTTTAATACATAAACGAGTTGTGGATCCTGTTTAGAAGGTTTATACTGCAGCAAACTCTGCCTGTCCGAATATTTAGCCCTTTTGTAAGCCTTCTTGATAGCTGATTTCAGATACCCGCGTTCCAAAAATCTGTCTCGCAATATAGAAGCTTGAATCTCGAAATCCATCATTGTAGAGCAAATACGTTTTGCACGAAAAAACTGACTTGCAGGTAACCCACATTTAAAAGGCACGAATGGCGCCTTGAGGAAATATAACATCATTGCATTCTTTTCCTGCTATTTTGGTACACCGACTGATTACAACAGGAGAATATCCCCTGAAGAAAGGTCCTTTAATGGACCAGAAACGTGGCTGCGTCGGGTTTTTCAATGATACCAGATAAGTCGGGACATTTAAAGCATGCTTTTTAAAGATTTTCGACACAAAATTAAAAAAGAAAAAAATATATGCAGTTTTCACCTAGGGTGTACAGAATTGACAAAAATATTGGATGGAGGAGGTTTGGTTGATGATTATACACGAAAAAAGAGTTCACCCATTGGGGTTTAATATTCATATATATGAAACCCTTCCTCTATCTTTCCAAAAATCTTTTGTTGGTTAAACAGCTGGGCTATAGGAGCCACCAGAGACTCCGTAGCCCTCAGTGAATATTATTTGGATCAATACATGACTCATTGTTTTGAGCATGGAATAGTGTATTTTGAATGTTCAGAGAAAAGATATTTATGGGGCATTAATCCATTGATTTGATAGTTTATCATAAATTCCCCAGAATAAATGGGTGCTTTTTGAGGTTTGGTAGCAGTAAATGATGACATAGACTTAATTGACATCTCAGAGACATAGTGGAAGGAGGATAACCAATGGGACAGTGCTATACTGGGGTACAAATTATATTGCAATGAACCTCCGGGAGGCAGTGTGGTGCTTTATGTCCAGGATGGCATAGAGTCCAACAGGATAAACATCCTACATGAGACTAACTGTTACGATCCTGCCCGTGCTCCTCGCGGGCAGGCCCTCACCTCCACGCGGCCAGCCGGGCCGTTGACGCGGCCGCCACCGCGGCAGTCCCTCGGTGGCATCCGGGCTCCTCCCCGGCTGCCTTCTGCTTCATCCAGCGGGGCCGATCCCCCGCGAGCTCTCCCTCGCGGTCAGGACCCCCGCTGCTGCTCCTGTGTTCCCCAGTGTGTTGCCGACGATCCCGGGGTCCTCAGCCGGCAGGGAGGGCGTCCCTGCCGGTGCCTGTATGGCTGCCCGGGTCCTTGGCTGGCAGGGAGGCCGTCCCTGCCGGAGCCTGCAGATCCCTGCAGCCAGCCTTACCTTCCCTGCTCCCCTGCTTCAGTCGTCTGGCCGGGAGCCGTTCCAGCAGCCTGCCATCTCTCCAGCTTCAGGGCAGGGCTGCCCCGATGTTCGTCTGCTTCTCCTTGGGCTTCCTCGTGGCTGGGAACGCCACCAACAACCCAGCTCTCTATCTTCTCTCCAGTCTCCTAGGGCGTGAGCGCGCGCCTCTCTGCTCCTCTTCAAGGGTCAGCCAGGTGTGGCCCCCTGCTGACCCCTCCCTGGGCATTGTCCACTTCAGCGCTACTAAAGGGCTCGGCGTTCAGTCTGTCTTTGCCTTCGCAAGGAGTTGGTCACTCCTGAGATCCTCGTTCCAGGAGCTGCCTGTGTTCCAGCCTTCTGCAAGGTCCAGTGTTCCATGTTCTCTGTCGAAGCTCCTTGTCCAGTTGTTCCAGTCCTGATGTTTCCAGTGGTTCCAGTCCTGATGTTTGCTTGTTCCTGTTCCTGCCTTGAGGTCTGATTTCTAATCCGGTATCCATGGTCCAGCCCAGATATTACAAGCCTTGTACCTTGATCCTGAAACTCGCCTGAAAGCTAAGTACCTTGCTCTTGAATCTCTTGAAAGCTAGCACCTTGATCCTGTGTCCTCCAATGTCCTGGTACCTCGCGGCAAGCCACGCCGTGGTCCATGACCAGCCCTCGGGGCGGGATGATTAGGGCCATCTGTGATGCAAGCCATGTACCTCGTTTCTAACTCTCTGAGAAGTCCTTGTTCCTGACCCTGTTTCCTGCCTTGGCTGCCGGTGTGCAGCAATCCTGCCTTGGCTGCCGGTGTGCAGCAATCCTGCTTTGGCTGCCGGTGTGCAGCAATCTGCTTCTTCCCTGTTGCCTTGATGTCTGTGCCTGATCCAGTTCCTAATCCAGTCCCAGATGTTCTGCCCTTTGTCTTCGTCTGGCTCCTGAGCCTTCTGGCCTGTTGGGCCCTGGAGTGGCCAACAGGTGGGATTCGTCCCTGTGCTTTGGAGCTTCCCTTCCTGCCAGCCGACAGGGCTTCGGATGTCAGTATCCCAGCATCGGAGTTCACTTCGCCTGGATCTCTCCTGCATTCTCCTGTTCTCAGCGTGGTCCGTGACCTGCCCTCCAAGGCAGTGTTGGGAACGCGTGGGACAGGGTGGCCCTTGACTCAGTCCCAGGAGTGGTCTGAGCGGGGTGCCCTGAGGGACAGTGCCCATGTCTTCCTTCAGCCCTTGTTCCTGAGTCTACATCTGCACCTTCAGTACCTCGTTTCTGAACCTACCTCTGCACCTTCAGTACCTCGCCTTTGAATCTACCTCTGCACCTTCAGTACCTCGCTTCTGAGTCTACCTCTGCACTCCCAGTACCTTGCTCCTGAGTCTACGTCAGCACGCCCAGTATCTTGTCTCTAAGTCTTCGTCTGCACTTCCAGTACCTTACTTCTGAGTCTACGTCAGCACATCCAGTGCCTTGCTTCTGAGTCTACGTCTGCACTCCCAGTACCCTGCTTCTGAGTCTACGTCTGCACTTCCAGTACCCTGCTTCTGAGTCTCGTCTGAATCTATGTTCCAGTCTTCGCTGTCCTGGCCTCCGTCCGGCCTGCCGCTTCGTGCCATACCCTGCGGCAGGTCCGAAAGGGCTGGGAACGGTCGGAGGACTTTTCACAAGACCAACATTGCGTTGTTGGGTCTTCCAAAGCGTGCAGGTCCGGAGGAGGGCCTGTTGCCTGGTCATCACTCCAGTCTTGCTTCCGTCCTACCCATGCTCGGGCATGTCACGCCTCCCGCGGCCCTCTTCAGAATCCTCTGGGGTCAAGCCGCGGCCCAAGGACACACCTCTCTCAGGAAGTGGGATCGCTCTCCGAGCGCTCCGCAACACTAAATACACAATCAAATCTTTATGGGTAGAAATCCCTTGTGTGTTGGGGAAGAGTATAATGATAGGAGTATACTACCATCCACCTGGCCAAGATGGTAAGACGGACAGTGAAATGCTAAGAGAAATTAGGAAAGCTAACCAAATTGGTAGTGCAGTTATACTATGAGATTTCAATTACCCCAATATTGACTGGGTAAATGAATCATCGGGACATGGTAGAGAGATAAAGTTCCTGGATGGAATAAATGACAGTTTTATGAAGCAATTGGTTTAGGAACCGATGAGAGAAGGAGCAATTTTAGATCTAATTCTCAGTGGAGCACAGGATTTGGTAAGAGAGGTAATGGTGGTGGGGCCGCTTGGCAATAATGATCATAATATGATCAAATTTGAATTAATGATTGGAAGGAGGACAGTAAGCACATCCACAGCTCTAGTGCTAAACTTTCAAAAGGGAAACTTTGATAAAATGAGAAAAATAGAAAAAAACTGAAAGGAATAGCTAAAAAAGGTAAAACGTGTGCAAGAGGTGTATACATTGTTAAAAAATACCATCCTAGAAGCACAGTCCAGATGTATTTCACACATTAAGAAAACTGAAAGGAAAGCAAAACGATAACTGGCATGGTTAAAAGGTGAGGTGAAAGAGGCTATTTTAGCCAAAAGATCTTCATTCAAAAATTGGAAGAAGGATCCAACAGAAGAAAATAGGATAAAGCATAAATGTTGGCAAGTTAAATGTAAGACATTGATAAGACAGGCTAAGAGAGAATTTGAAAAGAAGTTGACCGTAGAGGCAAAAACTCACAGTAAAAACTTTTTAAAATATATCCAAAGCAGAAAGCCTATGAGGGAGTCAGTTGAACCGTTAGATGACGATTAAACAATTTCTTTGCTTCGGTGCTTACTGAAGAGGATGTTGGGGAGATACCCATTCTGGAGAAGGTTTTCATGGGTAATGATTCAGATGGACTGAACCAAATCACAGCAAACCTAGAAGATATGGTAGGCCTGATTGTCAAACTGAAGAGTAGTAAATCACCTGGACTGCATGGTATATACCCCAGGTTTCTGAAGGAACTCGAAAATGAAATTTCAGATCTATTAGTAAAAATTTGTAACCCATCATTAAAATCATCCATTGTACCTGAAGACTGGAGGGTGGCTAATGTAACCCCAATATTTAAAAAGAGATCCAGGGGCGATCCAACCCACGGCCCCGGATGATGACATCACTGGGTCCCGGTACTTAAGGCAGGGCCCAGCCAGTGCTTCCTTGCCTTGGCAACAGGTCTCCACGCTAGTCGTGTGCTTAGTTACTTGTTCCTGTGTTTCCTTCATGTTCCTGGTTCCTGATTCATCTGTGTTCCTGTTCTTGATCCTGGTACCCATTCCTGCTTCTGTGTTCCGTGTCTACCCTCCTTGTCACTTCTGATTGACTTCTGGCTTTGACCTCTGCTTCGTCTGACTCGGATAGTAGAAAGACTAGGGGGCACTCCATGAAGTTAGCATGGGGCACATTTAAAACTAATCGGAGAAAGTTCTTTTTTACTCAACGCACAATTAGACTCTGGAATTTGTTGCCGGAGGATGTGGTTAGTGCAGTTAATATAGCTGTGTTTAAAAAAGGATTGGATACGTTCTTGGAGGAGAAGTCCATTACCTGCTATTAAGTTCACTTAGAGAATGCCACTGCCATTAGCAATGGTTACATGGAATAGACTTAGTTTTTGGGTACTTGCCAGGTTCTTATGGCCTGGATTGGCCACTGTTGGAAACAGGATGCTGGGCTTGATGGACCCTTGGTCTGACCCAGTATGGCATTTTCTTATGTTCTTATGTTCTTATGACCATGTTACTGAATGTCTCCGGGCTTTGACCCCTTTGACACATCAGGAAATACTTGTATTTTCTGACCACAACATTGAAAATTCTTAGGAAATATTTCTGGAGAATCATTTCTTTATCCTTCTCAGCACAGAAGGACACAAGAAAAGTCACTCTAGATGAACTATCATATACAGAGGATTCAAGAAAAAGAGATAAGTCTGGACCATTAGGAGTCAGTATATCCATCAGCCCTTCCATCCCACTTACAGCCTTCTTCTTACTAAGAATGTAGTATATCTGGGAGATGGCTGGTTGCTTCTCCTCAGGTATACCCAAATCCTCTCAGAGATATTTCTTAAACAGTTCTGATGCAGATAGTAATCTGGTTATATGAAAGTTTAAGAACCAAAGGTTCTTAGCCCTCAATGAATTTTCAGTATTTTTCAAATGTGTATGTATTATTAAGCTATCCTTAACAGACGTTGCCTGAGAAGCTTGCACAACATTTATTTGAGATTTCATAGTACTAACATCATTCATCAATCTCTTCAAGCTAACATCATGGTCTTGTAATTTAGCCACCGTGTCCTCAGAAAATTTACTGATCTGAGACAAAAAGTGGACGTTTGGAGAATTGTCAGAAGAATAGAGAAGACTCTATTCTTCTGACAATTCTCCAAACGTCCACTAAGGATATATTCACTGCCTCCATAGTCGATTCAGATGTCTCTCTTATCAAATTTATGGGAGATGGAAGGGGCAGACCTATAGCTGGTGTAATACCAGTAGGCAAAATTTCACCCAAACGTTGACCACCACTAGAAGGGTCACTAATACATAGTTCCTGTTAGGATAGTGGATCCTTGGTCTGGGACGAGGGATGATACCCACCAGCAGTGCCAAGGTGTGCTCGTCTCCGGAAGGTGGAAATGTACTGCAGCCCAGCGATGAAAAGTTCCAGGCAAGGTGTTCGAGGCAGGCGACAAACAACAAAGTCCAAGTTCCAAGCGAGGGGTCAGTGGCAGGCGGCAAGCAACAAAGTCCGAGTTCCAGACGAGGGGTCATTGGCAGGCGGCAAGCAACAAAGTCCGAGTTCCAGGCGAGGGGTCCGAGGCAGGCAGCAAACAACAAAGTCCAATATCCAGGCAAAGGTCCAAGGCAGGTGGCGAGCAGCAAAATCCAAATTCAATCCGAGACAAGCCAGACAACAGAGAATCCAAGCCACAGGTCACGGCAGGCAGCGAAACAGCAAAGTCTAATATCCAGGCAAAGGTCCAAGGCAGGCAGCAAGCAGCAAAATCCAAATCCAATCCGAGGCAAGCCAGACGACAGAGAATCCAGAAGAAAGCAAGCAAATAACCACTGGAACCTTGATGCAAAGGCGTCTTCCTGTCCTCAGGGAGAGGTTTAAATCTCCCTGGCTGATGACGTCATCTTCCGGGGCCGGCCTGGTTTTCGCGCTGCTGCCCCTTTAAGAGGCGGGGTTTGCCGCGTCTTCCCCGACGCTGCTCCTCGATGTCCAGAGGCCATCGTGCCGCGGCCCGTGTGCTGCTGGCTGCCCTGATCGGGATCCTGTGCCGGCAGCATGAGGAAGGTAGGGGGGCCTGGCCGCAGGTAAGCGCGGCCGGGAACCATAACAGTACCCCCCCTCTTACGCACCCTCCTGGAAGGACCCGGCTTGTTAGGATACCTCTGATGAAAATGTTGAAGTAAAGATTTATCCAAAATATTCGAGGATGGTTCCCAGGAGTTCTCCTCTGGACCAAAACTTTCCCAAGCAATCAGATATTCCCACCGTCTATGATTACGACGGACGTCCAGAATTTCTTGTACGTGATAGATGCGATCATCATCAGGCTCGACGGCAGGAGGCTGGAGTGGAATATCATGGAATGAAGAGGAAATCAAAGGCTTTAGCAAGGAGACATGGAAAGAATTATGAATGCGAAGACAGGTAGGAAGTCGTAACCGTTAGGTCACCAGCCCCAGACGTCTACTGATGAGAAATTGAATTGTGGAGCAGGTCGTCGACGTTTGTCGGACATCCGTTTCGCGGTCTCGGCAGCATGTAGAAGGCGAGCATTGGTAACCTCCCAGAGTTCATGGAGCTGTTGTGCCAAAAGTCGAGCCGCCGGGGAGGCGACTGCAAGAGGCAGGAGAAGTGGAGGCCAAGGTTGCTTGCCAAAAACGATTTGAAAAGGAGACTGTCCAGTGGCCGAGTGTACATGGGAATTATGTGAAAATTCGGCCCAGGGTAAGAGTAAGTAGCAGGGTTGAGTTGCAAATGTATGGGACACAAGGAAAACAGAGAATGCCAAGATATAAGATATTACAGTAATCAACGACTGGTTAGATGGAGGCTTGAAGGACTGTACAGAATTCGGCTTGATGAAGCAGATTTTTAAGGTCAGCAAGTACACAAAGCCTGTAAAAGCCATGCAAAATAACTTGTTTGATTTGAGGGCGACAAGACAGTGTATCATCTAATATGACTCCAAGACTTTTAATGTGATTTTTAATGGTGAAAGAAAGGTTATTGAGAGTGATAATTTTTTAATTGAAGGAACTGCACAGACAGTGAATTGCTAAGAACTCTATCTTAGACATGTTTAAAGATAGATAATTATGTTGGAGCCATTTTTGGATTGTTGAAAAGCAGATGTTAACATGATCTATGGTAGCATCCCAGGAAGGACAAATGCGTATGAGAAACTGAATATCATCTGCGTACAGTTTATAACAATCAGTTAAATTTGCAAGAATTTTACAAATGGGAGCAAGATAAATATTGAAAAGAAGACGATAGTGATGATCCCTGAAGATACCAATTTTAATCTCAGAATAAGAAGACAAATTGTTGTTAAATTTTATTGCACATGTTCCGTCTGACAAGTAATGAACCACTTGAGGACTGTTCCAGAAAGGCCACATTCTTGTAATCAAAAAAGTAAAATATTGTGGACAAGCATATCAAACACAGAGGAAATATCCAGAGAAATGAGCACTGAAGACCCTTTGAAAATTGCACTCACTGGGGCGGATTTTAAAAGGCGCGCAAATAGCCTACTTTTGTTTGCGCTCCAGGCGCAAACAAAAGTACGCTGGATTTTAGTAGATACGCGCGGAGCCGCGCGTATCCACTAAAATCCTGGATCGGCGCGCGCAAGGCTATGAATTTTGTATAGCCGGCGCGCGCCGAGCCGCGAAGCCTACCCCGTTCCCTCCAAGGCCGCTCCGAAATCGGAGCGGCCTCGGAGGGAACTTTCCTTTGCCCTCCCCTCACCTTCCCCTCCCTTCCCCTACCTAACCCACCCGCCCGGCCCTGTCTAAACCCCCCCCTTACCTTTGTCGGGGGATTTACGCCTCCCAGAGGGAGGCATAAATCCCCGCGCGCCAGCGGGCCTCCTGCGCGCCGGGCCGCGACCTGGGGGCGGGTACGGAGGGCGCGGCCACGCCCCCGGGCCGTAGCCACGCCCCCGTACCCGCCCCCAAAACGCTGCCGACACGCCCCCGAAACGCCATGACGGCCGGGCCCGCCCCCGACACGCCCCCCTCCGAGAACCCCGGGACTTACGCGAGTCCCGGGGCTCTGCGCGCGCCGGGAGGCCTATGTAAAATAGGCTTCCCGGCGCGCAGGGCCCTGCTCGCATAAATCCGCCCGGTTTTGGGCGGATTTGCGCGAGCAGGGCTCTGAAAATCCGCCCCACTGTGTACAAAATCTATTATACTTTAGTACATATGTAAACAGAGTCTACATAAGCAGGTTAGGTACTGGCTCTTCTGAACATTATGAAATCTAAAATTAGGAAGCAATTTTCATCTGATTTAAATGGGCAAATTTCCCAAGCCATAAATACAAATATTATATAAATGATGCATTTCTAACATATAAGAACATAAGAACATGGCATACTGGGTCAGACCAAGGGTCCATCAACCCCAGCATCCTGTTTCCAACAGTGGCCAATCCAGGCCATAAGAAACTGGCAAGGACCCAAAAACTAAGTCTATTCCATGTTACCTTTGCTAGTAATAGCACTGGCTATTTTCTAAGTCAACTTAATTAATAGCAGGTAATGGACTTCTCCTCCAAGAACTTATCCAATTCTTTTTTAAACACAGTTATACTAACCTCACTAACCACATCCTCTGGCAACAAATTCCAGAGTTTAATTGTGCGTTGAGTGAAAAAGAACTTTCTCCGATTAGTTTTAAATGTGCCACAAGCTAACTTCATGGAGTGCCCCCTAGTCTTTCTATTATCAGAAAAAGTAAATAACCAATTCACATCTACCCGTTCTAGACCTCTCATGATTTTAAACACCTCTATCATATCCCCCCTCAGCTGTCTCTTCTCCAAGCTGAAAAGTCCTAACCTCTTTAGTCTTTCCTCATAGAGGAGCTGTTCCAGTCCCCTTATCATTTTGGTAGCCCTTCTCTATACCTTCTCCATCGCAATTATATCTTTTTTGAGATGTGGCGACCAGAATTGTAAACAGTATTCAAGGTGCGGTCTCACCATGAAGCGATACAGAGGCATTATGACATTTTCCGTTTTATTCACCGTTCCCTTTCTAATAATTCCCAACATTCCGTTTGCTTTTTTGACTGCCACAGCACATTGAACCGACAATTTCAATGTGTTATCTACTATGACGCCTAGATCTCTTTCTTGGTTAGTAGCACCTAATATGGAACCTAACATTGTGTAACTATAGCATGGGTTATTTTTCCCTATATGCATCACCTTGCACTTATCCACATTAAATTTCATCTGCCATTTTGATGCCCAATTTTCCAGTTTCACAAGGTCTTTCTGCAATCTATCACAATCTGCTTGTGATTTAACTACTCTGAACAATTTTGTATCACCTACAAATTTGATTATCTCACTCGTCATATTTCTTTCCAGATCATTTATAAATATATTGAAAAGTAAGTGTCCTAATACAGATCCCTGAGGCACTCCACTGCCCACTCCCTTCCACTGAGAAAATTGTCCATTTATTTCTACTCTCTGTTTCCTGTCTTTTAGCCAGTTTGTAATCCACGAAAGGACATCGCCACCTATCACATGACTTTTTACTTTTCCTAGAAGCCTCTCATGAGGAACTTTGTCAAACACCTTCTCAAAATCCAAGTACACTACATCTACCGGTTAGGATACACCTTTATCCACATGTTTATTAACTCTTTCAAAAAAGTGAGGCAGATTTGTGAGGCAAGACTTGCCTTGGGTAAAGCCATGCTGATTTTGTTCCATTAAACCATGTCTTTCCATATGTTCTGTGATTGTGATGTTTAGAACACTTTCCACTATTTTTCCTGGTACTGAAGTCAGGCTAACCGGTCTGTAGTTTCCTGGATCGACCCTGGAGTCCTTTCTAAATATTGGGGTTATATTAGCTGTCCTCCAGTCTTCAGGAACAATGGATGATTTTAATGATAGGTAGGGATGTGAATCGTTTTTTGACGATTTAAAATATCGTCCGATATATTTTAAATCATCAAAAATCGTTAGGGCCACGATACAATACCAATTCCCCTGATTTATCGTCAAAAAATCGTAAATCGGGGGAAGGGGGAGGGCAGGAAAACCGGCACACTAAAACACCCTAAAACCCACCCGACCCTTTAAATTAAATCCCCCACCCTCCCGAACCCCCCCCCAAATCGTTTTCCGTACGGAAAATGGCGCCGGCCATACGCCATGGTTCCGGACCCCCACTGAATGACCTCCTGCAGTCGATCTCCTGCCGGCGCCATTTTCCGTACGGAAAACGATTCGCGGCAGGAAATCGCTCCTGGACCCCCAGGGACTTTTGGCCAGCTTGGGGGGGCCTCCTGACCCCCACAAGACTTGCCAAAAGTCCAGCGGGGGTCCGGAAGGACCTCCTGCAGTCGAATCGTGTTGGTCTATGGCCGCCGCCATTTTGCGCCGCCATTTTGCAAAATGGCGGCGCAGAATGGCGCCGGCTGAAGACAACACGATTCAATTGCAGGAGCCCGTTCCGGACCGCCGCTGGACCCCCCGGTAATTTAAGGCATTTGGGGGGGGGGGGATTTGGGGGGGGGGTTTGGGAGGGTGGGGGATTTAATTTAAAGGGTCGGGGTGGGTTTTAGGGTGTTTTAGTGTGCCGGTTTTCCTGCCCTCCCCCTTCCCCCGATTTAGCTACGGACCGCCGCTGGACCCCCAGGTAATTTAAGGCATTTGGGGGGGGGGGTTCGGGAGGGTGGGGGATTTAATTTAAAGGGTCGGGGGTGGGTTTTAGGGGGTTTTAGTGTGCCGGTTCACGATTTTAACGATTTTCACGATACTCTAAACACCCAAACGGCGACGATACAATTCCCTCCCCCTCCCAGTCGAAATCGATCGTTAAGACGATCGAGGACACGATTCACATCTCTAATGATAGTTTACAAATTTTGAATAGGTCTGAAATTTCATTTTTTAATTCCTTCAGAACTCTAGGATGTATACCATCTGGTCCAGGTGATTTATTACTCTTCATTTTGTCAATCAGGTCTACCACATCTTCTAGTTTCACCGTGATTTGGTTCAGTCCATCTGAATCACTACCCATGAAAACCTTCTCCAGTACGGGTACCTCCCCAACATCCTCTTCAGTAAACACAGAAGCAAATAAATCATTTAATATTTCCACAATGGCCTTATCTTCTCTAAGTGCCCCTTTAACCCCTAGATCATCTAATGGTCCAACTGACTCCCTCACAGGCTTTCTGCTTTGGATATATTTTAAAAAGTTTTTACTGTGAGTTTTTGCCTCTACGGCCAACTTCTTTTTAAATTCTCTCTTAGCCTGTCTTATCAATGTCTAACATTTAACTTGCCAACGTTTATGCATTATCCTATTTTCTTCTGTTGGATCCTTCCAATTTTTGAATGAAGATCTTTTGGCCAAAATAGCTTCTTTTACCTCCCCTTTTAACCATGCTGGTAATCGTTTTGCCTGCTTCCCACCTTTCTTAATGTGTGGAATACATATGGACTGTGCTTCTAGGATGGTATTTTTTAACAATGACCACGCCTCTTGCACACTTTTTACTTTTGTAGCTGCTCCTTTCAGTTTTTTTCTAACAATTTTTCTCATTTTATCAAAGTTTCCCTTTTGAAAGTTTAGCACGAGAGCTGTGGATTTGCTTACTGTTCCCCTTCCATTCATTAATTCAAATTTGATCATATTATGATCACTATTGCCAAGCGGCCCCACCACTGTTACCTCTCTCACCAAACTTGTGCTCCACTGAGAATTAGATCTAAAATTGCTCCCTCTCTTGTCGGTTCCTGAACCAATTGCTCCATAAATTTCTCATTTATTCCATCCAGGAACTTTATCTCTCTAGCGTGTCCCGATGATATATTTACCCAGTCAATATTGGGGTAATTGAGTCTCCCATTATTACTGTACTACTAATTTGGCTAGCTTCCCTAATTTCTCTTAGCATTTCACTGTCAGTTTCACCATCTTGACCTGGTGGACGGTAGTATACTCCTATCACTATAGTCTTCCCCGACACAGAAGGGATTTCTACCCATAAAGATTCAATTGTGCATTTAGTCTCATTGAGGATGTTTATCCTGTTGGACTCTATGTCATCCCGGACATAAAGCACCACACCTCCTCCCGGGTGTTCCTCTCTGTCATTGCGATATAATTTGTACCCTGGTATAGCACTGTCCCATTGGTTGTCCTCCTTCCACTATGTCTCTGAGATGTCAGTTAAGTCTATATCATCATTCACTGCTATACATTCTAATTCTCCCATCTTACTTAGACTTCTGGCATTAGCATACAAACATTTCAAAGTTTGTTTTTGTTTGTATTTTCATTCTGCTTTTTAATTGATAGGGATAAGTTAGAATTTTTTAGCTCATGTGAGTTTTTAGTTACAGTCACTTGGACTATTTTTCTAAATATTGGAACCTCACTGTTGGGATGCCCTAATTCTAATGCATCATTAGTATCCTTTGAAGATAGCTCTCTCCGACCCATGCGCTGCTGAGCGATTGTCAGCTTTTCCCTTTGTTCTAGTTTAAAAACTGCTCTATCTCCTTTTTAAAGGTTAGCGCCAGCAGTCTGGTTCCACCCTGGTTAAGGTGGAGCCCATCCCTTCGGAAGAGACTCCCCCTTCCTGAAAAGGTTCCCCATTTCCTAACAAAACTGAATCCCTCTTCCTTGCACCATCTTCTCATCCATGCATTGAGACTCCAGAGCTCTGCCTGCCTCTGGTGACCTGTGCATGGAACAGAGAGCATTTCAGAGAATGCTACCCTGGAGGTTCTGGATTTAAACTACCTAAGAGCCTAAATTTGGCTTCCAGAACCTCCCTCCCACATTTTCCTATGTTGTTGGTGCCCACATGTACCACTACAGCCGGCTCCTCTCCAGCACTGTCTTAAATCCTATCTAGGTGACGCATGAGGTCCACCACCTTCACACCTGGTAGGCATGTTACCAGGCAATCCTCACGCCCACCAGCCAGCCAGCTATCTACATTCCTAATAATCGAATCACCAACTATGACGGCCGAACTAACCCTTCCCTCCTGGGCAGTAGGCCTTGGGGAGATATCCTCGGTGCGAAAGGACAATGCATCACCTGGTTAGCAGGTTCTTGCTACAGGATCCTTTCCTGCCACACCAGGTTGATGCTCTCCAATCATGAGACCTTCTTCCTGCAAGGCAGCACCAGGGCTGCCAGTCTGAAGTTGGGACTTGGCTACTATGTCCCTGAAGGTCTCATCTATATACCTCTCTGTCTGCCTCAGCTCCTCCAGGTCTGCCACTCTAGCCTCCAGAGATCGGACTCGTTCTCTGAGAGCCAGGAGCTCTTTGCATTGCATGCACATGTACAACTTCTCACCGGTGGGTAAAAAATCATACATGTGACACTCAATGATAAAGACTGGGAAGCCCCCCTGCTCCCTTCATCTTTTGTTCAGTTTCTAGTTAAGTTTTAGGTTGCTATGGGAGTAGGAATGTGTCTAATTAACTTCCTTTAAATGTATTAGTGAATTCACTATATGTCTGGTAGTAGCCTACAAGGGACCGATCAAACTCTCAATAAAGTTTTTTTTGTAGTTGGGTTGTTTTTTTTTTGTGAAACTGTCACCTGCTTATAAATTAAAAGATGAGCTAGGGGTAGGGTAGGCGAGGAGTGGGAGGGTTGGGAAATACAAACAGTCTAACATCAGTTAGTCAGCCAGAGTGACTCACTGCTCTCTTAATTAACAAACGTTGGTATCTAATCTAACCAAATCACCCTACCTCAGCACCTTTCCAAGGTGAGTAACTGAACTGAAGTTTTCAACCTTTTTACTTAGGTATACACTGCTCCTATCTGATTTCTAGCTTCTGGCTACTTTTTTTTTTTTTTTTTAATACAAACACTCGGTTCTGCTTACTAGCTGCCTTACAGACTTTTAAAAAAGCAAAATTGCTTACCTTGTAATAGGTGTTATCCCAGGACAGCAGGATGTAGTCCTCACATATGGGTGATGTCACTGTCGGAGCCCTATCCTGGAAAACTTTCTGTCAAAGTTTCTAGAAATTTTTGAGTGGCATCCTGAGCCTACTGAGCATGCCCAGCATGCCATGATCCCTCGAGCCACAGGGGTCTCCCTTCAGTCTCATTTGTAGCAATGAGCGTTAGCCAAAAATAAAATAATAAAACGTACGTATCGGACCCAACTCTGCGGGGTGGTGGGTGGGTTTTGTGAGGACTACATCCTGCTGTCCTCAGATAACACCTTTTACAAGGTAAGCAATTTTGCTTTATCCCAGGACAAGCAGGATGCTAGTCCTCACTTATGGGTGATTAGCAAGCTACAGGCTGAGTCATCTTTGTATTGGACCAACAGTGTACAACTTGTGCAACAGGCACAACAACTGGTGTACTGTTGGGAAAAATGAGGCAGCCTGAAATCACGAAAGGTTGGATGTGGAAGGAGTTGGATCATGCTGGAAACAATTTCTTTAAGACAGATTGTTCATAGGCTGAATCTTGTCATCCTTCCTTGTCGAGACAGTAGTGAGCCGCAAAGGTGTGAAGAGAACTCCATGTTGCGGCTTTACATATGTCAGCTATTGGCAGTGAACGATAGTGTGCTACTGAGGTTGACATTGCTGTTACTAAGTGAGCCTTTACTCACCCCTGGAGAGGAAGGCCTGCTTTTTCATAACAAAATTGTATACATTCTGCAAGCCAATTAGATAGAGTTTGCTTGCCCACCGCTTTTCCAGGTTTGTTTTGATCAAAAGAAACAAAGAGCTGGGTGGATTTCCTATGGGCTGTAGTGCGATCTAAGCAGTACGCATGTGCACGCTTACAGTCCAAGGTGTGTAAAGCCCTCTCTCCTTGGTGAAAGTGTGGTTTTGGGAAGAAGGTAGGCAAGATGATGGATGATTCAAGTGGAATTCCATAACTACCTTGGGGAGAAATTTTGGGTATATACGGAGTACCACTCGGTCATGGAGGAATTTTGTGTAGGGTGAGTATGTAACAAGTGCTTGTAACTCGCTAACTCTTCTTACAGTTGTGATGGCTAGTAAAAATAGTCTTCCAAGTGAGAAATTTAACATCACAGGAATCCATGGGTTCAAAAGGAGAATGCATGAGCCTCGTTAAGACTACATTAAGGTCCCATTCTGTGACCGGTGGTTGGTGTGGAGATTTAAGTTGAATTAAACTTCTCATAAACCTACTAACGAGGGGTTGCAGTGATATTGGTGCATTTCCGACGGTATTGTGGTAAGCTGAGATTGCACTTAAATGTACTCTTACAGATGAGGTCTGGAGACCAGAGTCTGAGAGATGCCATAGGTAGTTTAATAAAGATGATGTAGTGCAGGAAAAAGGGTCAACACTGTTTTGTGTGCACCACGTGGTAAACTGTTTCCATTTAGCACAATAGTTCTTTCGTGTGGAGGGTTTACGTGAAGCTACAAGCACTTTAGAGACATTAGTTGAAAGATTGAAAGGTTGTAGAATCAAGCTTTCAACATCCATGCTGTGAGGGATAGGGATTGAAGGTTGGGATGACGCAACCTGCCCTGATCCTGAGTTATGAAAGTGGGTGCTATGCCCAGGCGAATTGGGTCCCTGATCGAGAGGTCAAGGAGTATCGGAAACCATACTTGTCGAGGCCAATATGGGGCTATGAGTATCATGGACCCTTTGTCCTGTTGTAGCTTCACTAGGGTTTTGGTTATTAGCAGTATCGGAGGATACGTGTATAGAAGACCTGAGATCCAGTGGCGAGCAAAGGCATCCCTGCAGGGAGCAAAAATTGTCTACTTTGTAATTCAGTTGTGATACAAAGAGGTCTACTGTTGGTTGGCCCCAACATTGAAAGATCTTGGTCGCCACTTCTGGATTCAGAGACCACTCGTGAGGTTGGAATTGACGACTGAGGCGATCCGCCACTATGTTGTGAATGCCTGCCAGATAAGTGGCCCGGAGAAATATTGAGTGTGTTAGGGGCCAGTTCCAAATCTGTGCAGCTTCTTGACAAAGGAGATATGAGCCCATACCTCCCTGTTTGTTTATGTACCACATGACTACTGTGTTGTCTGTTTGTATCAGAACAGTCTTGTGGGAAAGGCAGTCCTTGAACTCATGCAGCGCATAACGTATAGCTTGAAGCTCTAGGAAATTTATCTGAAATGTAGCTTCGAGTTTTGTCCAAGTACCTTGAGTCTGCAGATGACCAATGTGTGCTCCCCACCCGAAGGTGGATGCATCTGTAGTTAATGTCACTTGCGTAACCGGTTGTTGGAAAGGTAGGCCTGTGAGCAAGTTGTCCATGTTTGTCCACTATAGGAGCGAGGGCCATAGTTGCTGAGTTACTTGAACTGGATAGGACAGTGGTTGAATGGCCTGTATCCATTGGTTTCTGAGTGTCCATTGAGTGACTCTCATGGCTAATCTGGCCATAGGAGTGACATAAATTGTGGAGGCCATGTGACCTAAAAGAGTGAGGCATAGATGAGCTGTTATTTGAGTGCGTGCACGGAGAGAGCCTGCTAACAAGGCAAGTGTCTGTGCAGGGTCTTTTGGAAGAAAAGCTTTTGACATTATGGTGTTTATTTCTGCTACGATGAATTGTAACAGGTGAGATGGTATGAAGTGGGATTTCTGGTAGTTGATGAGGAATCCCAACGAATGGAGTAGAGTTATTGTGAGCTTGAGAGAGTTGAGAGCTCCTTGTCTTGTTTGGCTTTTGATGAGCCAATCATCCAGGTAAGGAAACACGTGCACGCCTTCCTTGTGCAAGTGGGCGGCTGCCACTGCCAGGCACTTTGTGAACACTCGAGCTGCTGAGGCAAGACCGAATGGTAGCACCTTGTACTGAAAATGTTGACTTCCTACTCGGAATCACAGATACTTGCAATGAGGAGGGAATATTGGAATGTGAGCGTAAGTGTCTTGAATATCCAAAGAACAGAGCCAATCTCCTTTGTGAATTAGAGGTAGCATGGTGCCAAATGACACCATCCTGAATTTTTCTTTTTTCATGTATTTGTTGAGTTTCTGGAGGTCCAATATGGGACGTAGACCTCCTGTTTTCTTTGGAATGAGGAAATAACAGGCGTAGAATCCTCTGCCATGCTGAGGCCGGGGAACTGGTTCCATGGCCCTGGCTCTCAGAAGGGTGGATAATTCTTTTTGTAAGAGTGTGGATTGATTGTTTACTGTCCAAGACGAGGTGGGTGGTGTATCGTTTGGTACAGTGAAAAAGTCCAGGTGGTTTCCTTGAGATGTTATCGAGAGTACCTATTGGTCTGTGGTGATGTGTGACCAATTGTGCTGGACGAAAGTGATCCGACCTCCTACTGGCAAATTTGGGGTCAGATTGGTAGGTAGGCTTCTGTTCCCCGGTAAGATTTCAAAATCCCGAAGTCGTGCCTGTTTGCGGAGGGGGTTGAGCTCTAGGTGCTCTTGGTTGTCAGGCCTGCGGTCTTTGTGCTGGCCTAGATGACCTTCCACGGCAGGAGGTGGATAGTACCACCGTGGCCTATAATATGGCCATTTTGAATCTTTCCTTGGGAGTCTTCGTGAAGATGTTTGAGACTCCTGAGGAGCAGAGGAGAGCTGTCTCAAGGTTTCTGAATGTTCCTTCAGCTGGGAAACTGCCTCTTTTACTTTATCTCCAAAGTGATTGTCCCCTGCACAAGGGAGATCAGCAAGTTTCTCCTGTACTTCTGGTCTCAGGTCGGAGGCCTTGAGCCAGGCCCATCTGTGGGCACTTATACCAGTGGCAGACATTCTTGATGAAGTCTCAAAGCTATCGTAAGCTGCACAAACTTCGTGTTTCCCAGCCTCCAGGCCCTTATGGATGATACTACTGAAGGAATCTTGGAATTGCTGGGGAAGAGATTCTGAGAGCTGCTGAATTTGTTTCCACAAATTATACTGATATTGCGTCATATATAGTTGGTAGGACACAATTCTGGAAACTAACATGGACCCCTGAAACATTTTCCTGCCTATGGTATCCAAAAACCTGTTGTCTTTTCCAGGAGGATTGGATGAATGAAGCTTTATTCTTTTTTACCTCTTTTGAGCTGACTCAGCTATTACCAATTGATGGGGTAGTTGAGTTTTTTGGAAGCCTGGGATATGTTGGACTAGATACGTAGCATCAGTTCTTTTATTCACCGGTGGTATGGTGCAGAAATGTTCCCATAGCCTGTGTTGTAAGTCAACTAGGACTTTGTGAACTGGAATTGCCAGGACTTCTTTAGGTGGGTCCACGAATTGTAATACCTCCGGAGTTTTTTGTCTAGTATCCTCTTCAGATTCCAGCTGAAAGGGGATGGTGTCAGCCATATCCTTGATGAAATTTGAAAAGGAAAGGTCCTCTGGAGGGGATTCCTCTGGAGGAGAAGGTTCTGAGAGGACTTCCTCTGAGGAAGAATCAGTGTTTGGATCCTCACAAGTGTCCAGTGAACGTGGAAGAGGAGGAGTTGATGGGATAGGAAGAGATGGCATTGACGGCATCGATGGTTTCTCTAGTGCCTTTGATGGAAATAGTGGAGAAAATGATGGGCGTGAACATGAGATTCCCGATGGACCTGGAATAGGTTCAGTCATCGGTACTACCTTCACTATTTCTTCTTCCCTTGGTGTTGGCATTGGTACATCTGGTGGTTGTACCAGGATGGCACTTATGAGTGTGTCCAATTTTGTTAAAATTGGCGCGAAAAAGGACATATCCGGCATAGGCATCGGTATGAGTTGGAGTGGGACCGGCGATAGAGTCGGCGATGGCATTGGAATAGGCACCGGTGACGGGATTGGAACCGGTACTGGCGATTGTGCTGGCATCAATGGGGGAATCGTGATCGGTGCTGGCATCGGAGGCGTGTCACGGAGTGCATCCCGAACTGCCTGGCAGATGTAACCGTCCAGTTCCACCCTCATAGCTGGTGAAACCAGAGCAGCTACGGGGGGAGGCAGCGAAGGCCATACCGGTACCTCTGCAGGGCCCTGTGGAGGTACGGTTCCCGGCACCGATATCAGTGGGGATCGCCTAGCAGTCGAAGGCCTTGGTGGACATGGAGAGTCCTCTCTCCAAGGTTTCTTCGGAGGTGATTCAAAACTTGTCGATGGAACTCTGGTTATCAGATCCATTTCAGGATCGTGAAGCCTCCAGTGTCGATGACGATGCTTCTGCTGATGCTCGACGCCTTTCTCGATGACAGATGTAGACTTTATCGATGATTTTGAAGGGGTCAGTGACAGCAATCACCTGCTTAATCCGGTCTACGTTTTTTAAGGACGACCTCCCTGATCGCTCCAGCCGGAGATGACTGTGTGGAAGTTGAGGTTGATGGCATTAGTTGGAGATGGAATAAATGTTCCATCTTCTCCATGCGGAGTCTTCTGCCTTTAGGCGTCATCTCGGCGCATCTTGGGCACGTCGAAATGTCATGTCCCTCGCCGAGGCAAAGTACACACTCAATGTGTGGGTCCGTGATGGACATAGTAAAGCAACAATTCGGGCACTTTTTGAAACCCGTAGCCATAATGAAGGTCGGACAGCCGTCGACGACCTTGTGACACGGTTTAGTGGTAACAGAACCAACCGGAAAAATTTAAAGACTTACCGGGATGGGAAAAAAGGGAGAACCCTATGGTGCTCTAAAGTTTTTCCAAGTTTTCCTAAGTTTTTTATGTAGTGAAAATTCACCACACAGGTCTCCTATAACCGCGAGGCTAATGGCTTCGCGGAAAAAAGAAGACTGAAGGGAGACCCCTGTGGCTCGAGAGATCATGGTATGCTGGGCATGCTCAGTAGGCTCAGGATGCCAGTCAAAAGTTTCTAGAAACTTTGTCAGAAAGTTTTCCGGGGTAGGGCTCCATCAGTGACGTCACCCATATGTGAGGACTAGCATCCTGCTTGTCCTGGGATAATAAACACACTAACTACTGTTTACTAGCTGCCTTACTGACTATTTAAAAATACAAACAGTCTAACTTGTTTATTTGCTGCCTTACTGACTATTAAAAGCACAAACACACAAACACACTAAATAATATTCCCAAATAGTTTACTTTGCCCCAATACTTTAAAAAAAGACACTGTCCCAAGCAAAAACTTACTGATTCCTTTCAGCCACTAGCAAGGTGATTCTCTCCTCTAAGTGCTCCCACTGAGGATTCATTAAATATGACCATTCAAATACAGGCCAGAAAATATAGTGTTGCACTGGAGGTGGATTAATGGGCTGAGATGGAGTTGGCGGAACCCGCAGGCAAGAGCCCATGGGTCCCCACTTTCAGCAGGTGGAACGGGCTGAAGTTAAAAGCCACTAGAGCTTCACCTATACCAGCCCACATCCCCTTGGGTTGAGCCTTTGGGTGCCGGAGTCGGCAGGCGGGCCTTGAGATAGTATAGTAGTAGCAGGTAGTTCAGCCCTGAGACAGCAGACAGCAGGTGGCGTAGTTCTACCCAGGACAGGTTACAGAATGGAAACCCAAGCACTGATGAACTGGAACAGACTGAGGGTGCTTGAGCACAAAGGTACTGAAGCCCTAAGAGTCCACATCCCAAGGATAGAGTGCAAAGGGTCACTGATGAGCTTGAACTGAGGCTGGTGGCCAAATGATGGTATAGCAAGCAACAAGGAACTTGGAACGTAAAGTCTATATCAAAGTCATACGTAGCATTGGTCAGGGCGTGGAGAAGGCAGGCATCGTCAGGAGTAGCAATGGTCGGAGCACAGAGAAAACAGGCGTGGACAGGTGGGCAGAGGTCAGGCTTGGAGAAGGCAATGTGGTCAGGCAAGCAGAGGTCAGGCTTGGAGAAGACAACATGGTCAGGGAGGCAGAGGTCAGGTTTGGAGAAGGCAACGTGGTCAGGCAGGCAGAGGTCAGTATCAGGAAGTCAATCACAACAAAGAGACAGACGGGGAGGACTGAAGACATTGGAACAGGAATGAAGACACAACGAGGCAACAAGTACTTGGAACCATGGAAAGACAAATCAAGGAGACCTGTTGCAAAAGCAATTCCTTCAGAGAAAACCAGGGAATTTATACTGAGCAGGACATGCCGTCAATATCCAGGGTCTACGGCCTGGTTCCCGCCATGGGCCCTTTAAAATGATCAAGGAGCCACGCGCGTGCCTAGAGGGAGGCGCCACGCTGCTGGAGACTCGGCTGGTGTGGATATCCCGGCTTGAGGGCCCGGGACGCGAGGCAAGGTCCGAGGTGCTGGAATAGGGATCCCAACTGGAAGGCCCAGGACGAGATGCAGAGGCAGAGGCACTGGCAGGGGTCCACTGTCGGAGCCGGCTGCCTGCCGCTGCCAAGGAGGAAGAACTGGGTCCCGCGGGCTGCACAGCAAGGTACGAGGTCCGCCTCACGGGGTTGCCACAGGCGGTGAGCGTAACATATAGAGGACAGTTTTTAGATCCATCTGGAAGTTGCAGGCCTGCAAGCTGATTTTGAAAGGGAAACTCCCTGCAGAATTTCCCTTTAAAATTAAGCAGGCCAGCCTGTGCCATAGGGATCTCTTACATTTGTACTTTGTACATGCAATTTAGCCTTTGAAAATTGCTACAATATAAGCCTTCGAATTATCAATAGGTTTTAACCAATTTAAGTGCACAGAATTCCTATCTTTCACCCAATAATTAGCAGTTATAATTGAGAAGAAACCTGTCAGACAGAACTAACACATTGAACAAATTATGTTGTTTTGCTGAAACTTCATTTTTTTACCTACCCCTTTTCCATTGCACTTTGCTGTCACGTCACAATCATAGTCCAGAATTTTATCAGAGACACATCTTCCATTCATACAAATCTTTAAAATGAACATGTACAAAATAAATACATAGGTAAGTAAATAGAAACAACAGGCAAAGAGATGACAGTGTAATGTCATCAACTGAGCTCTTTTATTAGTCTTTTCCTTAGATTTTATAACTTAAAAACTTTGATCTTGCAAACATAGGGGGTCATTTATCAAATCGCATTAGATCCCTAATGCAGGCGATAACACCATAACGCTTGCAAAAAATACCATGTTGCAAAATGCATATGCAAATTTAGAAATTTTATTCAAGTGGGAGGAGTAAATGGAAATGAGGGTCAGTTAGCGTGGTGTGCGATAGAGTAACCAGGTTTTAGCCCCAGAAATAACTACACCTTTTTCCTGTGTGTGCGTGTGCAGCCAAAAACATTTTTTCACAGATTTCAAGTGAGAGAGAGAGCGAGCCTCTGTGTAGGCTCACATATAAGTCAACTTTTTATACCAATGTAAGAGGGGGCGTTCTGAATTTGGGGTGATGCACTTGATGCACTCTCTACCTAGCTGCTATCAAGCTAGTTAGAGAATAAATTGTGTAAATCTAATCTTTGTATATCTTTATTCACTCCAAATCATTTAAAATCTTCACTGATGTCTACTGTGCGGTTCGTATCTCTGTCTAAGCAGGTAAAACCGGCACCCAAAACCTAGCCCACCATCAAAACATCCCCCCGAGTTACTAGTTGCCCCTCTTACAGTGGTATAAAAAGTTAACTAATATGTGAGCTTCCAAAGAGCCTCTCTCCCTTGCTCTCTCACCCAAATCATCTTGGTCAGTCAGCACCAGGAAAATTAGCTCTATTTATAGCAAAATGATGAATTTAGGCCTTAGTTTTATGTCATTCAGTGTTGTGAAATCTTGTCAAAATACTAATACATAGGAATAATTCTTCAATGTAAGATTTCTTTTTAACTCAATATGATACACAGTCCTAAACAGGGCATTCTGGCACTCCCAGGCCAGAACTGCCACTTTGAGCCAATTGACGGTGTACTACTAACAGGTCTGGTTTTCAGGATAACCAAGATGAATATGTACGATATATATTTGCATATAGTGGAAGCAATGCCTGCAAATATACTTTTGAAAATTGCTATGATATGCTATTGAATTGTCAATAGGTTTTACCCACATTAAGGGCACTTATTGCGAGTAAATGTTCTTTTGAAAATTGCTACGATAGATTGTTACATTTATATTTTACTTTCAAAATTATCATGATAGTGTACAGAAGTGTTACTGATAGGCAAGTACCTCAATATTCCTTGGGAATTTAAAAGTTCTAACAAAAAAAAAATCACTGAATTTTCTTTGTTATAGCAAAATCATTTTCATCTCACCTTATTTGTTATAACATTGAAATTCCAGGTAAAATAAAAACTGAAAAAGAATGTCCCTAAATATGCTGCACTAACAGAAGACCTTAAATTAACATACCTTAACAATAAATTGAAAATAGTAGCAGAAGTGCAAAAGCAGTAGAGATATGAAGAAAATAAAAAAGGATGATAAAAAATATATTTAGACAGAAACCAAAACAATTGTTTAGGGGACAGGGACAAGGAAAAACCAATAGTGCCGTTAAAACAGCAACTAAAGCGGAAACAGAAGAGTTTTGTAGAACTGAGTAGAGAAGCAGAATGATTACCCAGCATTCAGGAGAACATGGAAAGGCCAGACATCAGAGCTATGGAATGGTCTGCAGTAATAAAGAGAGAGCTAGAAGACAGATTTTTAAAAAGCCTCAAACTGGACTAGTCCTGCCCTGATGGGACTCAAGCAATTAATATCTTCACAAGATCTGAGAAACTGGAAAATCAGTTGACCAGAATTAACATCACAATGATTCACCACAGGAAGAAAACTTCTCTTTCCCAAAGGAACCCCAAGCAACATCGCCAGAAATTTTCAATCAATAACATGTTTACCTAGAGTCTACAAGCTGTTTACTGCAATAGATGCAGAAAGAATATATACCGTAATCATATGGAGGTCAAATATTTAAAAAGAAGTCTAATGAAGAATATTTTGCTAAGTTTAGCCAGATAAGTCATCCTTGGTATTCAGTGGGATAATTGTTCCACTGAATATCCCCAAATAAAGTTATCTTTTTTTTCAAGCTCCACACCCTAAAACGTATCAAGCCGCTCTTACACCCATATGACTTCCGCACAGTTCTTCAGGTAACCTTACTATCAAAGATTGACTACTGCAACACTCTGCTATTAGGCCTACCTAAAACACGCTACAACCATTGCAAATGTTGCAAAATGCTGCAGCCCGCATAATTACTGACACACACCGCCACGAACACATTACGCCTGTACTTCAAGCTCTACATTGGCTTCCTGTTGCATCCAGGATTATATACAAAGCTATCACACTAATACATAAAGCCATCCACAACAACAATATGAATTGGTTCCCGGAACACCTACACTTTAAAGATTCTTTCCGACCAACTAGACCACAGCATCTAGCCAGACTACCGATCCCCTCACCGAAAACGACCAAACTTGCATCTACAAAAGCACGTTCGTTCATCATAGCAGGATCAACTATTTGGAATAGCATGCCCTCTGACCTACGCCAAGAAGCATGCCACAAAAAATTTAAACAAAACTTAAAAACATGGTTATTCAGAAAAGCTTACAACTAACTGTCTGGGTTCAATTCCTATACACTCCTATCCCCTCCATTACCTCTTGGTCTCCCCCTTCCCACTACGTCCCATCCTTATCCTAATTCATTCCCTATGGCAGGGGTCGGGAACCCATGGCTCGCGAGCCAGATATGGCTCTTTTGAGGGCTGCATCTGGCTCGCAGACAGTCCCCACACTTTCCCGCTGACCCAGCTGCTCCCCGGTCCTCCTCCGCCCGGGCTTAAAATGCTGTCAGCCCGGGCGGAACGCGGCAGGACAGCTGGAGTCAGCGGCACCGGCGTGCTCTCTTTGCCCCCCCCCCCCCTCGCGGCCCGGAAGAGGAAGTGAAGAGTATCGGGTGCCTGCGCGGCAAGAAGAGGCCACGCTAGTGCGCTCGGCATCGGCCCGAAGAAAAGAAGACTGCAGCGCGGCTCGGAGGAAAATGAAGAGGTTCAACCGCGGCCAATGGGACTCCGCCTCCGCGAGGGCTGAAAATGAAGAGGTTAGCGTTGGGAGGAGGCTGCTGCTGCCGCGAGTTCCCGGGGTGGGGGAGAGAGAGAGTGAATGAGCGAGCAAGCATGTGTGTTTGCTCGCTCATTCACTCTCTCTCTCCCCCACCCCGGGAACTCGCGGCAGCAGCAGCAGCCTCCTCCCAACGCTAACCTCTTCATTTTCAGCCCTCGCGGAGGCGGAGTCCCATCGGCCGCGGTTGAACCTCTTCATTTTCCTCCGAGCCGCGCTGCAGTCTTCTTTTCTTCGGGCCGATGCCGAGCGCACTAGCGTGGCCTCTTCTTGCCGCGCAGGCACCCGATACTCTTCACTTCCTCTTCCGGGCCGCGAGGTGGGGGGCCTGTGTGTGTGTGTGTGTGAGAGAGTGAGAGATTGCATGTATGTGAATGATTGAGAGCCTGTACATGTGAAAGAGAGTATGTCTGTGATTGAGAGCCTGCCTGTGAGAGAGAGAGAGCATGAATGTAAGTTTACCATTGGGAACCTGTATGTGTAAGTTTGTGATTGAAAACCTGTTTGTGTGAAAGAGTATGTGTGTATGATTGAGATCCTTTGTGTGTGAGAGAAATCATGTGTATGTATGATTAAGAGCCTGTGTGTATAAGTAAGAGAGAGATCATGTGTGTCTGTGTGTGATTGAGAGCTGGTTTAGGTGATGGAGCATGTGAGTATGTGATTGACAGCCTGTGTTTAAATGAGAGAGAGAGAGATCATGTGTGTCTGTGTGTGATTGAGAGCTGATTTAGGTGAGGGAGCATGTGAGTATGTGATTGAGAGCCTGTGTGTAAATGAGAGAAAGAGAGGACATGTTTGTAAGCATGTGAATGAGAGTCTGTGTGTGAGAGAAAAAGACAGCATGTATTTATGTGATTGAAAGCCTGTGTGTGTGTGTAAGCGTGAAAAGATAGACAGCATGTGTGTAAATGTGTAATTAAGAGCCTTTATAAGTGAGTGAGAAAAAACATGTGTATATGTGAGTACTGAGAGCATGTGTGTATAGGTGTGTCATTGAGAGCCAGTGTGAGAGAGAGCGCTGGTATGTGACTGAGAGAGGAGAAAGTTCCAAGCAAACCACCCCACCTCCTGCTAATTCAGAACAATCTCAGGACACCTGGATATCAAACGTTCCCAGGTATGCAGAGCAAAAAATTTTTTGTATCCTTATTATTTTTCATTACTGGGTCTTTGTGTCTGCTATTTTGAAATATTTTGTTGGTATCTGGAAATGTTTTATATGTGTTTTTAATTATTGGATATTCCACTCATTAGCTGTTTCGAAATATGTTCTTTTTGTTAGTACAGTTTTACTGCTGATGATTTTATATTTCTTGATTTGTTTTATAAGGATGGGTGATGTTTCTTTTTTCCTTTGTTACACTGCATACAGAGACTCTGGCTTGTTGCAGTTTCCAATTCATTTTTTTCTGTATGCTTCTTGTTATGCGTTTTGGTCTCTTTATTCTATGTTAGGTGAGGGACAGCACGTGATTCAGGTGAGGTTTTCTGCTGGCGTGTAGTTTCTGTGTAGGACTCTACAGCAGCCTGACTTGGTCCGTTTTCCTAATAGGAGATGTATTGGTGTCTTAAGGCCTGGTGTAATATTTTCAGAGACTTATTGTACTTTAAAAGTGTGATCTTACATAAAATGCACACATTTACTTATATTTAGTTTTAAACATATTGTATGGCTCTCATGGAATTACATTTTAAAATATGTGGCGTTTATGGCTCTCTCAGCCAAAAAGGTTCCTGACCCCTGCCCTATGGAATTGAACGTACATTCATCAAGAATCATAACTAAATGAATTCTATTGCATCAGACCTGTTTACTCCCTTAGATATGCTAGACTGTATTCATAAGAGTTGATGTTATAATTGGCTGCATTGCTGTCTGTTTTTTCAGTTAATCTGTTGATCTGTAAAGCGATTGCTAAGTTTTTGTTATCTATAAACCGAGGTGATGTGCTTCATGTGGCCAGATAGAAATAACTGGCTATATTAAAAAAGAATAGAGCCAATTAAGTGGCTCACTGAGGGGTGGGGGAAAACAAGAAATGAGATCCGGGCCTGTGGCCCAATTCCCCTACCCTCACTCAGAGAGCAGCCCTGCCAGTCAAGTCTTCCCACCCCTCCAAACCTCTTCGTTTTTAGAATATAAAAAAATAAAATTGCCGCATTGCTCAGTGACTTCCCCCATTCTTGGCCTTCCTCAGTCCTACTCATGTAGAATAGAATTCCCCCCTCCTCTCTCCCACTTCCTCTCCTAATCCCAACCTTAGCTCTCCCACCTACCCCGTACCTTAAAAAACCCTTCTGCCAGGACCATGGTGCAGTCCAGTGCTGGTAGCCGTTTGCAGCATTACAATGACAGCCTTGCTATAAGCATAAGCTACATATTCTTATTCTCATTCTCATTCTCATGTAGAATATCTACATATTCTATATTCCAAGACTCAAGACTTGGCTGTTCAAACAAGCATTTCCGGACACCAATTAATTTCAACATCTCGCCATCAATACATAAATATCAACCACTTCAAAGTTTCTCATTTGTAATTATCGTTAGCCATTGTTAACCTGTCCTTTTTTCTCTCCTCGCCCAGTTCTTTCCACCCTTGTTATATGTAACTGCTTTCTTCCGCACTATAGCTCCAGTTTGAAGTTTATTATGCACCCCTGTTTCACTGTGAACCAGCATGATGTGACAGTTGTCATGAATGCCGGTATATAAAAAACTTAAATAAATAAATAAATAATATTGGGGACAATGTAATAAAACCCACACCAAACATGGCACTATTTTTTGTACCAATTTTGTTTTACACTGCACGCAGTAAAAATAACAGCCCCATTCGATTTAATAACATAATGGTATGCAAATGAGACCCACGTTAAAAAACACGTGGCAAAACCCATGCTACAGCACAGATGCTGAAAACCACAATAATAATAGGTGTTATTGCAAATTGAAAAGATGCTGCAGAGATCCTTATTGGCTGTTTAAAGTGACATGGGCCAAACTAAGGTGTAATTGGTGTGCATAGATTTCCATCAAATGTTTTGGGACACTCTTCTTTGCAGGGAAATAAATAGTTCCTTCCAGGTCCATGTGCTGGATGTTATTAGAAGTTGTTTGGAGTTAGTTGGAGCAGAGACAGATTTAGGATTTTGGCACCCCTTGGCACAGTTGGTGCTGTCATCCCGTGTCATCCCTTCAAATGTTGGACAACAGGTAACAGGAGATCTAAGGCAGAGTACCCTAATTTCTTGTGGCAAAAATAAAAAAATTCTGAAGCAAATTGACATATCAATCTTTTATATTACACTAGCTGTACCAGGCCATGCGTTGCTTTGGCTCAGTCTGGTTAAATGGAAAAGAAAGAAAAGAGAAAGCGCACGTTTCGAATATGGTTAATTTCACAATGCTTGTAGGTATACAATATTTTTTGTTGTTCCATTGTCTGTGCAGATATAGAGATTGTCTGGTTTGCCGACTCTAGAACCACAACATATAATTGTCCATGTGAGAAGCAATCCATGTCTAGATGTAAACCGCATAATTCTAGAAATGAAAAAGAATGAAAAAAGAAAAACCATAAACTATACTCATTAAATGAATGGTATGGTAAACGACACAGCTCAATTCCAACGCAATGTCACACAAAATAATTAAATCAAAATGAAAATAAATTGAAATCTATGAAAATTCAATTTAACAATGCAATCGGAAACATTGAAATGGAATCGTAAAATATTTAGTCCAAGCCGTTAAGCCCGTTAAAACGGGCGAGATTTTTGTCCCCTCTCCTCCTACGTCTTTGCTCTGCTCTGCTCCCCCCCCCCCCAGCACCACGACAGGCCAGAGGTGGCGGCAGTGATAGGAGCTGCAGCGGTGGCTGAGGGGGATCTCACGAGGCGTAATGGACCTGCCATCTCAACTCCCTCCCCCCTTCCCCGGTGGCGGAGGTACAGGATCAGACCCCTTTCACTCTATCCTTACAGGCCCCAACTCCTTTGCTCTCCCATTCCCCTCTAAACTGAACCCCTTCCATTATAACCTATAAGTGGAGAGCTGGGGAGGGGGGGGGGGTAGAGAATCTCTCTCTCATAGGCTTCCTCTCTCTCTCTCTCTCTCTCTCTCTTGCACATACACTCTCCCTCTGTTCCTCACACACGCACGCCCAATCCCTCTCACACACATACACAATCCCTCACGTAGTCTCCCTCTCTCTCTGGCACTCACACTCGCCTTCAGCGACCCGTATGACATAGTGATGGCAAAAGTAGCGCCGGCGCCATTTTGAATATTGGCAATACGGCGCGAGTGCAGGAGGTCGCTCCCGGATCCCCGCTGGACTTTTGGCAAGTCCTGTGGGGGTCAGGAGGCCCCCCCAAGCTGGCCAAAAGTCCTGGGGGTCCAGCGGGGGTCCGGGAGTGAGCTCCTGCACTCGTGACGTCGGGTGACAGGAACCAAAATGGCACCGGCGCTACCTTTGCCCTGTCATATGGTAAGGGCAAAGGGCCACCGGCGCCATTTCTATTAACGCAGCCGTGGCCCGAGAGCGGGAGATCGCGCCGGGACCCCCCACTGGACCCCAGGTAATTTAAAACATTTGGGGGGCGGGTTCGGGAGGGTGGGGGATTTGTTTTAAAGGGTCGGGGTGGGTTTTAGGGTTGTTTTGGTGTGCCGGTTTTCCCGCCCTCCCCCGATTTACGATTTTAAAAAACAAACAAACATGACATTCAGATTTCCCTCCCCCCAGCCAAAATCGATCGTTAAGACGATCGATCACACGATTCACATCCCTAGTGGATAACACATTGAAATCGTCGGTTCAGTGTGCTGCCGCAGTCAAAAAAGCAAACAGAATGTTGGGAATTATTAGAAAGGGAATGGTGAATAAAACAGAAAATGTCATAATGCCTCTGTATCGCTCCATGGTGAGACCGCGCCTTGAATACTGTTTACAATTCTGGTCGCCGCATCTCAAAAAAGATATAATTGCGATGGAGAAGGTATGGAGAAGGGCGACCAAAATGATAAAGGGAATGAAACAGCTCCCCTATGAGGAAAGACTAAAGAGGTTAGGACTTTTCAGCTTGGAGAAGAGACGGCTGAGGGGGGATATGATAGAGGTGTTTAAAATCATGAGAGGTCTAGAACGGGTAAATGTGAATTGGTTATTTACTTTTTGTGATAATAGAAAGACTAGGGGGCACTCCATGAAGTTAGCGTGTGGCACATTTAAAACTAATCGGAGAAAGTTCTTTTTCACTCAACGCACAATTAAACTCTGGAATTTGTTGCCAGAGGATGTGGTTAGTGCAGTTAGTATAACTGTGTTTAAAAAAGAATTGGATAAGTTCTTGGAGGAGAAGTCCATTACCTGCTATTAATTAAGTTGACTTAGAAAATAGCCAGTGCTATTACTAGCAAAGGTAACATGGAATAGACTAAGATGATGGATTGATTAAGATGAAATTCCGACACTACCTTTGATAAAAACTTAGGGTGTGTACGGAGGACCACTCTGTCATGTAGAATTTTAGTGTAAGGCGGGTAGGTGACTAATGCCTGTAACTCACTAACTCTGCGAGCAGATGTTATGGTGAGAAGAAAAATTACTTTCCAGGTGAGATAGCGGAGATCGCAGGAGTGGAGAGGCTCAAACGGAGTTTTCATGAGCCGTCCTAAGACCACGTTATGATCCCAAGCGTGGGCCAGAGGGCACAATGGAGGTTTCAGGTGGAGCAAACCTCTCATGAAGTGTGTGACTAAAGGCTGTGTCGAAATAGAGACATCTCCTACTCCGTTGTGGAACGCGGCTACCGCACTGACATGCACTCTTATAGAGGAAGTTTTCAGGCCTGACTCTGAAAGATGCCAGAGATAGTCCAGAAACTTTGCAGTGGAACAAGTGAAAGGGTCCACAGACATGGAAGTGCACCAGACCGTAAACCTTTTCCACTTAGAACGATAAGAGCGTCTCGTGGAAGGATTTTGTGAAGCTACCAGGACTCGGGATATTGACTCCGAAAGGTTAAGGGGTTGGAGTATTAACCTTTTAACATCCAGGCTATCAGGGACAGGGCCTGGAGGTTGGGGTGGTGAAGGCACCCGTCGTTCTGAGTTAGCAGAAGCAGATTCTCTCCTAGAGGGATGTGCTGGCGAACTGATAGATCCCAGAGGATTGGGAACCAGACTTGGTGTGGCCAGTGAGGGGCTATCAGAATCATTAAGCCCTTGCCCCTTCGTAACTTCATGAGAGTCTTCAATATGAGTGGAAGTAGAGGGTACGCATAGAGGAGACCACTGGACCATGAGAGGGTGAAAGAGTCTCTCGTCGGTGAGTGGTGGCTGCGAGTGAGGGAGCAGAAGTTCTCTACTTTGCAGCTGTGGATGGATGCAAAGAGGTCCATTTGTGGATACCCCCAACATTGGAAGATTGTGTCCTCTATCTTGGGTTTGAGAGACCATTCATGCGAATGGAAGGTTCAACTCAACTTGTCCGCTAGAACATTGTCCACAACTGCCAAGTAGGTCGCTCTGAGGTACATCGAGTGGGAAAGAACCCACACCCATATCTGTGCAGATTCCTGACACAGAAGGTAGGAGCCTATTCCCTCTTGCTTGTTGATGTACTACATCGCCACCTGATTGTATGTCTGAATCAGGATGGCCTTGTTTGAGAGGCAATCCTGAAAGACTCTAAGGGCATAACTGATCGCCCGAAGCTCCAGGAAAATTATCTGATGTTTGGCTTCCTCTGGAGACCAGGTTCCCTGAGTCTAGAGGCTGTCCTAGGTTGGAGGCGTCCATTGTCAGAATAATTTGAGGTTCTGGAATTTGAAATGAAAGGCCTTGAAGAATATTGGAGAGCTGCATCCACCAGGCCAGCGACAGGCGAAGCTACTTGGTAACGTGGACAATGCAGGACATTGAATGATAAGCCTGAATCCACTGGGACTTCAGAGTCCATTGCATGACTCTCATGGCGAGGTGTGCCATTGGAGTGACATGTACAGAGGATGCCATGTGACCCAGAAATATAAGGAAATGACGAGCTGTCATGTAATCTCAATCCTGGAGGCATTGCACTAGGGACATGAGAGTACGAGCTCGATCCTGAGGGAGGAATGCTTTCGCCTGCACAGTGTCTGTGTTGGCTCCTATGAAGGATAGGGTTTGAGAAGGAACTAGGCTGGACTTGGGATAGTTGATCAAAAATCTGAGAGACAGCAATGTATGGAGAGTTAGACGTAAGGAGGCAAGTGCGTCCTTTTGAGTTGTAGCCCTTATCAGCCAATTGTTGAGATAAGGGTAGACATGGATGCCCTGACACCTCAGGTAGGCCGCGACCACTACAAGGCATTTGGTAAAGACTCAAGTTGTGGATGCTAGGCCGAAGGGCAGTACCCGGTACTGGAAGTGCCGGGGGACGACTAGGAATCGAAGGAATTTGAGGTGAGAAGGAGTGATCGAAATGTATGTGTAAGCGTCCTGAAGAACCAGCGACCAAAGCCAATCTCCTCTTTGCAGAAGAGGAAGTAGAGAGCCCAAGGTTACCATCCTGAACTTTTCCTTCTGTAGATACTTGTTTAAGGCATGCAGGTCCAGGATGGGACGAATGCCTCCTGACATTTTTGCAATGAGGAAATACCGGGAATAGAACCCCTGCCCCTGCTGGGAGAGGGGTACTGGTTCTATTGCCCAGGACTTCAGGAGGGTTGAAACCTCCTCCTCTAGAAGAGACGAGTGGTTGGATGATCCCCATGTTGGCCAAGGTGGGGAGTCTGCTGGTACAGACAGGAAGTTGAGGTAGTGACTTTGAGTCAGTACAGCGAGTACCCACTGATCCAAAGTGATCATGTACCATATATTGGTGAAGTGGCACAACCGACCGCTGACAGGTATGGACGGTAGAGGAGGTTGGCTTATGCTCTCCAGCGTGGAGTCAAAATCCATCAGCTGGGCCCGGTGGAGGAGCTTGCTGAGTTTTCTGAGGCCTGGAATGTCTGGCCTGACCTTTCTGGTAAGATCTGGAGGGGCGACCTCGAGTAGCAGGAGGATAATATCTCTGTGGCTTGAAGGATGGCCACTTAGAGTCTCTTCGGAATGTCCTTTTAGAGGTGGACGGAAAATCAGAAGGCACCGACGAAAGCTGGCGTAGCATCTCGTGGTGGTCTTTGAGCTGTGCTAGTCTCCTGGATTTTGTCCCTGAAGAGATTATCTCCAGCGCAGGGCAGGTCAGCCAACCGGTCCTGTCTTAAGTCAGAGGACTTCAAGCAGGCCCATCTTCATGCACTAATCCCCGCTGCGGACACCCTAGAAGCAGTGTCAAAAATGTAATAGGTAGCGCGGACCTCATGTTTGCCAGCATCTACACCCTTCTGAGCCAGGGTATTGAGTTGATCCTGAAGCTGGTCGGGTAAAGATTCAGAAAACTCCTGGATCTTTTTAAATAGGTCCCTGTTATACTGGGTCATGTATAACTGGTAGGAAGCAATGCGAGAAATAAGCATTGAGCCATGGAAAACACTACGGCCAAATGCATCCAGAGACCTCTGTCCTTTCCCTGGAGGTATGGAAGAATGAGACTTAGAATGTCGTGCCTTTTTCTAGGCTGATTCCACAACCACAGAATGGTGATCCAGCTGTGGTTTTTGGAAACCAGGGGCTGTCTGTACCAGGTAGGTGGCATCTGTTTTTTGATTCACCAGTGGTACAGATCCTGGATGCTCCCAATTCCTCTTCAGCAAGTCGAGGAGGACTTCATGAATGGGTATGGACATGATCTCCTTGGGTGCATCTACGAATTGGAGCACTTTCAGCATCTTGTGTCTGGAGTCCTCTTCCGTCTGAAGTTGGAATGGTATGGCTTCAGACATTTCCTTTATAAAATGAATAAAGGACAGGTCCTCTGGAGGAGAACGTCTTCTCTCGTCAGGGGGAGATGGCTTTGAAGGTAGATCATCAGAATCCTGGGAAGAATCATGGGTCCAAAGATCATAAGGCTGATCGCTTGCTCCTGTAGGATCTCCAGAGGGAAGTATTGGTGCTATTCCAGAAGGATCAGGTCTAGGCCACCGACGGCTTTGGAGGAGGCACCAACAGCATTGATGGTGGCACCGACGGCATCAATGGAGGCACCGATTGAGGATGATGCAGTATCAATGGTATCGGTGACATCGATGGGCGAGTCGGTGGCAAGATCCCAGACGGCCCGGGCATGGGTTCCGACCTCGGTGCTTCCTCATCATCTGATGACAAAGGAATCGGGGTGGAAGGCACTGGACATACCTCAGTTCCTCGGTTCCACCGGAGGAAGGGCACAAATCAATGCATCCAGCCTGCCGAGTAGCGGTGCGAGCGCCGTGGGAATCGGGTTGCGACTGGAGCTGGCATCGGTGCCAGTGTCGATGGAGGCTGGAAGCCCTGCAGAGCCTTTCTGATGGCCTCTTGGATCATCTGATCCAATTCCTTGTGGAAGCCTGGGGCGTGGAACCCCAGCTCCGGAGTAGGAGGCAGCACTGGCATAGCCGGAGGGTCCACTGGTGAAAGTGGAGTCACGGCACCCGGCACCAATGAAGGTGGGGAACGCCTCGGTGACCCAGTCGCAGAGGAGGATGGGGCCTTCTCTGGATAGGATTTCTTTGTTGGTGGCTCTGTCGACGCTAATGCCAAGGGTTTGCCTGGATCAGCGGACTGAGCCTCACGAAGACGGTGTTGACGCTTTTCATGATGTTCTCCTCGGTCTTTCTCTGGAGCCAAAGAGGAAGAAGTCAATGCCTTCGGAGTAGTTGGTGCTGGGTGGACAGCACTGGTGTCTCGCTGTTGGCAAGAGGTCGATGGCACCGCCCATCGATGTTAATAAACATGTGGATAAAGGTGAAACGGTAGATGTAGTGTATTTGGATTTTTAGAAGGCGTTTGACAAAGTCCCTCATGAAAGGCTTTACGAAAACTAAAAAGTCATGGGATAGGAGGCGATGTCCTTTCGTGGATTACAAACTGGTTAAAAGACAGGAAACAGAGAGTAGGATTAAATGATCAATTTTCTCAGTGGAAAAGGGTAAACAGTGGAGTGCCTCAGGGATCTGTACTTGGACTGGTGCTTTTCAATATATATATATATAAATGATCTGGAAAGGAATACGACGAGTGAGGTTATCAAATTTGCGGATGATACAAAATTATTCAGAGTAGTTAAATCACAAGCAGACTGTGATACATTACAGGAGGACCTTGCAAGACTAGAAGATTGGGCATCCAAATGGCAGATGAAATTTAATGTGGACAAGTGCAAAATAACCCATGCTGTAGTTACACGATGTTAGGTTCCATATTAGGAGCTACCACCCAGGAAAAAGATCTAGGCATCATAGTGGATAATACTTTAAAATCATTGGCTCAGTGTGCTGCAGCAGTCAAAAAAGTAAAATAGAATGTTAGGAATTATTAGGAAGGGAATGGTTAATAGAACGGAAAATGTCATAATGCCTCTATATCGCTCCATGGTGAGATCGCACTGTTGTGGAGCGCTAGGAGAGCGATCCCACTCCTGGGAGATGTGTGTGCCCTTGGGCCGCGGCTCGACGCCAGAGGGGTCTGAAGAGGTGCCGCAGGAGGCGTGGCATGCCCGAGCATGGGCTGGACGGAAGCAAGCTGGAGTGAAGACTGGCTGACAGGCCCTCCTCCGGACCTGCACGCTTCGGAAGACCCAACAACGCAATGTTGGTCTTGTGAACAGTCCTCCGACCGTTCCCAGCCCTTTCGGACCTGCCGCAGGGTACGGCACGAAGCGGCAGGCCAGATGGAGGCTAGGGCAGCGAAGACTGGAACATGGATTCAGACGAGACTCAGGAACGACATAGACTCAGGCATAGACGTGGACTTCAGGAACGAGGTGCAGGATGCAAAGACGTGGACTCAGGACAAGGTACTGGATGCACAGAGGTAGAGTCAGGAACGAGGGCTGAAGGAAGACATGGGCACTGTCCCTCAGGGCGCCCTACTCAGACCACCCGTGGGACTGAGTCGCGGACCACCCTGCCTCATGCACGCCCTACTCAGCCCTGGAAGGCTGGTCGCGGACCACGCTGAGAGCGGGAGAGCACAGGAAAGAGGAAGCAGGTTTGCTGCACTCCTGGCAGCTCAAGGCAAGGATACGCTGCACTCCTGGCAGCTCAAGGCAAGGATACGCTGCACTCCTGGCAGCTCAAGGCAGGTTAAAGCATCAGGATCAGGAACAAGGATTAAGACAGACCTCAGGGCTGGAACAAGGACATCTGGAACAGCAGGAACAACAGGACTGGAACACGGATACTAGAACAGGAGACACACCTCAGGGCTGGAACATGGACATCTGAAACAGCAGGAACATCAGGACTGGAGCACAAGTACTGGATCAAAAGACAGACCTTGGGACTGGAACGGCAAGCAGACATCAGGACTGGACGAGGAGCTCTGACAGGTAACAAGAAACACAGGACCTTGCAGAAGTGCTGGAACACGGACGACTTCCTGGAGCGAAGGATCTCAGGAGTGACTAACTCCTTGCGAAGGCAAAGACAGACTGAAAGCTGAGCCCTTTAGTAGGGCTGAGGTGGACAACGCCCAGGGAGGGGTCAGCAGGGGGCCACACCTGGCTGGCCCTTGAAGAGGAGCAGAGAGGCGCGCGCCCGCACCCTAGGGAGCTGGAGAGAAGAGCTGGAAGCTGGTGGTGTCCTCAGCCACGTGGAAGGCCCAAGAAAGCCGCGGAGCAGCTCTGGACTGGAGCTGGGTGAAGGCAGGTCACTGGAGCAGCTCCCAGCTGCAAGGACTGAAGCAGGAAGAAGCAGAGAGAGGTAAAGCTGGCTTCAGGCACCGGCAGAGAGAACAGAGAGCTGCAAGGACTGAAGCAGGAGAAGGGCTGACTGCAGGAACGGCTCCATGCCGTGAAGACAGCCCCAGGAGGAGAGGTAAGACTGCAGGCAGAGTAGAGAGCTGTAGCAGGCTGCAGGCACTGGCAGGGATGGCTTCCCAGTCAGGCAAGGACCCGGGCTGTAGCAGGCACCAGCAGAGACAACCTGCTGACTGAAGGGCCCGGGATCGCAGCAGCACGTCGGGGGAAGGCAGGAACAGAGGAGCCGACCACATGGCAACAGCTGCGGGGACAGCCCCAGCTGATTCAGGGAGAAAGAAGCAGCAGCGTCAGCAGCCCGACTGGCTGTGAGAAAGTAAGAGCCTGCCCACGCTCCTCGCAGGCAGGATCACAACACGCACCTTGAATACTGTGTACAATTTATTTATTTATTTATTTATTTATTTAGGGCTTTTTTTATACCGACACTCATGATACCAATCATATCGTATTGGTTTACAATAAACATCTGTGCAATAACAATAACATTAACATCAACGAGAACAATAGGCGAAGAGAGAAAAAGTGAATGAAAGTTACAATAAAACAGGGGCACTTGAACTGGGAGGAGGAAAAGCCAAAGTCATAGATAACATAGAAATAAATGATATCTAGTCTCAGAAATAAATGATATCTAATCATATACTTAGGACTATAATAATCACTTGTACTCAGGACTGAATATTATCAAATGTGTACTTAGTCTCCTATACTTAGGGCTGTAGACTATCAAATGTTCCTGACTAAAATAGTATTAGTTCATAAAACTCAGGACTGATTAATATAACGTCAGAAGCCATGTCAGGGATGGGGAGCGTCGACTGGCGGACCAAGGCGAGTTGTATCAGTTGGGGAGGTCATAGATCAGGGAAGGCTTGTAGAAATAGCCAAGTCTTGAGTTTCTTTCTGAATGTCTGCGTGCAAGGTTCTTGTCTAAGGTCTGGGGGCATGTTGTTCCAGATGGTTGGCGCTGCTGTCGAGAAGGCTCGATCTTTGGTGGATGAGAGGTGTATGAATTTGGCTGGGGGGTTGTGTAGCGTACCTTTGCATGCTTCTCTAATGGGTCTGGAAGAGAAGTGTAGCGTGAGTGGGTAGTGTAAATCGATGGGTGTTCTGTTGTAGATAGCTTTATGGATGATGGTGAGACACTTGTGTAGAATTCTGTTTACTGGGAGCCAATGTAGGTTTTTCAAGATAGGTGAGATGTGGTCTCTTCTATTGGAGTTTGTTAAAATTCTGGCGGCCGAATTTTGTAGCATCTGAAGCGGTTTGCTGGAGGAAGCGGGAAGGCCTAGCAAAATGGAATTGCAGTAATCTAATTTGGAGAATATAGTAGCCTGGAGTACCAATCTGAAGTCTTGAAAATGCAGTAGCGGTTTGAGTCTTTTTAATACCTGAAGTTTGAAGAAGCAGTCTTTGGTTGTGTTGGTGATGAACTTTTTTAGATTTAGCTGGTTATCAATTATAACTCTGAGGTCTCTTGCTTGGTTGACCAGGGTGTTGGTGTGACTTGAGTGTAGGCTATCTTTGTGGTTGAGAGATATTAGGAGCATTTCTGTCTTGGACGTGTTGAGCACAAGGTTTAAGGTGGTAAGGAGGTTGTTGATTACTTGGAGGCAGTTGTCCCAGAATTTCAGTGTTTTTGTGGGGGATTCGGTTATAGGGATCAGGATTTGGACATCGTCGGCGTAGAGATAGTGTTTGAGTTTAAGATTCGTAAGCAACTGGCAAAGGGGGAGAAGGTATAGGTTGAATAGAGTAGGAGACAGAGAGGAGCCCTGTGGAACACCTCTTGTGGTGTTGATGAGCGGGGATTCCTTGTTGTTGATCTTTACTTTGTAGCCTCTGTTCGTGAGAAAGGAGTCGAACCATTTGAGAGCCATACCTGTTATCCCGATGTCCGAAATTCATTTAAGGAGAGTGGAATGATTCACCGTGTCGAATGCTGCTGAGATTTCAAGGAGTATTAGAAGGAAGGAGTGCCCGGAGTCCATACCCATGATGAGATGGTCTGTGAGGGAGATGAGGAGGGATTCGGTGCTTAGCGCTTTGCGAAATCCGTATTGCGATGACTGGAGAATGTTGTGATCTTCCAGGTATTCTGATAATTGGGTGTTGACTATTTTTTCTATGATCTTTGCTAGAAAAGGTAGATTGGAAATAGGTCGGAAGTTGTTGGGTTCTCTAGGATCTAGATTTGCTTTCTTAAGAAGGGGTTTGAGGGTGGAAATTTTGAGTACGTCCGGGAAGATTCCTTGAGATAGTGAACAGTTTACTATGTCGGCTAGGTACTTGGAGATGCAGTCTGGCACCGGTAGAAGAAGCTTGGTTGGGATTTGGTCCAGTGGATGGTATGAAGGTTTCATTTTCTTTATAATGGATTCAATTTCCAGGGAGGAGGTGGGTTCAAATGACTCCAGTGAGGGTCCAGAATTTGAGGGAGGGGATCTGAAGATGTGCATGGAAGTAGAGTTGACAGGCAGGCCTGTTAGTAAGTTAGAAATTTTGTTGTGGAAAAAAGTTGCCAATTCATTTGCCTTTGCTTGTGCTTGTTTGTCTGGGATGCATGGGGTAGTGGTTTTAGTGAGCTCTGATACATAGGAGAATAGAGCCTTAGGATCAAAGACAAGGTCATGTATTCTGTGACCGTAGAACTCTTTTTTTGCTCGTTGAGTGGCGTTTCTGTAAATGTGTAAGGTAGATTTGTAAGCATTTAGTGTGCTCGGGCACGGGGTTTTGCGCCATTTGTTTTCTCTTTGTCTGAGGTTTCTCTTAAGTTCTCTGAGTTCATCAGAGAACCATGGTTATTTCCTGTTAGACGTCTGTTTGATTCTTCTGGTTGCCTGAGGGCATACTTTGTTCACTATTGATTCTGTGATACTAAACCATGAACGGACTGCCGAGTTGAGGTTAGAGACTTCTAGATTGTGGAGTTCCTTTGTTAGTTGTTCGCTGAGGACTTCTGAGGAGCAGGACCTCCTGTAGTGAACTGTTGATTCTGGTCACCACATCTCAAAAAAGTTATAGTTGCGATGGAGAAGGTACAGAGAAGAGCAACCAAAATGATAAAGGAGATAGAACAGCTCCCCTATTAGGAAAGGCTGAAGAGGTTAGGGCTATTCAGCTTGGAGAAGAGACGGCTGAGGGGGGCTATGATAGAGGTCTTTAAGATCATGAGAGGTCTTGAACGAGTAGATGTGTCTCGGTTATTTTCACTTTCGAATAATAGAAGGACTAGGGGGCATTCCATGAAGTTAGCAAGTAGCACATTTAAGACTAATCGGAGAAAATTGTTTTTCACTCAACGCACAATAAAGCTCTGGAATTTGTTGCCAGAGTATGTGGTTAATGCAGTTAGTGTAGCTGGGTTCAAAAAAGGTTTGGATAAGTTCTTGGAGGAGAAGTCCATTAATGGCTATTAATCAAGTTTACTTAGGGAATAGCCACTGCTATAAATTGCATCAGTAGCATGGGATCTTCTTAGTGTTTGGGTAATTGCCAGGTTCTTGTGGCCTGGTTTTGGCCTCTGTTGGAAACAGGATGCTGAGCTTGATGGACACTTGGTCTGACCCAGCATGGCAATTTCTTATGTTCTTATGTTCTCAGACGATGTCGAAGTGCTTGATGGAGTCGGTGGTTTTGCCTGAAAAAGAAACTACATATTCTCTGAGCGGGTCTTACGACCCTTCGATGTCATTTGGGCACATGTGGTGCAAGTTAAGACGTCGTGGTCCGACCCAAACACAACACATAGACCATATGTGGGTCTGTGATGGACATTGCCGAGGACAATCGGGGCACTGACAAAACACGACACCATGGCTTTAGCTGCAGTGCGGTCGATGGCCGGTAGGCCCCGAAGGGAATACTCGATGAGAATCGACCGCAAATGAGGGTAAAGCCTTACCTTACAACCGCGGACTATGGAATCGATAGGGGGACTCCTATGGGGTAGAAGTTTTTTGAAATTTTAGAAATAAGTTCTGTGAGGAAAATTCCTGTCAGAAATCTCTAGGGAGCTCCTTAACCCATGTGGCTACTGCTGCATGGAAAAAAAGAGACTGAAGGGGGACCCCTGCTTGATGCAGGGTTAGTGCCATGCTGGGCATGCCCACTAGGTGCCAATCAAAGTTCTAGAAACTTTGACAAAAGTGTTCCGTGATTGGGCTCCATCCTGATGATGTCACCCGTCTGTGAGGACTACCATCCTGCTTGTCCTGTGAGAAAGTAGTTTTACACTATATTAATATAATTTTTTTTAAATTTTTATTGGTGAACAAAAGTGATTTCAAGTAAGTACAGGGAGGAGACCTCTGTGATGGAGAGAGGAGAAAGGAGGAAGAGTGTGAGAAGGAAAGAAGACTAGGGATGGGGAGGATGGCAGATAGGGAAGATTAGGAATCTGGGATAGGGGATAGGGGAGGGAGAGAGAGGGAGGTTCTTGGATTAAGGAAGGGGAAGAGGGAGTAGGAAGGGTTGGGGAATGAGTTCCAGGATCTGGGGAGAAGGGAAAGGTGGGAAGGAGTTCTAGGATCTGGGGAGAGATTCTAAAATCAGGGAGGGGGAGGGGAATTTGAATTGTAGTGGATGGGAGATGTTCCTTCCATTCTCCAGTCCTTCTCCTTCTTTCTTCCACTCTCTACCTTCCCACCCAATATCACATACACACACATACACAAATGGCATGAATTTCTCCTCTGACACACATATGAAAACTGCCTCCTACTCTTGTTCCCCTCTCACACAAAGACATATGCCTCCCCCCCAGCCTCTCTTCCCACCTTCCAATGATCTCTACTTAGCCTCTCCTAGTATCCCCCAAATGATACACCTTTGCTGTATCTGCTGCAGAGTCTCCTGTTCCTTGCATGCTCCTTGGAGGTGAGGGGCTGGATCAGGAATCAGAGGGCTGTTCTCTGCTGAATGAGATTCAGCAGAGCTGAAAGGCAGCAAATTTTCAGCCAGCCTGCTGCTCCCCAGATTTCTGCTACCCTAGACACAGGCCTAATGTGCTTAAGGCAGTGTGCCCAGGCTTGAATTGAGTTGGTAGTTAGAGGTGTTGGAGGTATTCTTTTATGATTGCTGAGTGATATCTTTTGTTTTGCTTGTTTTTCCCTCTCTGCTCCTTTTCCCTTTGTCTTTTGTCTGTGTTAGAGTGAGTATATCTTTTAAGAATATGTAGTTGTTGGTTTGTAATTGTCTGTCTGTCTTTTTTGTCTGCTTGTGTAGGTTCCTAAAAGAGCGGAGTGGGTGTTCATGGCTGTGGTGAGAATGGAGCGTGAAAGAGTGGGTGCAAGTGGAGAGAGGATGAGCATGACAGGTGTGCAAGTGGCGATGGAGTGGATAGGAGTGCGATGTGTGAATCAGTTGACAATGGCCAGGGAGGAGAGATGAGGCGGGAAGAGAGGGGTGTGCATGAGGTAGAGGGTGCAACTAGAAGGGGGAGGAGAAGAAGATGGGTGCAGGTGCCAGAATAGGGGGATGGGGAGGGGTAGGAGAGATGGGAGCTGGGAGTGGGAGTAGTACCCAAGAAGGTAGGGACCCACACCACTCATTTGATAGCAACGAACAGCAGCCAATAGCTGGAGGAGAAATAGCAGCAGCAGCATGATGTGCACTTCTCGGAAGAAGAGAAGGATGTTCTAGTGTGCGGGGGGGGGGGGGGGTGGGGGGCTGTGAAAAGCACACTGCACTCTTTGGTCAGAAGACATCCACCCATGTGAAGTAGAAGATCTGGGAGAGCATCGTGAAGGATGAGTGCCCATGAGGGCACTCCATGAAGTTAGCATGTGGCACATTTAAAAACTAATCGGAGAAAGTTCTTTTTTACTCAAAGCACAATTAAACTCTGGAATTTGTTGCCAGAGGATGTGGTTAGTGCAGTTAGTATAGCTGTGTTTAAAAAAGGATTGGATAAGTTCTTGGAGGAGACGTCCATTACCTGCTATTAATTAAGTTGACTTAGAAAATAGCCACTGCTATTACTAGCAACGGTAACATGGAATAGACTTAGGTTTTGGGTACTTGCCAGGTTCTTATGGCCTGTATTGGCCACTGTTGGAAACAGGATGCTGGGCTTGATGGACCCTTGGTCTGACCCAACATGGCATGTTCTTATGTTCTTATGTTCTTATCCTGTTGGTGCTCACCAGGACAGTGGCGCAGCTCAAGTACAGATGGACATCAGAGTGGCTGACAAGGCCAAGCAGGCACAGTTTGTGAACAATCCTTGTGCTGAATTTGAGAGGGCCTGCCATTTGATGTGCAGCTGATGCCAACAGAAGACCTGGTCCAGGCAACTCTGCTGCAGGACTATGTGACAGGTGTCCATACTGGGGGCATGGATTCAGACAGAGACAGAAGCACCTGCCACAGAGGTGCCTACTACAGAAGGGCTTGCTGAAGAGGGTTCTGTCATGGCCAAAATGTGACCAGGCCAAGGATGCATCCCTGAGTACAGAAGAAGAACCAACTATAAGTCTGCAGTTGTAGAACAAGACAGCAGCAGCCATACAAGAGAAAGTCAGTTTGTCAAGCTCCACCTTAAGTGGCCAGACACATCATTGCCTGAAATCTCGGATGTACCAGTGACACCTGGCACCTGTGAGAATGGTAGGACTCCAGGTGATGATGTGGCTAATGGTGGGCCTGTGGATGATGGCATTGTTCCACCAATACAAGTACCACCCTCCTCCATAGATGTGATGGTGAATCACCTTGCAGCGGAACTAATGGCAAGGCAGGAATTCAAAGAGTCCAGTAGGATGACCAGGTGGAGAGTTATACATGCAGAGATGCATAGACAGGCCAGAATGCCAGCCAGAGAGAAAGAGAGAGCTCAATCAGTGTGATGTTGGATATCATTTGCGCCTCATCTGATGACATTGGCATTGCTGATGTCCTTTGTGGCCTTGATGCCACATTGCGGAATGTAAATCAGACGCTAAACCATCTCATCAGGCTCATGTTCTTCCAGAAGGCAAGCACATCCTTCTCAGAAATCACAGAGTGCAGCAGCCCCCTTTGTAGAGGCAGATGTGGTGGTTATAGAAACAAGCAGTAACCTTGAGACAAGTTCCCACCACACTGACTCCAATCATGACTTTTTCTGGACCCGAATGGAGGGGTCCAAATGGAATCATTGATTCCATTTGGACCCCTCCTAGCCCCACACCAGACCACCAATGACTATCCCTCAGTTCTTTTCTGTGACCTGTGGCTGGCACATAGCTGTCTGTCAGGTTTCCTGGATGCACACCCCCCCCCCACCCTTGAGAACAGGAAAACAGTCTGTTGCCACTCTGGAACACCAACGATTGTCCCTGAATTCTTCCCGGCCCATGCCAGACTATCAATGACAGCTTTGGGAAGACATCAGCTGTCATCTGCCACACTGGTGCACCAAAAATTGCCTCTGAGCTCCACTGCACTGTCTTCTTAGGGCTTCATGGTGGGAGAGGCTTTATTTTCCAATGATGTATCATCAGTGCTTGCTTGTTGCTGTAGTGTACACAAATGGCGGCTACATTACTACTCTTCCTTCCAGTGCAAGCACTTCTTCCACTTATATGCCTCATCTCTATGTAGATGCTTCTCCTCATCTCTGCCAATGCAGGATCCACCATTGATGCTGTTTCTTCTCTGTATGTGAGTATTTACACTCCAACATTCCACAATACCATTCTTTCTGGTTCCCTGGTGGATGCTGGATGGCTTCTTAATTTTTTTTCTTTTCCCTTTTTTTTTTTGCAGGTGTGTGCCTCATCAGTGCTTATTGCTTCTGTATGTGGAAATGGTGGTTCCACTCCGGTTCTTCCTTTCATTGCAGATGCTTCTCCCCATCGACTCTACAATCGCAGAACCCACTATCAATGATCATCTCTTCTCTTTACATGATTATTTACATGCCAACATTCCACAACACCATTCTTTCTGGTTCCCTTGTGGATGCTAGATGGCTTCAGAATTGCTTATCTAATATTTTTTATCGTTTCCCTTTCTTTTGCAGGTGGGTGCATCGTCATCACTCGTTGCTGCAGTATGTGGCCATGGTGATTCTCCTCTTGCTTTTCCTTCCAGCATGGATACTTCTCCCTCTTCGAATCCTCATCTCTAGACAGATGTTTCTCTCACTTGGATACCTCATCTCTGCCATCGCCTGACCCACTGCCCATCAACACTCGTCTCTTCTGTTCCAGTGAATAATGTTCCAGAGATATACTCCTGATAGTTTTCCAGTGGGATCACAGCTTCAGACCTGCATGTATTCTCATTTTCCTCCCTTTTCCCTTTCTCTTTTGCAGGTGGGTGCATCTTCATCATTGGTAAACACTGCAGTAATCAGAGATGGTGGATCCCTCCCAGCTCACTCATCGCTGCTATTTTGATGAGATGGTGGATCTTCTACACCTCTTTCTTTGGAATGGGCTTGCTTCATCCATCTTGCCAGGCTTTCAGCTGGGGTTTCTCAATTTATGGACCTGTTGATGGAATTTTTGGATTGTTGCTGCATATGCAACCTTGCATTTTATGCAATCACTTTGAAGTCAGTTCTAAATGTTTACTTGTGCTTTAAAAGTCATATAAACAATCTTACATGTGTCATGTGTCTTGTGTGTTTTTTCCTTTAGGTCCTGTGACTGAATGGTCTGGGCTTGCAGTCTGGATCCAGAAAATTACAAGACCTGTCTTGTAAATGTCTGGACCAAGGATGCTGAGCTGGTAACACCTGTGAAACACACAGGCCAGACCGAGGCTAGCAATACCTGTGAAACACCCAGGCCAGGCTCAAATCTTTGGTCCAGAGACTTCTACACCACTGTAGAAATCTTTGGACCATGGATGCTGGGTCTCTGTTTCACAAATGTCACAGACACAGCATCTATATCATGAAGAATAAGACCAATTAAGAATGTGGCTATTGTTAATAATTGTTTTTACCTTTTTAATCTTTCTTTTTATTCCATAACACAAAACAACAAACCAAACAAAATACCCCCATCCCCATGGAAGGAAATGTAACATTACATTGACACTTTCCTTTCCAAAACAGTAATTGCATTGGATAAACTACAAAGGTTGTCATCCCACACTGAGTCATGTTCATGTTGACTTGCCCAATATCCCCAATAATGAGACCAGATTTTATCATATATCAGCATATGCCATTTCCATAAATGGGTAAGCTTCTCCATCAAGGTTATTTTATGTACCTGCCATTTCCAGCAGCTCATCATAGGGGCAGATTTCCATAATAAGGCTATCGTGAATCTACCCAGATGTATCAAATGATCTGCCAAATGGCGTTGGAATGTACTCAGATTATATTCTCCCCATTTTTCAAAAAGGATCAACTCAGGCATGATGTCTATATGTACGCCCAAAATGGTTTTACACTCAATCTTTACATGAGCCCAGAAATTGTTAACTAAGGGGCATAGCCACCACACATGTATATAGGAGCCTGGCTGTCCACATTCCTGCAAAACAGAGACCAGAAGCACCTGGTGTAAACTTTGAGAAAAAGAGGGGATATTTATATGTCTTGTAGAGGAGGTTGACCATTAACTCAATTCTACAACTGCAAATTGAAATCCAGTGCTCCTTCTTCCATATAGTTTCCTAATCCTTAGAACTCAAGTCTTTTTGAAAATCCCAGTTACATTGTTGTATCTCATAAGTCTCATAAGTCTCATAAGGAGTCCAGGAAAAGCAATAACCTTAAAGAGAGTACCTGGAAGGCTATGACCACAAATGCTCATAGTTTGGGAAATAAAATCCCAGATCTGCAGGCCCTAATGACTGAGGCAGAATTGGAAATTGTTGCTATCACAGAGACATGGTTCACAGAATCTCATGATTGGGATACAACAATACCAGGCTATAACTTGTTAAGGAAAGACAGAGAGGATAGAAAAGGGGGAGGTGTGGCTCTTTATGTCAGAAACAACATCCAAGCATCTGAGCTGCAAGGAAGTTGGGGCAAGGAAGAAGCACTATGGGTCGACCTAAAAAAAGATGACGGAGCATCCATTTATATTGGAGTGGTTTACAGGCCTCCCAAAAGGAAGAGCTGGACAGAGATCTGGTTGAAGACATCCATAAGATAGGTAAGAAGGGAGAAGTGGTGATCGTGGGTGACTTTAATGCCAGATGTAGACTGGAAAATCCCATCTGCAGAAACTAAAAATAGTAGAGCAATAGTGGATGCCATGCAAGTATCTTTGTTCAAACAAATGGTGTTGGAACCCACGAGAGAAGGAGCTATACTCGACTTAGTGCTCACTAATGGAGATAATGTCTCCGATGTCCAGGTGGGCACCCACCTCAGCACCAGTGATCATCAAACGGTATGATTTAATATCACTAAAAGAATAGGGAAAAGAACCACAAAGACCCGAGTTTTACAGTTCAAAAACACAGACTTTGAGGAAATGGGGAAGTACCTGGAGGTAGAACTAAAAGGATGGGAGAACGAGAGAGATGTGGAGCAGCAGTGGACCAATCTAAAAGGAGCAATCACCAAGGCAACTACTCTATATGTTAGAAATGTAAAGAAAAGCAAAAGAAAATTGAAACCTATCTGGTTCTCAAAGGAGGTAGCTGACAAAATTAAAGCTAAAAGAACAGCATTCAAGAAATATAAAAGATCCCAAAGGGAGGAACATAAAGAAGAATATTTGATTCAACTGAGGGAGACAAAGAAATTAATCAAGTTGGTAAAAAGTCAAGCGGAAGAGAGGATTGCCAAGGAGATAAAAAATGGTGACAAAACATTTTTCAGATACATCAGCGAAAAGAGAAAAGTCCATAGTGGTATTGTGAAATTAAAAGGTGGTAATGATCAATGTGTGGAGAGAGACGAAGAAATGGCAGAAATATTAAACAAATACTTCAGTTCTGTGTTCACTAAAGAAGACCCTGGAGAAGGACCATCTCTACACAACAAGATACTGGAGGGAAGTGGAATAGATGATAATCCTTTTACAGTAGAAAATGTGTGGGAAGAGCTAAAGAACCTGAAAGTGGACAAAGCCATGGGGCCTGATGGGATTCATCCAAGGATACTGAGGGAGCTCAGAGATGTTCTGGCGGGTCCACTGTGTGACCTGTTCAATAGATCCCTAGAAACGGGAGTGGTGTTGAGAGATTGGAGAAGAGCGGTGGTGGTCCCGCTTCACAAGAGTGGGAACAGAGAGGAGGCTGGTAACTACAGACCGGTTAGCCTCTCTTCGGTGGTGGGAAAAGTAATGGAATCACTGCTGAAAGAGAGAATAGTGAAATATCTACAGTCCGGAGAATTGATGAACCACAGGCAACATGGATTCACCAGGGGAAGATCCTGTCAGACAAATCTGATTGACTTTTTTGACTGGGTAACCAAGGAATTGGATGAAGGAAGAGCGCTCGATGTCATCTACTTGGATTTCAGCAAAGCTTTTGATACGGTTCCGCACAGGAGACTGGCGAATAAAACGAGAAGCTTAGGAGTGAGTGCCGAGGTGGTGACCTGGATTGCAAATTGGTTGACGGACAGAAGACAATGTGTGATGGTAAATGGTACTTTCTCTGAAGAGAGAGCGGTTTTAAGTGGTGTACCGCAAGGATCGGTGTTGGGACCGGTCCTATTCAATATCTTTGTGAGCGACATTGCGGACGGGATAGAAGGTAAGGTTTGTCTTTTTGCGGATGACACTAAGATCTGCAACAGAGTGGACACGCCGGAAGGAGTGGAGAGAATGAGACGGGATTTAAGGAAACTGGAAGAGTGGTCGAAGATATGGCAGCTGGGATTCAATGCCAAGAAGTGCAAAGTTATGCATATGGGGAGTGGAAATCCGAATGAACTGTATTTGATGGGGGGGGGGGGGGGGGGGGGGGAAAGGCTGATGTGCACGGAGCAGGAGAGGGACCTTAGGGTGATAGTGTCTAATGATATGAAGTCTGCGAAACAATGCGACAAGGCGATAGCAAAAGCCAGAAGAATGCTGGGCTGCAGAGAGAGAGGAATATCGAGTAAGAAAAGGGAAGTGATTATCCCCTTGTACAAGTCCTTGGTGAGGCCTCACCTGGAGTACTGTGTTCAGTTCTGGAGACCGTATCTACAAAAAGACAAAGACAAGATGGAAGCGGTACAGAGAAGGGCGACCAGAAAGGAGGAGGATCTTCATCGGATGACGTACGAGGAGAGATTGAAGAATCTAAATATGTACACCCTGGAGGAAAGGAGGAGCAGAGGTGATATGATACAGACTTTCAGATACTTGAAAGGTTTTAATGATCCAAAGACAACAACAAACCTTTTCTGTAGGAAAAAAAATCAGCAGAACCAGGGGTCACGATTTGAAGCTCCAGGGAGGAAGATTCAGAACCAATGTCAAGAAGTATTTCTTCACGGAGAGGGTGGTGGATGCCTGGAATGCCCTTCCGGAGGATATGGTGAAGACCAGAACTGTGAAGGACTTCAAAGAGGCGTGGGATAAACACTGTGGATCCATAAAGTCAAGAGGCCGCCAATGAAGAGTGGGTGACTCGCCAGAATGATGGCTACTGCCTGGAGACAATACCCTTATTCAATAAACATATACATGCTTACTGTGACTCCAACATCGCTCTAAGCTTCAACAGCAAGAGGAAACGTGGAAAAAAGGATTTGCACTCACAAAGAGGGGAGTAGCTGGCTTGTTACGGCGGTTACTACCCCAAACCAAATAAGCCTGATACTTCACTTTCAATGCATATACAGCATAGTTCTCTGCTTCAACGGCAGGGGAGAAGAAAAAACTGATACTTCACACATCCAGCAGAGCTCTCTGCTTCAACGGCAGGGGAGAAGTAAAAAGGGTTCGCACTCACAAAGCGGGGAGTAGCTGGCTTGTTACGGCGGTTACTACCCCAAACCAAATGTGCCTGATACTTCACTTTCGATGCATATCCAGCATGGCTCTCTGCTTCAACGGCATGGGAGAAAGGCTGATACATCATGCATTTCCAGCATAGCTCTCTGCTTCAACGGCAGGGGAAAAGAAAAACTGATGCTTCACACATATCCAGCATAGCTTCAATGGCAGGGGAGAAGAAAAAAGGATTCACACTCACAAAGCGGGGAGTAGCTGGCTTGTTATGGCGGTTACTACCCCAAACCAAATGTGCCTGATACTTCACTTTCGATGCATATCCAGCATGGCTCTCTGCTTCAACGGCATGGGAGAAGACCGATACATCACGCATTTCCAGCATAGCTCTCTGCTTCAATGGCAGGAGAGAAGAAAAACTGATACTTCACGCATATCCAGCATAGCTCTCTGCTTCAATGGCAGGGGAGAAAAAAAAAACTGATACTTCACGCATATCCAGCATAGCTCCCTGCTTCAACGGCAGGGGAGAAGAAAAACAACCAATAAGGGCTGTATAACATAGTCTGGGTAAAACAAATAAGTATGGGTGTAGCTTGCTTATTGCGGTGGTTACTACCCCTACTACCCCTAACTAATCAAGCTAGATATTTCACTTGGATGCAGCTCCATCACTGCTCTCTACGTTAATGGTGGGGGTGAAAGGGAAATAGAACCAAGAGCTAAGAGAAACAGATAAGTATGAGAGAAAAAATGTGTGAAGCTTGCTGGGCAGACTGGATGGGCCGTTTGATCTTCTTCTGCCGTCATTTCTATGTTTCTATTTTTCTATGTATCAAGCCTATGGGCGGATTACGCTCCATTTGACATTTCTGCAGTGCTCTATAAAGTAGTGAGATCCCTCACTGAGATATCTTCCTGTATTAATACTCTTTCTACAGGGTCAGGTAAGAACATAAGAACATGGGGTTCCCAGCTCCTCCTCCTAAATCTGTTTGAGCTCCTCCACCAAGCTGATATAAAAAGATTCAGATTCAATCCCTACCACAAATTCTTCACAGAGGTCTTGAAAAGATTTAAGCTGTGGGCTATCATCCTCCCACAACAGTCCCAGGAACTTCAGCCCCACTTTCTTCCATTGAACCACATCTCTGTACAACATTAACACTGCTATCCGGAGGTTAACTCTTAATGGGCTAATTGCTGAAAGAGTTTGTGAGGACCCCCTCCAACTTTTTAACCATGGCTATCCTAATGTTTAGGGTATGTGAGATGTACGGTCTTGCTACCCCAGCTTTCCGTGCTCCAATTAGCATCCTGGCTGAACCAAGAACATTGGTAAGTCTAATCCCCCAGCTAGCTTAACCTTCAATGAGTACCAGGGAAATGTTTGTTCCCTGTGAAGCCAAACCATTGCCCCAGTTAGGCTACAAGCCCAGAAGTAGCTTTGCAGATCTCCCCATCTCCTTTGGCCACCATAATGTGTGCTGCTTAATCCATGCCGGTTTAGTACATCAAATAAATTTAGACATTACTTCATTTAACATTGTGAAAAAACCAACAGGTAAGTAGTAGGGAATGTGCTGAAACAGATCTGGGCAAAATATTCATCTTCAGGACACTAATCCTGCCCACCCATGAGATGTGAGCATCCCAACCTACAAAATGTTTCTTGATTTAGTTTACTGCTGGTGTATAATTAAGTCTATATATGTCCAAAGGTCTACTTAGAATCCAGATTCCTAAATAACAAAAGCCCTCTTTTGCCTGCTTAAAAGTGGAAAAGTACTGTGGTACATCCCCCAGCTTCATTGATCGAACAGGAAAAACCTCTGACTACATAGTTTGTCTTATTGCCTGATATTTTATTGTACTCCGACAGTAGAGCTAACAATTTAGGCCAAGATACTCTCAGGTTTGTTAAAAACAGGAGGTCATCATCCACATAAAGGTAAATTATATGTTTCACTCCCTCTATCTGAAAGGCCATCACTTCTGGACAATTTCACACTTTCTGTGCCAGCACCTCTATTGCCAGATCAAACAGAAAGGGATAGAGAGGGCATCCCTGCCTGGTACCTGGAAGCAATAGAAAAATATTCTGAGAAAAAGCCATTTGTCAGTATCTGGAGAGGGTATATAATGCCTGCACCCATGCCCGGAACTCTGCTGGTAGGCCCACCTTTTCCAGCACCTTAAATAGAAGGGAACAACAGAGGCGATCAAATATCTTTTCTGTGTCTAGGGCCACAACCAGTCCCTCTGTAAATGTTCACTTGGCCAGGGATATAATATTAAAGAGCCACCTTGTATTTGTGACTGATAGATGTCCTTTTATGAATCCCTTTGACTAGGTAGGGCATAATAGATTAGAACCTCATTTGAATAATTTTAGCTAAAATCTTAAGATCGACATTGAGGAGATAGGACAATATGATACCGGATTTAAGTCATCTCTTCCCTGTTTAGGGAGCAGAACAATAACCAAATTGGACATAGAGTGTGCTATATTTAGGCATACTGCAAACATTCATATGCCTCTCATAACCACAGTACTGGTTCCACCAAAAATCTTCTATAAAAATCAATGTAGAAGCCATCCAGCCCAGGGCTCTTTCCACTGGGCAACTCATACCTGCTTTACGTATTTCCCCCACCATAATGGGAGTCCAAAACCTATCAAATTGCCTCTCAGTGGATTGTGGTATATCCATTCTCCTCCCCCAAATATTCATCAATCTTGGCTGTCATCTCCTCTCTGCTATTATTATATAATGCTTTATAAAACTCCTTAAAAATATCATTTATTAGCATCAACTTCTCTATAATCCCTCCAGATCATATTTTAATATTCCTGATTAGGGTGTTGCGGTCCCGGTCACGACCGGGACCTTACCTCCTTCCCCCACTCCCGCCGGTGCGCAGGCCGGTCTGTTCGTCAGATACCTCACAGGGGCAACGTCGTCGGAGGCTCTCTGGGGGACGCCCAGGCCTTAGGCGCGTGCGCGCGCAAGAAGGGCTCAGATATAGCCCTGTTCCCGCCACGAGATGCTCCGCCCCCTCCGCTGATGTCATACGCCAGTGGGTATGTAAACACTGCGCCTGCTCTCAGTCAGGGCCTTGAAACAGGGTTCCCTAGCGCTCCCACGTTGCACCGGGCCCTGACGCGTCTCGCCAGCCCCTGTGCTTGTTTCGTCTCCTGTCTGATTCCTGCTTGTCTTCCTTAGCCTCCCAGCCTGGTTCCTGCTTGACTCCAGCTATCTTCAGCTTCAGCTCCAGCCTGGTTCCAGTATCTGTCTTCAGCTTCAGCTCCAGCCTGGTTCCAGTACTCGTCTTCAGCCTCAGCACCAGCCTGGTTCCAGTACTCGTCTTCAGCTCCAGCTCCAGCCAGGTTCCAGTATCTGTCTTCAGCTTTAGCTCCAGCCTGGTTCCAGTACTCGTCTTCAGCCTCAGCACTAGCCTGGTTCCAGTACTCGTCTTCAGCTTCAGCTCCAGCCTGGTTCTAGTACTCGTCTTCAGCCTCAGCACCAGCCTGGTTCCAGTACACGTCTTCAGCTCCAGCTCCATCCAGGTTCCAGTATCTGTCTTCAGCTTCAGCTCCAGCCTGGTTCCAGTACTCGTCTTCAGCCTCGGCACCAGCCTGGTTCCAGTACTCGTCTTCAGCTTCAGCTCCAGTCTGGTTCCAGTACTCGTCTTCAGCCTCAGCACCTGTCTGTTTCCAGTAGCCAGCCCTGCTTCAGTTCCTGCTTGCTTTGTCCCAGCCTGCTTCAGTTCTTGCCTGACTCCTGATCCCTGCCTGCCCACTCAGCTCCAGCTTCCGTGATCTCCTAAGTCCCAGTGGCCGGGCTCCTACGGGCTCCTCCCGGGGGAGTACCGGCTTCCAGGGTGAATCACCTAAGTCCCAGCGGCCGAGCTCCTATGGGCTCCACCCGGGAGAGTACCGGCTTCCAGGGTAAAGCTCACATCCAGCTCCTGCCTGGTATCCGCCTCCCGACCTGTCATTCACTAGAGACTATAGTACACATCTCCCAAGTCTCTCACAGGTCGGCCCAAGGGTCCACTAAACAGCTCACTCACAACATAGGGTTTGATATTTTCTCTTTCTTATGGTTCTCCCCAGCAATGCTTCTGTTTTGTTCCCATGCTCGTACATGTTCTGACGGGAACATTTAGACAGCCTCTTTATTGCTTCTACTTGTAGCTGTTGGAGTTCCTTCCTAACATGCTGGAGGGAACGGAACACCTTTTGAGAACTGGTGGCTTAATGTTGCACTTCTAGTTTTATTTTCCCTTCCAATAACTTTTCTCTCTGTAGTCTCTTCTGTTTCTGGTAAATCGCAAAACTGATAATTTTACCCCTGAGTACTGATTTCAGGGCTTTACAAAGTATGACCAGGATCTGTTCTGCTGTCTGATGTACCTCATTAAATTCCTTGATGGTGTCAGTTATCACTTGACAAAAATGATCATTTCCCAACAATGAGGGGTTAAAGTTCTAGTTCTTAGACACTTCAGCCTCTGAGATACCCGTAACAGAAAAAGTAGAGGGCTATGGTATGATATCTGGCAGGTAAAAAATGTCTAACTGCCTTATAGAGGATAACATTGTAGTTCTCAAGAAGAGATCTATCCGGATGTATGACATATGTTGTAGAGAATAACAAATCAAGTCCCTCTCAATCAGATATTGACATCTCCAAATATCAAGCACCCCCAGCAACTCCATCAGCTCTTTAAGGCCCTCAGCTTGGAGAAGAGATGGCTGAGGGGGGATATGATAGAGGTGTTTAAAATCATGAGAGGTCTAGAATGGGTAGATGTAAATCGGTTATTTACTCTTTCTGATAATAGAAAGACTAGGGGGCACTCCATGAAGTTAGCATGTGGCACATTTAAAACTAATCAGAGAAAATTCTTTTTCACTCAACACACAATTAAACTCTGGAATTTGTTGCCAGAGGATGTGGTTAGTGCAGTTAGTGTAGGTGTGTTTAAAAAAGGATTGGATAAGTTCTTGGAGGAGAAGTCCATTACCTGCTATTAAGTTCACTTAGAGAATAGCCACTGCCATTAGCAATAGTAACATGGAATAGACTTAGTTTTTGGGTACTTGCCAGGTTCTTATGGCCTGGATTGGCCACTGTTGGAAACAGGATGCTGAGCTTCATGGACCCTTGGTCTGGCCCAATATGGTATTTTCTTAAGTTCTTATGGTGCCACTTTGCCTCTCTCATGTTGCCTTTGAGTGTTCATGCCATTGTTATTAGGGATGTGAATCGTGTGATCGATCGTCTTAACGATCAATTTTGGCTGAGGGGGGGGGGGGAAATCTGATCGTCATGTTTTTTTTGGTTAAAAAATAGTTTTATCGGGGGAGGGCGGGAAAACCGGCCCACCAAAACAACCCTAAAACCCACCCCGACCCTTTAAAACAAATCCCCCACCCTCTCGAAACCCCCCCCAAATGTTTTAAATTACCTGGGGTCCAGTGGAGGGGGTCCCGGCGCGATCTCCCGCTCTCGGGCCACGGCTGCGTTAATAGAAATGGCGCCGGTGGCCCTTTGCCCTTACCATGTGACAGGGCAAAGGTAGCCCCGGCGCTATTTTGGTTCCTGGCACCCGACGTCACGAGTGCATTTAGAAAGGTCCGAAGGGTTGTAGTATAGCAAAATTGCTTACCTTGTAATAGGTGTTATCCCAGGACAGCAGGATGTAGTCCTCACATATGGGTGACATCAGTAATGGAGCCCTATGTACGGAAAAACTTCTCTCAAAGTTTCTATGAAACTTTTGACTGGCACCAGAGTGCCTACTGAGCATGCCCAGCATGCCATGATATTCCCTGCCACAGGGGTCTCCCTTCAGTCTGTTTTGTAGCAATTAGCGTTAGCCAAAAATAAAAGAATAAAACGCATCAGACCCAACTCCGCGGGGTGGTGGGTGGGTTTCGTGAGGACTACATCCTGCTGTCCTGGGATAACACCTATTACAAGGTAAGCAATTTTGCTTTATCCCAGGACAAGCAGGATGCTAGTCCTGGGATAAAGCTAGAGGCTGAGTCATTTTGTGGTGAAGCAACAGTGAAGTATTGTTGTTGAAATGAATCAGCCGAAGATCACAGCAGGTTGGATGTAGAAGGAGTTGGGGTTACACTGGAAACAAGTTCTTTAAGACAGATTGTCCATATGTTGAATCTTGTCTTCCTTCTTTGTCTAAACAGTAGTGAGCTGCAAAAGTGTGAAGAGAACTCCATGTTGCTGCTTTACAAATGTCCAGAATAGGTACAGAGCGAAGGTGCGCTACTGAGGTTGACATCGCTCTGACTGAATGTGCTTTTACTCGCCCTTGAAGAGTAAGGCCTGCTTTATCATAACAAAATTGTATGCAATCTGCTAGCCAATTTGACAAAGTATGTTTACCCACTGGTTTACCTGGTTTGCTTGGATCATAGGATACAAATAGTTGACTGGATTTCCTTTGGACTGTAGTGCGGTTTAAGTAGAAAGATAGCACACATTTACAGTCCAAGGTATGTAAGGCTCTTTCTCCCTGGTGAGAGTGAGGCCTTGGAAAGAATGTTGGTAAAACTATAGATTGATTGAGGTGGAATTCCGGGACTACTTTTGGAAGGAATTTAGGATGAGTACGGAGGACCACCCTGTCATATAGGAACTTTGTAAAAGGTTCGTATGTGACAAGAGCTTGTAGTTCACTGACTCTTCTAGCTGATGTAATGGCTATGAGGAATACAGTTTTCCATGTAAGATATTTAAGGTCACAGGTATCTATGGGTTCGAATGGAGAATGCATGAGCCTGGCTAATACTACGTTCAGGTCCCATTGTATGCTTGGGGAATGAAGTGGAGGTTTAAGGTGAGTTAAGCCTTTCATAAATTTACTGACGAGAGGCTGTGTAGAGATAGGTGCATCTCCCAGCCTGTTATGGTAAGCTGAGATTGCACTCAAATGTACTCTTACAGATGAAGTCCGAAGACCAGAGTCTGCAAGATGGTATAGGTAATCAAGTAGTGAGGCAGTGGGGCAAGTGAAGGGATCTAAAGATTTCTGAGTGCACCACAAAGTAAACCGTTTCCATTTTTAGGAATAATTCTTTCTAGTGGAAGGTTTACGTGAAGCTATCAGTACTTGAGATATAGTAGTTGGAAGGTTGAGTGGTTGTAAGATCAAGCTTTCAACATCCATGCAGTCAGGGACAGGGATTGAAGGTTGGGATGGCGCAAGCGACCCTGATCTTGAGTTATGAGAGTGGGAGCTACTCCCAGACAAATTGGATCCCTGACTGAGAGGTCTAGCAGTGTGGGAAACCATACTTGTCGAGGCCAGTATGGGGCTATTAGTATCATTGTCCCTTTGTCCTGTTGTAGCTTCACTAGAGTTTTGGTTATGAGCGGTAACGGTGGATACGCGTATAACAGGCCTGAGTTCCAATGGCGAGCAAAGATGTCCTTTGGTAGGCTGTTCGCCTGTTGTAACAGGGAGCAGTAATTGTTCACTTTGTAGTTCAGATGAGATGCAAAGAGATCTATTGTTAGTTGACTCCAGCGTTGGAAGATCTTGGTTGCTATCGTTGGATCCAAGGACCATTCATATGGTTGGAACTGACGACTGAGGCGATCGGCTATTATGTTGCGGATACCTGTTAGGTAAGTGGCTCATAGAAGAATGGAGTGTGCTAGGGCCCAGTCCCAAATCTGGGCTGCTTCCTGGCAAAGAAGGTAGGAACCTGTCCCCCCTTGTTTGTTGATATACCACATGGCTACTGTGTTGTCCGTTTGGATCAGAACAGTTTTGTATGAAAGGCAGTCGTTGAACGCATGTAGCGCATAACGTATAGCTCGAAGCTCTAGGAAGTTTATTTGGAAAGAGACTTCAGCTTTTGTCCACGTCCCTTGGGTCTTGAGATGACCAATGTGTGCTCCCCAGCCTAAGGTGGACGCATCTGTAGTTAATGTCACTTGTGGAACTGGTTGCTGGAAAGGCAGACCTTTGAGCAAATTGTTCATTGATGTCCACCAGAGGAGAGAGGAACACAGATCCTGGGTTATCTGAATGGGAGTGGACAATGGTTGAATGGCTTGAATCCACTGAGATTTGAGTGTCCATTGCATTAGTCGCATGGTCAATCTGGCCATGGGAATGACGTGAACTGTGGAGGCCATGTGTCCGAGTAGGGTGAGGCACTGATGAGCTGTAACTTGAGATTGATTTCGGAGAGAGTGTGCCAGGAGGACAAGTGTTTGAGCACGGTCTCTTGGAAGAAAAGCTTTTGCTATGATGGTGTTTAAATCTGCACCTATGAATTGTAGTAGGTGAGATGGTGTGAGATGGGATTTTTGATAGTTGATGAGAAATCCCAAGGAGTGAAGCAAGTGGACTGTGAGCTTGAGAGATTTGAGAGCTCCTTCTTTTGTCTGACTTCTGATGAGCCAATCGTCCGGATAAGGGAATACATGCACCTTTTGCTTGTGAAGATGTGCCACCGCTACTGCCAGACACTTTGTGAACACTCGAGGTGCTGAGGCTAGACCGACTGGCAGTACTCGGTACTGAAAATGTTGACCTTTGACCAGGAATCGCAGGTACTGGCGATGAGGAGGAAAGATGGGAATGTGAGCATATGTGTCTTGAAGATCCAGAGAGCAGAGCCAATCTCCTCTTTGAAGGAGAGGTAGTACGGTGCCTAACGATACCATCCTGAATTTCTCTTTTTTGAGAAATTTGTTGAGATTTCTGAGGTCGAGGATGGGACGAAGGCCTCCGGTTTTCTTTGGAATGAGGAAATAGCGGGAGTAGAATCCTCTGCCCTGCTGAGGGCCTGGGACTGGTTCTATGGCCCTGGCTCTCAGAAGGGTGGATAATTCTGTTTGTAGAATTTTGGAATGTTGATTCACTGTCCAAGATGAGAGTGGTGGATTTTCTTTTGGTACAGTGAGAAAATATAATCAGTAACCGTGAGCTGTTATGGAAAGAACCCATTGGTCTGTGGTTATGGAGGTCCAGGTGTGATGGAAATAAGTTACCCGACCTCCTACGGGTAGGTGTGGAAGTGGATTGGTGGGGTGGCTGCTGCTCTCTGATTTCTTTCAAAAACCTGATCTTGAAGCAGTTTGAGGAGGTGGTTGGGGCCTTGCAGGCCTTTGCCTAGCTTGTGGACGTTGAGCTGGGCGAGAAGGTCTTGCCCGGTTTGATGGGGGATAGTATCGGTGCTGGCGATAGTAAGGGCGCCTTATATCTCTTCTAGGAGGTCTTCTGACCGGGGGTTGAGTCTCCTGAGGCAGCAAGGAGAGTTGCTTGAGCGTCTCAGTATGATCCTTAATGGTCGCAACTGCTTCTTTGACTTTGTCACCAAAGAGGCTATCCCCCAAACAGAGAAGGTCTGCTAGCCTTTCCTGTACTTCAGGCCAGAGATCGGATGCCTTAAGCCAGGCCTATCTACGTGCTGTTATGCCAGAAGCTGAGAGTCTTGCTGCAGTTTCAAAACTGTCGTAGGTAGCTCTGACTTCATGTTTGCCTGCTTCAAGGCCTTTATGAAGTAGCTGATGGAATGGTTCCTGATATTGATCTGGAAGGGTAAGTACCAGTTCCTGTACTTGCTTCCAAAGATTCCTTTGGTATTGGTTCATGAAAAGTTGGTATGATGCACTACGGGAAACTAACATAGAACCTTGGAAGACTTTGCGGCCTAAGTTGTCCATGAACCTGTTGTCTTTTCCCGGTGGTGTAGAGGCATGAGACTTTAATCTCTTGGCCTTCTTCTGGGCTGACTCTACGACCACTGACTGGTGTGGTAACTGGGTTTTGTGAAATCCCGGTATTGGTTGGACTAAATAAGTGGCATCCGACCTCTTATTGACCGCTGCCAGTGAACCTGGATGTTCCCATATCCTGTACAGGAGTTCTTGTAAAACTTCATGTAGTGGCACAGCCAATATCTCTTTGGGAGGGTCTACAAATTGTAGGACCTCCAGTGTCTTTTGTCTGGCATCCACCTCTGCATGTAATTGGAAGGGGATGGTATCCGCCATATCCTTCACAAAATTTGAGAAGGATAGGTCTTCAGGAGGAGACTTCCTACGGTCCTCAGGAGGAGATGGTTCAGACAATAAGTCTTCTTCTGAGGAGTACTCCGTCTCTGTATCTATGCCCGTGTCCCTTGGTGACCCTGGTATAACTGGCACCCTCGGTGTCATTGTGGGCATCGATGGAAGTAGTGGAAAAGCAGGGTGATGAGGCCTGGGAACTCCCGATGGTCCTGGAACCGGTTCTTCTGGGATGTCTGTGGGATTCTTTGAGATAGCATTGAGTAAGGCATCCAGTTTTGACATCAGCGGTTGAAGAACCGTAAGATTTGAAGGTGGCACCGATGTAGTCACCGGTGATATCGGTGAAGGCATCGGGCACGGCAACGCTGGCATCGGAGCGGAACCGATGGTTGTAGCAGTATCAATGGCGATGGATCAGAAGGAATCGGAGCTGGTGTCGATGGCGACATCGGTGTCGATGGCCGGCATGGTACCGCATCGAGGAGTGCTTGTTGCACCGCTTGACGGATGTACACGTCAAGTTCCACCCGCATAGCTGATGGAATCAGAGCAGCTATGGGGGGAGGTGGCGATGGCGATACCGATACCTCCTCAGGGCCCTGAGGAGGTATGGTGCCCGGCACCGATATCGGTGGGGATCACCTCGTTACAGTAGACCTCGGAACCTCCACGCTCATCCGAGCTTTCTTAGCGGGGGAGGCCGTTTCCTTCGATGGCTCGGCGGGCACCGGCTCGGTGACGTGCTGTCGTCGATGCCGATGCTTCTCCTTGTGTTTTTCGCTGCCGGAGGTGGATGCTTTCGACGATGGCGAGGGGGAGGGTGTAGAAGCGTCTCCCGCCTCACCTGGAAGTCGTCTTTTTAGCACAACTTGCCTTATCGATCCTGTCGGCGATGACTGAGTTGACGTCGATGCTGATGGGAGCAATTGAATTTTGAAGAGATGCTCCATCTTCTCCATCCAGAGCCGACGTCCCTTCTATGTCATCTCGGCACATAAAGGACAAGACTTCACGTCGTGTTTTTCGCCGAGGCAAAGAACACATTCTTGGTGCGGGTCCGTAATGGACATATTTCTCGCACAATTTGGGCATTTTTTAAAACCCGAGGCCATTATTTGCTGGACAGCCGTCGACGGCAATGTGAGGGAAAATATCGGTATATAACCGACAAAAACTCGGGGAAAAACTGGAACCGTGATGGAACGGAAGGGAGACCCTTGCAGTGGAAAGTTTTTTCGAACTTTCTGAAAAGTTTTATTGACTGTGAAAATCACCTCAGGACTCCAGATTAACCACGAGGCTAACGGCTCCATGGAAAAAAGAAGACTGAAGGGAGAGCCCTGTGGCAGGGAATATCATGGCATGCTGGGTATGCTCAGTAGGCACTCTGGTGCCAGTCAAAAGTTTCATAGAAACTTTGAGAGAAGTTTTTCTGTACATAGGGCTCCATTACTGATGTCACCCATATGTGAGGACTAGCATCCTGCTTGTCCTGGGATAAAAACCTTTCAACATCCAGGCTGTCAGGGACAGGGACTGGAGGTTCGGCTGGCATGGTTTGCCCTGATTCTGTGTAATGAGATTGGGCACCATGCCCAGACAAATGGGTTCCTGGACAGAGAGGAATGGGAAACCAGACTTGGCGTGGCCAATATGGGGCTATGAGTATCACTGAACCTCGGACCTGTTGTAGTTTCACGAGTGTCTTGCTTATCAGCGGAATCAGAGGGTATGTATTTAGCAGGCCTGTATGCCAGGGGTGGGCACGGCTGGTGCCCTTCGGTCCCTGTGTAGGGAGCAAAATTGTTCCACTTTGCAGTTCTGCTTGCATGCAAAGAGGTTGATGTCCGGCTGACCCCACCGGTGGAAGATCCTGCTCGCAAGAGAGGGATCTAGAGACCACACGTGGGGCTGGAATGTCCGGCTGAGGCGGTTCGCTACTACATTCTTTGTGCCTGCCAAGTAAGTGGCTCGCAGTAGTATGGAATGCGATAGGGCCCAGGTCCAAATCTGTACCTCCTCTTGTCAGAGCAGGTAAGAGCCCATGCCCCCCTGTTTGTTCAGGTTCCACATTGCTACTTGGTTGTCTGTCTGAATCAAGATGACCTTGCTGGACAGGCAGTCCTGGAATGTGTAGAGGGCATACTGCATCGCCTGGAGTTCCAGGAAATTGATCTGGCAGGCTGCTTCGGCTTTGGTCCAAACCCCCTGTATTTGCAGGCCATTGACATGGGCTCCCCTTGTAGGAGCGGCAGAATGGTGCCCAAGGACCCCTTTCTGAACCATTCCTTGCAGAGGAATCTGTTTAAGGCTCAAAGATTGAAGATACGACGGAGGCCGCCGGTCTTTTTCGGGATAAGAGTAGAACTCTCTCCCCCCTGAGTCCAGGGAACCGGTTCTACGGTTTTGGCATACAATAGGGCTGAGAGCTCTGACTCAAGGGGCACTGTGAGATCATCCAGGCTCCATGCCGGGACGGGCGGGGAGTCTGGGGGCACAGTGAGGAAATTTAGGTGGTAACCATGGGTTATTTTAGGTGCCAATTGATGGCAAAGTGGCACAGGCAGCCTCCCACCGGTGAATTGGGTGGGGTGCTCAAGGGGGGGTGACTGCTGCTCTTTTGATGTGAGTCAAAAAGCAGCTGCAGGTCCATCTTGGGGAGCTGGCTGCGCTCTAGGAGTCCTCTGTTGATGAAGTTGGCCTCTCTGAGAGGGCCGAGCTGTCCAAGCATGGGATACAGGAGGGCAGTATCTCCGTGGTCTGTAAAATTGTTTCCTAGTGTCCCTACATGGGCCTCTATAGGCTGCGGAAGGGGCATCTGAGGTGTCAGTGGACAGTTGACACAGGGTTTTGTGATGGTCCTTAAGCTGGGCCACTGCATCCTGGATCTTGACCCCAAACAGGTTTTCTCTTGTACAGGAGAGATCAGCCAATTTGTCCTGCACCTTTGGGCATAGGTCGGAGGCTTTGAGCCAGGCCCAGCGCCTGGCACTAATTCTGGCTGCTGAGACTCTGGATGCTGTCTCGAAAGAGTCATAGGCTGCTCTGACCTCATGTTTTTCCTCCTCAATTCCTTTCTGGAGGATGGAGGCTCAGCTCTTTTGGAATTGCTGTGGCAGGGTCTCTGAGAATTCTTGGACTTGTTTCCAGATATTCCTATCATATTGAGTCATGTAGAGTTGGTACACTGCTATGTGAGCAATTAGCATCGACCCTTGAAACACTCTGCGCCTTAAGGCGTCCAACACTTTCTGGTCTTTTCCAGGAGGGGCAGAGGAGTGTGGACGGGGCCTTTTGGCTTTCTTTTGGGGTAATTCACTCTTTGAAACCCCTGGGCTTGCTGTACTAGGTACAGGGCATCGGCCTTTTTATTGACTGGAGGCACAGTACCTGGATGTTCCCAGAGGTGGTGCTTGAGGCCGAGGAGAACTTTGTGCACTGGATTGCCACTACCTCTTTTGGAGCATCTTCAAATTGTAAGATCTCCAACATTTTGTGCCTAGCATCCTCCTCTGTTACAAGTTGGAATGGAATAGTCTCAGACATCTCCTTGACAAAACTGGCAAGGAGAGGTCCTCCGGAAGGGAGCAATGCCTTTCTTCCAGAAGTGAAGGCTCTGAGAGAAGTTTCTCAGAAGCTTGTGAGGAGTGGTGAGAGGATGAATTGTTCCATGGATCATAGGGAGGCTCCTCTTCACACACCAGACCTCTAGATGGAGGGAAAAAGCCAAACCTGAGGGGATGGGAAGGTGGCCCCAATGGGCGGAGAGGCAGCATCGGTGGTTGGCTCGGTACCAACGGACCCGATGGAACAGGTTGTATTGGTAGGGTACCGATGAGGGTGTCCAAGCGCTCAAGGAGCAGTGCAAACACCAAGGGTGCCAGTTCCAGTGATGGTATGGGAGCCGCCTCCAGTGGCATTCAGCACTGCCTGTTGGACTACATGATCCAATTCCTCCCTAAAGGCTGGCATGGATATCATGGCACCTGGGGTAGGAGGCAGGCTAGGCATCACCGGAGCCTCCATGGGAGTACATGGAGGCTCGGTGCCCGGCACCGATGCCGTTGTGGAATGCCTCGGGGTTCCGGGTGCAGAGGTGGATGGGGGCTCCTCTCCCCAGGCCCTCTTCGGAGGTGGCTCAGTGGAGGCCAATGCTGCTCCTGTATCGGTGCTTGCACCGGACGGGGATGCATGTCGGTGGCTGTGGTGATGTTTTCCACGGTGCTCGGCCTGGTCTTTCTCCGGCACCGAGGATGATGACGCAGAGATCTTGGAATGGGTCGATGTCAGTGACGGACGGTCACCTGCTCCACGGTCCTCCTGGCAGGGCATCAACGGAGAGGGTTCCGAGGTAGATGGACCTCTTCGGTGCGCCCTGCACTGGAGTCGATGGAGCAGAGCGTTTTGAAGCAAATAAGTGCTCCATCTTTTCCAGTCGGGCGCGCTGGCCTTTGGGGGTCATCTGTGCGCAACTCGGAGATTGATGGACATGTGGGAAGGCCCGAGGCACAAAACACAGACATCATGCGGGTCCGTTATGGACATAGTCCATGGACACTTGGGGCACTTCCGAAAACCGGTCGTCATGTCGGAAAAAACCGGTGCGCGGTCAGTGGCCATTGGGCACCGAAAGGTATACCGCCGGGAACCGACCACAAAATGTGGAACGGACTTACCGAGCGTCGGAGGAGTTGGTGCACAATGGGGGACCCTGGGAGGGGGAGGGAACTGAAGATAAACTTCAAAATTTCCATGAGGAAAGGTATGAAAAAACCTCTCACAGAGCTCCTAAAAACCACGAGGCAACTGCTGCTTGGAAAAAAAGAGACTGAAGGGGAACCCCTGTGAACACAGGGTTAGTGGCATGCTGGGCATGCTCAGTGTGCCAATCAAAGTTCTAGAAACTTTGACAAAAGTGTTCCGTGACAGGACTCCATCTGATGATGTCACCCATCTGTGAGGACTACCATCCTGCTTGTCCTGGGAGAAAAACTGTTCAATTTATTTAAAGAATGTATCTGGAAATACAAAATACTGATTTTGCCTTTTAAAAAAAAACAACAGTTAGGTAAATTTAGGACTTTTTCTGTTTAAATGTAATCTTAAATACACCAACAAACTTTTGATATTATTCTTGGCTGCCTGCCATCTTAATCCTCAATACCCAAGAGAGGAAAAGGAGGTTGATATTCTTGCCTTTCTCACTGGTGAAATTTTGCTCAGGTAAGACATACCTGGCAAAAATGTATCCAGATAAAAAGAAATTGGGTGGGGAGTTCCTGGGCTTCAATAAATCTATCTGGCTATTGCTGATATTCAAACTAAGGGGCCTATTTACTAAAGGTTTTCTCCCATTTTGTGTCTATGGCAAAAATGCTTAGTAAATATGTCCTTTAGCCAGGTAAGTCTGGTTGGGGAAAATGTTGTCCTAAATACAATCGGATACTTTTTTTCGGGTAAAGTTATCAGAGTATATTCAGCAGCAGATATACCTGGCTAAGTTCTGCTTAAATCTGGGTTAAAGAACTCAGATAACTTTCCTGCTCATTGGCCTGCTAAATTTAGCCTCAAGAAAGCAGCGTTGCTTACCTGTAACAGGTGTTATCCCAGGACAGCAGGATGTAGTCCTCACATATGGGTGACATCATCGATGGAACCCCCTCACGGAAAAACCTCAGTCAAAGTTTCTAGAAACTTTTGACTGGTACACTGAGCCTAGTGAGCATGCCCAGCATGCCATGATCCCTGTAGCCACAGGGTCTCCCTTCAGTCTCGTTTGTAGCAATAAAAGTACAAATGAAAAAATAAAATAATAAAACGTTTTGGACCCAACCCGTGGGGTGGCGGGTGGGTTTCGTGAGGACTACATCCTGCTGTCCTGGGATAAAGCAAATGTTGCTTACCTGGTGTAACAGGTGTTCTCACAGGACAGCAGGATGTTAGTCCTCACAAATGGGTGACATCATCAGGATGGAGCCCTGTACGGAAAACTTTTCTGTCAAAGTTTCAACAAGCTTTGACTGACACTGGCACACTGGGTGCACTGAGCATGCCCAGCCTGCAATTATCCCTGTGAGCCACAGGTGTCTCCCTCAGTCTCGTCTTATAGCTAAAAAGCGCAAGTGAAACTAAAATAAAAGTATACAGACCCAACTCCGCGGGGTGGCGGGCGGGTTTCGTGAGGACTAACATCCTGCTGTCCTGTGAGAACACCTGTTACACCAGGTAAGCAACATTTGCTTTCTCACAGGACAAGCAGGATGGTAGTCCTCACAAATGGGTGAGTACCGAGCTGAGGATGCCCGAGAATGCACCAGATACACCGCAGACACGCAAAAGCGTAATGACGGAGGTGGAAATGGGAACGGAGGGCATCCGCAACACCATAATGGGTTCGTGGAAGGATGTTGGGTAGTGAATTGAAAAAGGTAAGAATAGTCGGACTGGCCAAACATGGAGCATGCCGGCTAGTCAATGTAAGCAATAATAGGCTGCAAAGGTATGGAGAGGACTCCAGGCTGCAGCCTGATAAAAAAGTACAAGCAGCAGTAACCAAAGGGAAGCTGTTAAGGCTAGGACGGAAACAACAGTATGTGGATACCCACAGTGTTGTAGGGAAGTGTCTGCTTGTTGGTAGCAAAGGAAATACAGACCACTTAGTCAGAAGGATTAGATCTGTGTGGCCACTGGAAGTCGCAGCTTGAGTCTTGCATGGAGGAAAGAGTCAAGTGGAATTCACATGGAATGCAGTGCAATGTAGATAGAATGTAAGCGCAGCATTACTGTCCAGTGGAAAACCCACTCTCTCCCTAGGGCGAGAGAGAGAGGCTAGGAAAAATTGGCAGAGTATTTCCTGAGTAAAGAGAGATGCAACATCTACCTGAAAAGGATAGAAAGATGAATGCATAGAACCACTCAGTGACGGAGGAACGAGTCAGGTGAGTATGGAAAGAGTGCATAACTCACAGACCCTGCTGGCAGGAATGACATTAAGAGGGAAAGAAGTTCCCTTGCCAAACTGTGGAAGAGAGGAATGGAAAGGCTCAAACGTAGAATGTATGAGACTTATAAGGAAAATATATATGTTCATTCCGTGATTAGAGAAATAGAGGCGGCTTGATCAGTGGATAATCCATGGTAAGCCGACTCAGAGAGGTTTACCGTAAACGGGAACCCAACTCCCAAAACGATACACCTACTGAGAGAAAGGTGTAACTATGTGGAGGATGTCTGGAGAACAGAATCCGAGGGAGTAAGAAAAAATGGTGGAAAAGTAAAAGGAGTAATACCTCTCTTTTTTTTTTTTTTTTTTAGCGTCAGGAGGTAAAGCCTGCCATATTAAACGGCAAGATTTATGTTTAGAAGGTTTTGTGACGCTACCAGAACCTAAGAACATCAGTAAGTCTATGATTTGGGACTGACTGGTGAGAGAATAAAAGGTTACTGATATGATGGATTGAGAAGTATGGGAAAGCATACTGATCTCAGTCAGGGAGTGGGGAAAAGAATACTGAACCCCATCCCAGTTCAACATTAGAAAAAAAAAAATGCTGGCTACAAGAGGCAGCAGAAGAGATATATTGAAGAGGCCTTTGAGGGAAGAAAAGGCATCTAAGGGAACGCATAGGAAACATGTGTAGGGAGCAGAACCTGTGCATCGTATGGAATGATGCAGACGCAGAGGAAAGTTTAATTAACTCAGCGTGAAAAGATTTTCCCTGTACACATGTAATTGAGACCATTCGAGAGGATAGAACCTACGTGGAGAAGGTCTGATAGAGCGTTCATTAAATCTCTTAGATATGTGGCCCAAGGAGGCATGAAGTGAACAAGGGCCAAGGTAGAGCTGCGCAGCTGTCTAGCAGAGCAGCTAAGAGGTAATGCGTGCTTATGAGTTGGAAAGCACATTGTCCCTATGCTGTCTGTCTGTATGCACAAAGAATTGTTGCAAAAGCAGTATTGGAAGGCATAAGGGCATAACTCATGGGTGCAACGTCCAGGACATTTATGAGAAACTATGCTGGAGTGCAATAGACGCATAATGGGTTGAAAGCTTTCAGGAGAAACTTTATAACCCTAAGGAATTGCGAGCATGAGTCGAAGGAGACTAGGTCCTAGTTCGAACTGGGATAAGAATCAGGGACGAAAGCAATGAAACCACTTAGGTCCATTGAGTATAGAATGTCACTGAATATAACCCATAGCAGTTTTGAATTATGAGAAAAATGCATAGTGGGAAGAAACCCCATAGCCCAACCATGAAAAGTTGAAGGGCTGAGGTTATGGAAAATATGCACAGGGACATATACGAATGTATCAGAATGTCTGTGCGCATGCTGGACAAGAGGGTCTTAAGACTGTGGTGTCCAGAAGTGTTACAGAAGGGATTTATGGCAGTGACAGTAATCCCAGTTAGTAAATGTATAGTGAGTCATGAAAAAAGTGGTTAGCAGTAGTCTATGCAAGGAAATTGAATGATGTTACACTCCGCAGAGAAAACAGCATTCACCATGATGCAAGAGACAGTTCACTTACCGAAGCTGGTGCCAACGGCAGAGCTTGGGGTTGTAATGTTGACTCATCATAAAGCACATAGAAACATTAAAATAATGTACTTACTGCAATATGGAGTGATGGTAACCAAAGATACCATTGTACCTGTGACTTCTAAAGAAAGTTGGAGTTTCTTAGGTCCAGGATGTGCGGAGAGTAACTATTTTCTGTTAAAAGAAAAAATAGTGCAATTAAAACTCCCCAACCCCCCTCCCTTCTCCCCTCTGCACTTCGTAGCGCCTGGGGGAGTGTACCGGGACTTTGGTACAAGGTGGGGTGGCCGCTCTGATATCTGACCAGATGGGAGACCAGGAGGTGTCCCAATGGAGGATATCATGTAGGCTCCCACAGGAGTGTGAGCGGTAAGTGGTACCCGCATTTCTGTATGCTGTACAAGGAGACACTGAGACCTGTGGCCAGGCTTCAAGGTGGACTTGTACATGGGGCAATGGTTGCTGAATCTCATGTTTAGCAGATCAGCCAATGCAGCTGGAACTTTGGTTGGGAGGGAACCAAGAGTCAGAGCATTGGTCGGCACAGGGACTTGTTACTGACAAGAGAAGAAGCCCTGCTGCAATCCCAAGAAGATAGAGGGGTTCTCCTGGTATTGTGGCTAACATAGCTAACATAGCGATATGTGACACTAATACAGCTCCTAAGGCACATGACCCAGAACTTTTCGAACCACGGTCCGAATGGGAGAACACAACTCTATGGGAATGCCGCCGAAGCGGGTACTTACCATCCGACGTGGATCGCCGCAAGACGAGCCGGTGAAGACTGTTGACTCCGTCGGTCTCTGGAGTCCTCGAGGGTAAGGCCGGGGACGTAAACATCCATCTCACACTGAAACCCGGTATGGTGGCACAGGTACAGAGGAGACAGGCCAGGCGTGATTGGCGCTTAGACTGCTAAGTGTAACAGATGGCCACAGTCCCACACCACTTGACGGTGGGGCACGCCAGGAACAGGGGAGCCCTAACGGAACTCGTGTTCCCTTCCCTCGTCGCAGCGGCTCGATGTGTCGTGACGCCAATGCAGAAGCCGTCGGACCTGGATCCGGAAGTTCTGGATCACCAAGGACTGCCAAAACTGTAGGAACAGTGCTGATGGCAGTGGTGATGTTGCTCTGCCCGAGCGTTGTCCAGCCTGGAGAAGGATGGCACCGACGTGCTGGATGGCGTCAGTGGCGGACGATCACGATGTCGACGATGATGGGTGCCACGGTGCTCGGCCCGGTCTTTCCCCAGCGCCGAGATGGAAGCCCTCGTCGTCCTGGAAGGCGATCGATGACGAACTGTCCGCACGCCAGCTCTGCTCCTGACACAATGGAGTGTCTTAAGCTAATACGGGGCTTAAAAAAGAACCCAAAGCGTGGAGCAATGTGAGGAGGCGAGGGTATTATGTGGCGGTGCTATGTCGGTATTGACGATATTGAAGGCAACCTAAGGGGCTTCGAGGATATCATCAAAATGGGTATGAAATCGTCGATGACTGGCCAGGAAAATGATGACAGTGACGGGCACTGACAGCACTGGTATAGGTATCTTTGAAACAATGTGGAATCGAATAATCGAAAAACATTGCCGTTATTGAAAAAGATACCGGCATCGACTGAGTCGAAGTCGAATCGATAGGGCATCAAGGACACCGAAAAAACGTAGGTGTCGAGGGCATCGATGCATGGAGGCGGGCATTTATGCCTTTTGTGGCATGGCCACGGGCATCAACTATAGGGCCACAGACGTTGACGGTATCGATTTGGACAGACTCAGATTTCTAAGTGTACATGGTATCGGTGCCCCAGACATGTGTGTCGGTGGCATCGATATGGGCACGTATGGAATCGATGGCATGGATCTCCCAGTCGATGAATTCCATCCCGGCATCAACGCCAGTCCTGGAATCGACATGGGCATCAATGCCAGCCATAAGGCTGGCAGTGGCATCGACGCCCATCCGCGGAATCGAGCCGGCATGGATACCCATCGATGGGACCCACCTGGGCATCGAATTTCACCGATGGGAGCAGCCTGGCATCGACTGCCCTCGATGGATGCATTCTAACATAGATGCCCATGGATGAAACACCTGGGCATCGGTGTCCATCGATGCAAAAGGACCTTGCACCGATGCCATCGGACGGCCATCCGGCACCAATGCCATCGACGGACAAGCCATCCGGCACCGATGTCCATCGATGGGGACCATCCGGCATCGATGCCCACCGACGAATCGATGTGGCACCGATGCCCACCGATGGAAAAGGGCTGGACATCGGTGGGGAGGATGGGGCATCGATGGCATCCCCAAAAGGGGGGGTGGCATCGATGAAGTGACCCTGGGATCGTTAAAAAGTGTCTCGGGCAGCGGTGGCGGCGACCCGAGTATGCATGGCAGTGACTAACAGCGTGTGCGTCAATGGCATGCATCCGGGTAGGGACGGCACCGAGGAAGCCCAAGGAAAAAAACAGTGCGTAGGAGGAAAAAAGCCTGGTAGCACTGAAAAGCAAAAGAAACATGGATAAAGGCATCAGGGCACCGTGGGGGGAGGGGCGCTGATGACATATAAAAGCCCAGGGCGGTTTAGGAGTGTACCGGTGTAGCGATAGGGTATCGACTGCGTGAGGGTACCAGGGAACAAAGGACTTGAAGCTACAGAGGTCCTAAAGTTAAGGAAAAAATCCCTACCCCACTAGCATAAGCAAGCAGAGTTTCACAGAGATACTCGCAAGCTGTTTAAAGCTAACTGAAAAATGGGGGAAGGGAAGGCTTCAGTCAGTTAACAGCCTTAAGATAGTGACAGGAACCGACCGAAAAATAAGAATTAGTACTCACCGAGCGTCGTAAAAACGTAGGCGGAGGGAGACCTGTGCAGGGAAAAGTGTTTTTTGAAGTGAAAAGTTAAGTGTTTCCATGAGGTAATTTGTTAAAAAATCCTCACAGAGCTCCAACCGCTATGCTGACTGCAGAGCGGAAAAAAGAAGACTGAGGGAGACACCTGTGGCTCACAGGGATAATTGCAGGCTGGGCATGCTCAGTGCACCCAGTGTGCCAGTGTCAGTCAAAGCTTGTTGAAACTTTGACAGAAAAGTTTTCCGTACAGGGCTCCATCCTGATGATGTCACCCATTTGTGAGGACTACCATCCTGCTTGTCCTGTGAGAACACCTGTTACAGGTAAGCAACTCTGATTTATCCCAGGACAAACAGGATGGTAGTCCTCACATATGGGTGATTAGCAAGCTACAGGCTGACTCATCCTGGAACAGGTCAATGGTACATAACTCGTGCAACAAGCACAACAACTGAGGTGCCATTGACTAAGATGAGGCAGCCTGAATCACAGCAGGCGATTGTGGAAGGAGTTGGGTATTACAGTGGAAATATGTTTTTCAAGACAGATTGTCCAAAGGCAGAGTCTTGTCTTCCTTCCTTATCTAAGCAGTAATGAGCTGCAAAGGTATGCAGAGAACTCCAAGTTGCAGCTTTCCAAATGTCTGCAATAGGTATTGAACGGTAGTGTGCTATGGATGTTGACATAGCCCTAACTGAGTGCGTCTTTACTCGCCCCTGGAGAGGAAGGCCTGCTTTTTCATAGCAGAATTCGATACAGTCTGCTAGCCAGTTGGAGAGAGTTTGTTTTCCCACTGCAGCTCCTGGCATGTTTTTGTCAAAAGAAACAAAGAGTTGGGTGGATTTCCTATGGACTGCAGTGTGGTCGAGGTAAAAAGCGAGTGCACGTTTACAGTCCAAGGTGTGCAAAACACTCTCACCCTGGTAAGAGTGAGGCCTTGGAAAGAAAGTGGGCAAAACTATGGATTGTTTAAGGTGAAAATCCGTTACTGCCTTAGGCAGGAATTTAGGGTGAGTGCGCAGGACAAGTCGGTCGTGCAGGAATCTTGTGTAGGGTGAGTATGTGACCAGTGCTTGTAACTCACTAACTCTCTTAGCAGATGTAATGGCTACTAGGAAAAGTACTTTCCATGTAAGAAATTTTACATCACAGGAATGCAAAGTCTCAAACGGAGATCGCATGAGTCATGCAAGTACTACATTAAGGTCCCATTCTGTAACCGGTGGTCGAATGGGAGACTTTAGCTGAAGTAAGCCTCTCATAAACCGACTTATTAGGAGTTGCGCTGATATTGGGGCATCCCCTATTTGTTTGTGGTATGCTTCGATGGCACTCAGGTGTACATGTACAGAAGAAATCTGGAGACCAGAATCTGAGAGGTGCCATAGATAATCTAGAAAAGATGGAGTGGAACAGGAGAAAGGGTCAATACCTTTTGAGTGCACCACTTGGTAAATCTAGTCCACTTGGAATGGTAAGATTTACATGTGGAAGGCTTTCATGAAGCTACGAGAACGTGAAAGGTCACTCAGGAAATCTAACTGAAGTGTACATCTCCTAGGGGATTGTTTTGCACTAATTTACTTTAGAAGCACATTATAAATTAGAAGAAAAGAGCTCAGTAACCCACATTCCAGTGGAAACACTGAGAGGAGAGGATCACCTTGCTGGTGGCTGAAAGGAATCAGTAAGTTTTTGCTTGGGACATTGACATTGACTTTTTTAAAGTATTGGGGCAAAGTTAACTATTTGGGAATATTATTTAGTGTGTTTGTGTGTTTGTGCCTTTAATAGTCAGGCAGTGAATAAACAAGTTAGACTGTTTGCATTTTTAAATAGTCAGTCAATAAGGTAGCAGTAGGTAGTGTGTTTATTTTTTAAAAGTCTGCCTGACTATTAAAGTGTCCTCCAGACTTTTAAAGAGCTAAGTGTTTTATTTAATAATAACTGAGTGCATTGTATTGAAAAACAAACCCCCCCCCCCAAAAAAAAAAAACCCCCAACAAAAAAGTAGCCAGAAGCTAGAAATAAGCTACGAGCAGTATATACCAAAGTAAAAAAGTTGAATAGTTCAGCTCAGTTACTCACCTTGGAAAGGTGTTGAGGTAGTGTGATTAAGTTTGAATAGGGAACAACATTTGTTAATCAAGGGAGCTGTGAGTCACTCAGGCTGACTAACTAAAGTTAGACTGTTTGTAATTCCCAACCCCCCCCCCCCCCCCCCCCCCCAGCTCATCCCTTAATTTATAGGCAGGTGCCACCTGCACAAAAAAAAAAAACAACCCATCAACAAAAACTTTATTGAGAATTCGATCAGACCCCAGTAGGCCACTACCAGACATATAGTGAATTCACTAATACATTTAAAGGAACTTAGACACATTCCTACTCCCATAGCAACCTAAAACTTAACTAGGAAATGATCAAAATTGAGATGAAGGCAGCAGTCCAGCAGCAAGAGGGGGGCTTCCCAGTCTTTTGCATCGAGTGTCACATGTATGATTTTTTACCCACCGGTGAGAAGTTGTACATGTGCATGCGATGCAAAGAGCTCCTGGCTCTCAGAGAACGAGTCCGATCTCTGGAGGCTAGAGTGGCAGACCTGGAGGAGCTGAGGGAGACAGAGAGGTATATAGATGAGACCTTCAGGGACATAGTAGTCCAGTCCCAACTTCAGACTGGCAGCCCTGGTGCTGCCTTGGAGGAAGAAGGTCTCATAATGGGAGAGCACCAACCAGGTGTAGCAGGAAAGGATCCTGTAGCAAGGACCTGCTCTCTAGGTGATGCATTGTCCTTTCGCACTGAGGATATCTCCCCAAGGCCTACTGCCCAGGAGGGAAGGGTTAGGTCGGCCGTCATAGTTGGTGATTCGATTATTAGGAATGTAGATAGCTGGGTGGCGGGTGGGCGTGAGGATCGCCTGGTAACATGCCTACCTGGTGCGAAGGTGGCGGACCTCACGCGTCACCTAGATAGGATTTTAGACAGTGCTGGGGAGGAGCCGGCTGTCGTGGTACACGTGGGCACCAACGACATAGGAAAATGTGGGAGGGAGGTTCTGGAAGCCAAATTTAGGCTCTTAGGTAGAAAGATTAAATCCAGAACCTCCAGGGTAGCATTCTCTGAAATGCTCCCTGTTCCACGCGCAGGTCACCAGAGGCAGGCAGAGCTCCGGAGTCTCAATGTGTGGATGAGACGATGGTGCAAGGAAGAGGGATTCAGTTTTGTTAGGAACTGGGGAACCTTTTGGGGAAGGGGTAGTCTCTTCCGAAGGGATGGGCTCCACCTTAACCAGGGTGGAACCAGACTGCTGGCGCTAACCTTTAAAAAGGAGATAGAGCAGCTTTTAAACTAGAACAAAGGGGAAAGCCGACAGTCGCTCAGCAGCGCATGGTTCGGAGAGATGTATCTTTAAAGGATACTAATGATGCATTAGAATTAGGGCATCCCGACAGTGAGGTTCCAATAATTAGAAAAGTAGTCCAAGTGCCTGTAACTAAAAACTCACCTGAGCTAAAAAATTCTAACTTATCCCTATCAATTAAAAAGCAGAATAAAAATACAAACAAAAAACAAACTTTGAAATGTTTGTATGCTAATGCCAGAAGTCTAAGAAGTAAGATGGGAGAATTAGAATGTATAGCAGTAAATGATGACATAGACTTAATTGGCATCTCAGAGACATGGTGGAAAGAGGATAACCAATGGGACAGTGCTATACCGGGGTACAAATTATATCGCAATGACAGAGAGGAGCAGTCGGGAGGAGGTGTGGCGCTTTATGTCCGGGATGGCATAGAGTCCAACAGGATAAACATCCTGCATGAGACTAAATACAAAATTGAATCTTTATGGGTAGAAATCCCTTGTGTATTAGGGAAGACTACAGTGATAGGGGTATACTACCGTCCACCTAGTCAAGATGGTGAGATGGACAGTGAAATGCTAAGAGAAATTAGGGAAGCTAACCAAATTGGTAGTGCAGTAATAATGGGAGGCTTCAATTACCCCAATATCGACTGGGTAAATGTATCATCGGGTCACGCTAGAGAGATAACGTTCCTGGATGGAATAAATGATAGCTTTATGGAGGAATTGGTTCAGGAACCGACGAGAGAGGGAGCAATTTTAGATCTAATTCTCAGTGGAGCACAGGACTTGGTGAGAGAGGTAACGGTGGTGGGGCCGCTTGGCAATAGTGATCATAATATGATCACATTTGATTTAATGACTGGAAAAGGAACAGTGTGCAAATCCAAGGCTCTCGTGCTAAACTTTCAAAAGGGAAACTTTGATAAAATGAGAAAAATTGTTAGAAAAAAACTGAAAGGAGCAGCTACAAAAGTAAAAAATGTCCAAGAGGCGTGGTCATTGTTAAAAAATACCATTCTAGAAGCACAGTCCAGATGTATTCCACACATTAAGAAAGGTGGAAAGAAGGCAAAACGATTACCGGCATGGTTAAAAGGGGAGGTGAAAGAAGCTATTTTAGCCAAAAGATCTTCATTCAAAAATTGGAAGAAGGATCCAACAGAAGAAAATAGGATAAAGCATAAACATTGGCAAGTTAAATGTAAGACATTGATAAGACAGGCTAAGAGAGAATGTGAAAAGAAGTTGGCTGTAGAGGCAAAAACTCACAGTAAAAACTTTTTAAAATATATCCGAAGCAGAAAGCCTGTGAGGGAGTCAGTTGGACCATTAGATGATCGAGGGGTTAAAGGGACACTTAGAGAAGATAAGGCCATCGCGGAAAGATTAAATGATTTCTTTGCTTCGGTGTTTACTGAAGAGGATGTTGGGGAGGTACCCGTAATGGAGAAGGTTTTCATGGGTAATGATTCAGATGGACTGAATCAAATCACGGTGAACCTAGAAGATGTGGTAGGCCTGATTGACAAACTGAAGAGCAGTAAATCACCTGGACCGGATGGTATACACCCCAGAGTTCTAAAGGAACTAAAAAATGAAATTTCAGACCTATTAGTAGAAATTTGTAACTTATCATTAAAATCATCCATTGTACCTGAAGACTGGAGGATAGCAAATGTAACCCCAATATTTAAAAAGGGCTCCAGGGGCGATCCGGGAAACTACAGACCGGTTAGCCTGACTTCAGTACCAGGAAAAATAGTGGAAAGTGTTCTAAACATCAAAATCACAGAACATATAGAAAGACATGGTTTAATGGAACAAAGTCAGCATGGCTTTACCCAGGGCAAGTCTTGCCTCACAAATCTGCTTCACTTTTTTGAAGGAGTTAATAAACATGTGGATAAAGGTGAACCGGTAGATATAGTATACTTGGATTTTCAGAAGGCGTTTGACAAAGTTCCTCATGAGAGGCTTCTAGGAAAAGTAAAAAGTCATGGGATAGGTGGCGATGTCCTTTCGTGGATTGCAAACTGGCTAAAAGACAGGAAACAAAGAGTAGGATTAAATGGGCAATTTTCTCAGTGGAAGGGAGTGGACAGTGGAGTGCCTCAGGGATCTGTATTGGGACCCTTACTGTTCAATACATTTATAAATGATCTGGAAAGAAATACGACGAGTGAGATAATCAAATTTGCAGATGACACAAAATTGTTCAGAGTAGTTAAATCACAAGCAGATTGTGATAAATTGCAGGAAGACCTTGTGAGACTGGAAAATTGGGCATTCAAATGGCAGATGAAATTTAATGTGGATAAGTGCAAGGTGATGCATATAGGGAAAAATAACCCATGCTATAATTACACGATGTTGGGTTCCATATTAGGTGCTACAACCCAAGAAAGAGATCTAGGTGTCATAGTGGATAACACATTGAAATCGTCGGTTCAGTGTGCTGCGGCAGTCAAAAAAGCAAACAGAATGTTGGGAATTATTAGAAAAGGAATGATGAATAAAACGGAAAATGTCATAATGCCTCTGTATCGCTCCATGGTGAGACCGCACCTTGAATACTGTGTACAATTCTGGTCGCCGCATCTCAAAAAAGATATAATTGCGATGGAGAAGGTACAGAGAAGGGCTACCAAAATGATAAAGGGAATGGAACAACTCCCCTATGAGGAAAGACTAAAGAGGTTAGGACTTTTCAGCTTGGAGAAGAGACGACTGAGGGGGGATATGATAGAGGTGTTTAAAATCATGAGAGGTCTAGAACGGGTAGATGTGAATCGGTTATTTACTCTTTCGGATAGTAGAAATATAGGGGACACTCCATGAAGTTAGCATGGGGCACATTTAAAACTAATCGGAGAAAGTTCTTTTTTACTCAACGCACAATTAAACTCTGGAATTTGTTGCCAGAGAATGTGGTTCGTGCAGTTAGTATAGCTGTGTTTAAAAAAGGATTGGATAAGTTCTTGGAGGAGAAGTCCATTACCTGCTATTAAGTTCACTTAGAGAATAGCCACTGCCATTAGCAATGGTTACATGGAATAGACTTAGTTTTTGGGTACTTGCCAGGTTCTTATGGCCTGGATTGGCCACTGTTGGAAACAGGATGCTGGGCTTGATGGACCCTTGGTCTGACCCAGTATGGCATTTTCTTATGTTCTTATGTTCTTATGTGAGAGACTTGCATTGCAAGATTGAGTGGTTGTAGGATCAAGCTTTCAACATCCAAACTGTCAAGGCAAGAGTTTGTAGGTTCGGATGGCATAACCTGCCGTGATTCTGAGTTATGAGAGTGGGCGCTGTGTCCAGGCGAATTGGTTCTCTGATCGAGAGATCGAGAAGTATGGGTAACCATGCTTGTTGAGGCCAGTACAGGGCTATAAGGATCATTGACCCTCTATCCTGTTGTAGCTTCATGAGAGTCTTGGCTATGAGCGGAATTGGAGGATACGCGAATAGAAGCCCTGTGTTCCAGGGGCAAGCAAAGGTGTCCCTGGGGAACATTTGTTGATGGCTGTGGAGGGAGCCGAACTTTTCCACTTTGTGGTTCATCTTGGACGCAAAAAGGTTGGGTGACCCCAGGTTTGAAAAATTTTGCTCGCTACATAGGGATCCAAAGACCATTTGTGGGGATGGAAACATCGACTGAGATTGTCCACTAGGACATTTTGTATGCCTGTTAGATAAGTGGCCCTGAGACTCATGGAGTGTGCTAGAGCCCAGGCCCAAATCTGCACTGTTTCCTGACACAGGAGATAGGAACCGTTGCCTCCTTGTTTGTTTATGTACCACATTGCTACTGTGTTGTCCGTCTGTATCAACACAGTCTTGTGCGAGAGGCAGTCTTTGAAGGCATAAAGGGCATATCATATCGTTCGAAGTTCTAAAAAGTTGATTTGATTGGACCCCTCTTGAAAGAAAAGATTTCTTTCAAGAGGGGTCCACGTACCTTGAGTCTGAAGGTTGTTGACGTGAGCTCCCCATCCTAAGTTGGATACATATGTGGTTAAAGTTACTTGAAAAGTCAGCTGTTGGAACGGTAACCAGGTCTGTAAAGCCGATTGGTCTCTCCACCATTGAAGTGAGAGATGTAACTGGTTGGTGACTCGAATCAGGGGCGACAGAGGCTGAATAGCTTGCAGCCATTGAGACTTTAGAGTCCATTGAGTCCTTCTCATGGCTAACTTTGCCATACGCGTTACGTGGACTGTAGACGCCATGTAGCCTAATAATGTCAGGAATTGATGGGCAGAGGCGAAGTTGCAGTTGTTCAAGGAGTTTGCAAGGTTTGCTAGATTGTTTGCACGGTCGCTTGGAAGAAAAGCTTTTGCGACTGTGGTGTCGAGGTCTGCTCCGATGAAGGTAAGAAGTTGAGATGGGTTCAAATGTGATTTCTGATAGTTGATTTGAAATCCCAGGGAATGCAAGAGGGATATGGTGCTCCTCAAGGCAGTGAGAGCTCCTTGCTTGGATGGATTCCTGATGAGCCAGTTGTCTAGGTAGGGAAAAACATGAATGCTGTTTTTTCTTAAATGTGCAGTCGCTACTGCTAGGCATTTTGTGAACACCCGAGGTGCTGAGGCCAGTCCGAATGGAAGGACTCAGCATTGGAAATGTCTTATTCCCACTATGAATTGAAGATACTTTCGATGTTGTGGGGAAATGGGAATGTGAGCGTAGGTTTCTTGAAGATCCAGAGAACAGAGCCAATCTCCTCGTTGTAATAAGGGAAGAATGGTTCCCAGGGAAATCATGCAGAATTTTTCTTTTTGAAGAAATTTGATGAGATTGCGGAGGTCTAGGATGGGGCGGAGACCACCTGTTTTCTTTGGAATTAGGAAATAGCGGGAGTAGAACCCTCTGCCATGTTGAGACCAGGGAACAGTTTCGATAGTCAGCAGGGTGGAGAGTTCTGATTGTAGTTGAGATGTTATGATGCTGTGTGACCAAGGAGGAATGGGTGGAGAATTTGGGGGTAACATTTGAAATTTTAGATGGGACCTCCGATTCAGGATGGCTAACACCCACTGATCCGTGGTGATGAGGCTCCATTGGGGTTTGAAGTAGTGGAGCCGACCTTCGACAGGCAGGTTGGGCTGGGGGTTGTTGAGGAGGCTGCTGTTCTCTGGTATTGATTTCAAAAACCAGATGCTGGTCCTGTTTGTGGAGGTTGCTGAGTTTTATCTTTTTTGGTTGATGTGGATGTCTTCTCTGAGATTGACGGAAAGGGCGTGCAGAGGAAGTAGGTGGATAGTACCTACGAGGCTGATAGAAGGGCTTTCTAGTATCACGTCTTGTAGGTTTTCGTGCTGAGGATGGTTTGTCTGATAGCAACCTGGACAGCTGGCAGAGTGTCTCATGATGATCTTTAAGTAAAGAGACAGTGGCTTGGACCTTCTTTCCGAAGAGGTTGTCTCTCATGCATGGGAGATCCACGAGTCTTTCTGGGACTTCTAATCTGAGATCCGAGGCCTTCAGCCAAACCTACCTTCGTGCACTAATTCCAGCAGCTGATAGCAGCTGATGTTTCAAAAGAGTCATATGCGGCCCTTACTTCATGTTTTCCTGACTCCAGCCCTTTGTCAATAAGAGTGTTAAGTGACACTTGTTCTTGTTGAGGGAGAGTATCTGCTATGTCTTGAACTTGTTTCCATAAGTTCCTTTGATATTGCATCATATATAACTGATATGCCACGATACGGGATACAAGCATGGATCCTTGGAATACTTTCCTCCCTAAACTATCCAGAAATGTATGTTCTTTTCCTGGAGGAGCAGATGAATGTGGTTTCTGCTTCCTTGCCTTTTTCTGAGCTGATTCAACAACATATGAATGATATGGCAATTGTGGTTTTTGAAAACATGGTGTATCTTGGAGCAGGTAAGTTTTATTTATTTATTTTATTTAGAGACTTTTATATACTGATGAATGTTGGGAACATCTCATCGGTTCACATGGAACACAACTTAGCAACAGAGGCTTTGCAGTATAACAAGGAACTAAAGGATAAAAAGGTATAAATATAGGCAAATTTTTAACAATTAATAAATAACAGATATAAGGATAAGCAACAATTAACTGGTTGTGAGGGGGGGCATGTATTAAAGGAAATCTGGATGAGCATAATTTTCAATGGTGTACAGATAAAAGAGGGAGGATGTACAGTAAGGGGCAAATCAAGAACATTATTTACAAAGAAGTCATTTATTGCGTCCATTCTCCTATTAAAGGCAGGCACAGAACAGGGATGCTCCCATAGGCGATGCAGAAGTTCTTGGAGTACTTCATGGATGGGTATCGCCATGACCTCTTTCAGTGAATCTACAAACTGAAGGACTTCAAGGGTCATAAGAACATAAGAAAATGCCATACTGGGTCAGACCAAGGGTCCATCAAGCCCAGCATCCTGTTTCCAACAGTGGCAAATCCAGGCCATAAGAACCTGGCAAGTACCCAAAATCTAAGTCTATTCCATGTTACTATTGTTAATGGCAGTGGCTATTCTCTAAGTGAACTTAATAGCAGGTAATGGAATTCTCCTCCAAGAACTTATCCAATCCTTTTTTAAACACACCTATACTAACAGCACTAAACACATCCTCTGGCAACAAATTCCAGAGTTTAATTGTGCGTTGAGTAAAAAAGAACTTTCTCCGATTAGTTTTAAATGTGCCCCAAGCTAATTTCATGGAGTGCCCCCTAGTCTTTCTACTATCTGAAAGAGTAAATAACCAATTCACATCTACCCATTCTAGATCTCTCATGATTTTAAACATCTCTATCATATCCCCCCTCAGCTGACTCTTCTCCAAGCTGAAAAGTCCTAACCTCTTTAGTCTTTCCTCATAGGGGAGCTGTTCCATTTCCCTTATCATTTTGGTAGCCCTTCTCTGTACCTTCTCCAACACAATTATATCTTTTTTGAGATGCGGCAACCAGAATTGTACACAATATTTGTGCGGTCTCACCATGGAGCGATACAGAGGCATTATGACATTTTCCGTTTTATTCACCATTCCCTTTCTAATAATTCCCAACATTCTGTTTGCTTTTTTGACTGCCGCAGCACACTGAACCGACGATTTCAATGTGTTATCCACTATGATGCCTAGGTCTCTTTCTTGGGTTGTAGCACCTAATATGGAACCCAACATTGTGTAATTATAGCATGGGTTATTTTTCCCTCTATGCATCACCTTGCACTTATCCACATTAAATTTCATCTGTCATTTGGATGTCCAATTTTCCAGTCTCACAAGGTCTTCCTGCAATTTATCACAATCTGCTTGTGATTTAAGTACTCTGAACAATTTTGTGTCATCTACAAATTTGATTATCTCACTCGTCGTATTTCTTTCCAGATCATTTATAAATATATTGAAAAGTAAGGGTCCCAATACAGATTCCTGAGGCACTCCACTGTCCACTCCCTTCCACTGAGAAAATTGTCCATTTAATCCTACTCTCTGTTTCCTGTCTTTTAGCCAGTTTGCAATCCACGAAAGGACATCGCCACCTATCCCATGACTTTTTACTTTTCCTAGAAGCCTCTCATGAGGAACTTTGTCAAATGCCTTCTGAAAATGCAAGTATACTATATCTGCCGGTTCAGCTTTATCCACATGTTTATTAACTCCTTCAAAAAAGTGAAGCAGATTTGTGAGGCAAGACTTGCCCTGGGTAAAGCCATGCTGACTTTGTTCCATTAAACCATGTCTTTCTATATGTTCTGTGATTTTGATGTCTAGAACACTTTCCATTATTTTTCCTGGCACTGAAGTCAGGCTAACTGGTCTGTAGTTTCCTGGATCACCCCTGGAGCCCTTTTTAAATATTGGGGTTACATTTGCTATCCTCTATTCTTCAGGTACAATGGATGATTTTAATGATAGGTTACAAATTTTTACTAATAGGTCTGAAATTTCATTTTTTTAGTTCCTTCAGAACTCTGGGGGTGTATACCATCCGGTCCAGGTGATTTACTACTCTTCAGTTTGTCAATCAGGCCTACCACATCTTGATTCAGTCCATCTGAATCATTACCCATGAAAACCTTCTCCATTACGGGTACCTCCCCAACATCCTCTTCAGTAAACACCGAAACAAAGAAATCATTTAATCTTTCCACGATGGCCATATCTTCTCTAAGTGCCCTTTAACCCCTCGATCATCTAACAGTCCAACTGACTCCCTCACAGGCTTTTTGCTTTGGATATATTTTAAAAAGTTTTTATTGTGAGCTTTTGCCTCTACAGCCAACTTCTTTTCAAATTCTCTCTTAGACTGTCTTATCAATGTCTTACATTTAACTTGCCAACGTTTATGCTTTATCCTATTTTCTTCTGTTGGATCCTTCTTCCAATTTTTGAATGAAGATCTTTTGGCTAAAATAGCTTCTTTCACCTCCCCTTTTAACCATGCCGGTAATCGTTTTGCCTTCTTTCCACCTTTCTTAATGGGTGGAGTACATCTGGACTGTGCTTCTAGAATGGTATTTTTTAACAATGACCACGCATTTTGGACATTTTTTACTTTTGTAGCTGCTCCTTTCAGTTTTTTTCTAACAATTTTTCTCATTTTATCAAAGTTTCCCTTTTGAAAGTTTAGCATGAGAGCCTTGGATTTGCACACTGTTCCTCTTCCAGTCATTAAATCAAATTTGATCACATTATGATCACTATTGCCAAGCGACCCCACCACCATTACCTCTCTCACCAAGTCCTCTGCTCCACTGAGAATTAGATCTAAAATTGCTCCCTCTCTCGTCGGTTCCTGAACCAATTGCTCCATAAAGCTATCATTTATTCCAACCAGGAACATTATCTCTCTAGCGTGTCCCGATGATACATTTACTCAGTCAATATTGGGGTAATTGAAGTCTCCCATTATTACTGCACTACCAATTTGGTTAGTTTCCCTAATTTCTCTTAGCATTTCACTGTCTGTCTCACCATCTTGACCAGGTGGACGGTAGTATACTCCTATCACTATAGTATTCCCCGACACACAAGGGATTTCTACCCATAAATATTCAATTTTGTATTTAGTCTCATGCAGGATGTTTATCCTCTTGGACTCTATGCCATCCCGGACATAAAGCGCCACACCTCCTCCCGGGTGCTCCTCTCTGTCATTGAGTTATAATTTGTCCCCGGTATAGCACTGTCCCATTCGTTATCCTCTTTCCACCATGTCTCTGAGATGCCAATTAAGTCTATGTCATCATTCACTGCTATACATTCTAATTCTCCCATCTTACTTCTTAGACTTCTGGCATAAGCATACAAACATTTCAATTTTTTTTTTGTTTGTTTTTATTTTCATTCTGCTTTTTATTTGATAGGGATAAGTTAGAATTTTTTAGCTCAGGTGAGTTTTTAGTTATAGGCACTTGGACTATTTTTCTAATTATTGGAACCTCACTGTCGGGATGCCCTAATTCTAATGCATCATTAGTATCCTTTAAAGATACCTCTCTCCAAACCATGCGCTGCTGAGCAACTGTCGGCTTTCCCCTTTGTTCTAGTTATGTCTGTCTGTTATCCTCCTCAGCAAGTAATTCAAAAGGAATAGTATCTGCCATTTCCTTGATGAAGTGTTGAAAAGACAGGTCCTCTGGTGGGGACTTCCTCCTTTTCTCTGGTGGAGAAGGTTCAGATGCAAGGTCATCAGTATAAGTATCAGTATCAACGTCCTCCCAAGCAGTGGGCTGAGGCTAGAAATGGGATCCAGAAGGATTTAAGGGGTCCTGTGGAAGAGGACGCTTTTTCATCGATGCAGATTTCGATGGTTTTGTTGGAATCTGCTTTGGCATTGATGGAGGCAGAAAAGGCATCAATGGGGAACCGAAAGGTATCAATGGCACCGATGGGAACCGATGATCAGTATCACCCGATGGACCAGGCTGTGAGGGCATCGATGGACCAGGGAATAGCATTGAGATCCTCGAAGGAATATGGGACTTTTGTAAGCCCGATGGTCCTGGTGAATGATCAGAGTCTCCGTCATCATCTTCAGATGAGCCTAGAATGGGTATTGCTGGAGTCATCGGTAATTGTTTTGGCATAGATGGCATCGATGGAGGCATCGGAAGACCCATCGATGGATCGGTGCCGGTGTTGGAAGAACACCGAGTAAAGCATCGAGTCTTGTAAGGCGAGGAGCAAACATGGTTGACTCCGGTGTTGTTGCTGGTGTTGATGATTGTTGGAATTTTTGCCAAGCTTCGGTGACTGCCTGTTGAATCATTGAAGTCCCTTCTTCCTTGGAAACTGGGACTGGGTCCACTGTCACAGGAGAAAGTAAGACTGGCGCTGCTGGCACTTCTACAGTGGAGTGTGGTGGCCCAGCTTCTGACACCGATGCCAGTGGAGAGTAGGGATGTGCAGACAAAAAGTTTATGTTCATAAGTCCATAAGTCGAAGGTGAGGGTCAATTTTGGTCAATATGGACATATGTAGAATTCCATAAGTTGAGGCTATGTCCATACGTGCACCGGTTCCCTAAATAAAAATTTAAACCCCTCACCCTCCTTAATCCCCCCCCAAGACTTACCAAAACTCCCTGGTGGTCCAGCAGGGAGTCAGGAAGCCATTCCCGTATTCCTTTGCGAGGAGCACATGACGCGGACGTCACGTGATTCACCGCGCCTCCGCTCCCGGACCCCTCGTTGGACACAACCGGAACTTTTGGCCAGCTTGGGGGGTCAGGAGGCTCCCCCAAGCTGGCCAAAAGTTCTGGTTGGGTCCAACGAGGGGTCCGGGAGCGGAGGCGCGGTGGACCACGTGACATCCGCGTCACTCCGACGTGACGTGGACGTCACGTGGTCCAGCGCGCCTCCGCTCCCGGACCCCCCGTTGGACCACCAGGGAGTTTTGGTAAGTCTTGGGGGGGTCAGGAGGGTGGGGGGTTTAAGTGTTTATTTAGGATCAACGATCGCGATTTCCAACTTATTCAACATAGCTATGTTGAATAAGTTGGAAATCGCGATCGTTGCGCCTCATCACTTTTTTAAGTTAAAAAAAAAAAAAAGTTGCGTTTTACATATGCGTTCAAAACGAATGCACACCCCTAGTGGAGAGTGCTTCAGTGCCTCAGGTACAGAGTGGCATGATAGCTCTTGTACCCGGACCCGTTTTTTCATCGGTTCGTCGTCCTTCGAAGCCGATGTGGACACCGATGATTCCGAAAGCACGAATCGGAACCGTGCTGATGGCGTCTTTTCTCTTGATGGTCTTTGCTGGATACCGAAGAGCACGCTATGGAAGATCCGAATGGGGTCGGTGATGGACAGTCATCGGCCTTTTTCTAACCTCAATGTTTTTCAACAGAGGAAAGAATTATCTTCGGTGTTGAAGCCAAACATGATAATGGAGTGATCTTTTTGAAAGGTTCCTCCATTTTATCCAGTCGGGCACGCCTGCCCTTCGGTGTCATCTGGGCACAGGTAGAACTTGTATGGGCATCATGGCCTGATCCCAGGCAGAGAACACAGATGTCATGCGGGTCTGTAATCAACATTGTCTGGGGACAATTAGGACATCTTTTGAATCCCGTGGCCATTATAAAAACTTTTAGGCAGGGTAACAGTTGGTGGCTCGTGGATACTGATAGTAAAGTATCCGAAATCGACAGAAGAAAGACTCCAAAGAGCACTCACTGAACGGGATGTCGAAGGGAGACCTGAGGGAGAAATTTTCTGACAGAAATATTAGTATTATTATTAATATTCCGTGAGGAAAAAGTAGTGAGAAGATTTCACAGAGCTCCTGCAACGCGAGGCTAAAAGCAGTGCGGAAAAAAAGAGACTGAAGGGAGACCCCTGTGGCTGCAGGGATCATGGCATGCTGGGCATGCTCAGTGGGCTCAGTGTGCCAGTCAAAAGTTTCTAGAAACTTTGATAGAAGTTTTTCCGTGAGGGGGCTCCATCGATGATATCACCCATATGTAAGGACTACCATCCTGCTTGTCCTGGGATAATGTTTTATTTTCTTTGCAAATAGAGTAAGGTACATGCTGTTTTCAAAATAGTCACAGGTGAACTTTCAAAGGAGTTATGCATGTAAATGTAACATACTATCGTAGCAAATTTCAAAAGCCATTTATTCGCATAAGTGTACTTTACATGTGTATAATCCTATGGACAATTCAATTGCATATATTGTAGCACTTTTCAAAAGCCCACTTACACAGGTAAAGTGAATTTATATGTGTAAAACCCAGTTTTAAGCATGTAAATGCTTTTGAAAGTCAGCCCCGATATGAGTAAAACTCTCAGATGTAAAAGTTCACAATTGTGCACTTTTTCTAGATATGAGAGAATATTTAGACAAATAGAAATTATCAAATTCAAGCTGCATCCTCATGACTCCAGAAACTTTCCATTCTTTTCATGACTTCCAAATTCCATATTATTTTCAACTGAATTAACCAAATTTCCAGTTTTAACTCTTTTAATTTGTGAAAATACATAGTTGCCAATATTCAAAGAAGCCACAAATGGCTCACTTATCCAGTTAAATTTTGCCAGATAAGTTAACCCATTTATTCATTTGGATAAACAGCCTGCTGAATATCTTGAATAAAGCTATCCAGGCAAGCTTATTCAGTCAGTGTTGCAACCTAACTAGTTGGATTTGAACATTACTAGTTAGGCTGCAAAGTTATGCAAGTAGGTGGGCCCAGATAACTTTAAATTAACTGATGATATTTAAAGAATATTGCTGGTTAAGCAGTGGTTACCAAAAAAACCATTAAAAAATCTCCAAGGACCTAGCAGTCAGATCCTCTGCCCCCATCCTCAAAGATCTCTAACCCCATTCCCAAACTCCCTAAAATGATGACTAAAGAAGTGGGCCTCTGAGCCCAATAAGTCTTCACCTGCCTTCCTCCAAGTTAAAAAAATATATATTATACGAGCTATAGCAGTTTGAACCCTTCCCCCCCTCTCCTCTCACCCCTATCAAATGCAATCTTACCATTCCTGCACTCCTTCAACCCTAAACCTTTTTTATTTTTATTTTTATTTTTTATTTTGAATTTTCTCAATACATTTCAAGCAATAAACTTGATTTGCAAGCAAAAAAAGCAGAAATACATGAAAAAGGAAATAATATTATCCAAAATATTCTGCATATAAAGTCCAGGCACTACCTGAGGAATAATTAGCTAGCAATAATAAGGAAATAAGGATCTGATCCAGGAAGCCATATTTATCATCAAATAGAGCTATAGCCTTCAAGCACTCATTCAGAAGCTAAAGGAGAAGAACCAATAATAGGGAACTTTTTCTCTTTCAAGAAATCAGGAAGCTGCTGAGGAGAAAAAAACATAAATGTATTACCTTGAAACTTGATTATACATTTACATAACTTTTTCAATAGGAAAAGGCCCCGAGTTGTAAAGCCTGAGGCCTCAATGTGGAATTTTCAGAAACTGAGTAAGATATTTTTTACACATGTCCTTTGGCTGCACCAATGGATTCTTGGGAAAATTAATAAATCTAAGATTTCTTCCCCTTATTTGATTTTCCAATTGCTCTGTTTTATTTAACAGCATCTGATTTTCCATTATAATATTTTGTTGAAGTTTAAGGTTATCTTTCATTTGTACTTCAAAAAGTGAATAAGCATTTTTTCCCCTTCTACCTTCTTTTCCAGAATTTTTAAGCGAGAATCCATGAGTTTTACAATAGCAACAAGTGGATTAAGCTGTTGAGTTATATTCTCATTCAAAATTTGAATCGCTTCCCATATAGAGTCCAATGACATCACTTGGGGTCTAACCAGTTCTTTTTTGACAGGAAAGGGACAAATGAAAGTTTCCCACCTGGCTGCTGAGTGTCTGTGCAGGCCACAGCTTCTCCGGCATTGGCTGGTTCCGTTGGAAGCCTCAAAGAGCTTCCATGATCTTTCCCACTATCCGCCATTACATCACCAATTTCATCTTCTTCTTCTCTAAACATAGTTTGAAACAGGTCGGAGAGTCTCACCTCAGCCAGGTTCTCTGGAGGCCTTCCATCCTCCAGGGATAGAGTTGTTTGTAGCTCATGTAGAGGGGCGGTTCCAATGTCTTCCCGCATCCTCTGCTGCAAGCCGACTCCCGGAGCACTCGCTTCCTGGATGATGTGGGCATCCATCGGGCCTCAATTAGGTATAGCAGGGGAAGCAGGCAGAGCTTCATGTTCCTTAGCTTGCCTCTTCCTTGCTGTGTGCAGCATTTCGGTACGTTTCTAAAACAAGCCAATGGAACAGCCTCATGCCCCTCCATTCAGATCCGCCATCTTGGATCAAGCCCTAAATCTTTTTTAATCCCCTTTATTTGAGTAGACTGAATGAGGCAGCCACACAGTTCCCAGGATATTATCAATGCCCTGGATCTTTGTATCACTTTTCCATTGCATTACACATAGCTCAATGGATGTTGGGGTTCACTGGAGAAAAAGAGGTATCAACCTCCGACGCTCTTAGTGCAAAGATGGAGATGTTCAACACAGTCATTCAGATTCACCCAGTCATTCAGATTCACCTACATCTGTCTCACTGATTAGTAGGTACTCATTGTAGAAGAGTTCAATTGGTTGGAAGGCCTTGTTCCTCGTCCCTTGGATTGCTTTCTCGGTTTTGACTCCTTGCCTGATACTTGACTCTGCTTGATCTCTGCCTGCCCTGACTCCTTGCCTGGTACTTGACTCTGCTTGATCTCCGCCAGCCCTGACTCCTTGCCTGGTACTTGACTCTGCTTGATCTCCGCCTGCCCTGACTCTTTGCCCAGTACTTGACGCTGCTTGATCACTGCTGGCCTCTACACTTGGACTCCTACGACGCTGCTTCTCCTCACCTACTGGTTCCACATCTGGGAAGACCCGCGCCTAAGTCCTGCTGGCCCCAGAACCCAAGGGCTCAACCTGCGGGGAACGAGGGCAGGTATAGGTGACCTGTTGGGTCTTCTCTCCCAGAACCACCGCCCAACAACGAGGATCTCCAGGGGCCACCCCTTGGAGGTAGCAACAACCTTGACTCGGCTCAAGGGTCCACTTTTCCAACAGTTTATTCTCAAAATATCCTATCCTATAGTTTTGTACTTCCTTGTCTATCTCAGGGATTAACATTCATTATCCTACATCATCACACACTACTTTACCAGCAGTATTTGGTTAACTCCAAATATTGACTATCTCAGCTCTGCCCCAGAACACCCTCAAAATGCCCCTACATTATCAGTCTAAATTTTAGCTGGATAATAACTTATCCAGCTAAAATTTAGATGGATAAGTACCAGAAGAATTCAAAGGTAAGCATTTATCTGGATAACTCAAAAGTTATCCAGATAAATTTCTTTGAATATTAGCTACATAGATGCTAACAGACACTAATTTCTTATGGTTTTTGTTATTTGGATGCACACCCAATGTCATTCAAAATGTTTCTTTCTTCTACAGTATGTCCATCTGGAATTAGAGGATGTCTAGATGCCTTACCTTGGGCTAACCTGATTCTATATAGAGAGTTTTGTCATGCATATAGAAGAAAGGGAAATTGTATTTAAATGGAAAATTATACAGTTATTCAGGGAAGCTATCATATTTTATGTGATAGTGTCCAATATTTTTAAGTCATACAATAAAGGTTAAAAATTAGTTGCCTTCTGATTACCTTCTTAATGCCACATTTTGCACCATTTGGTCTCATTCCAGTAATAGGCATTTTCTTGTGGAGATGGTGATCCAGACCCCAACACCAAGTATTTCCAGCAGCAAACTGAATTATAGCAGTATGCTTATCTGGAAATTGTATTTTATTGACGTCCTCACACTTTGTTTGTCCACACATGACATGTCTTTAAAAAAATAAGAAATATAGATACATTTTAAATTGCTTTTTATGACTACTTTCAGTAGAATCTACATTTTAAAAAGCATATACAAATGAAATATGTAATACAGTCATTGAGCTATTATCTTGACCTCTTGGGACCTGAACTAGGATTGGATAATCAGAAGTATTTGATATCTGGTTGTCCACATGATGCAAGATGATATGCTGTATTATAATACAGCGCAGAATGATATAAAACTGGCATGAAGGAAAAAGGATGGCAAGTGGAAAAAGTTATGGGTCAAAGTGAAACATAGGTGGCAATCTCTAAAATCAAAATAGCTGTTGGACAAGTGTGAAGCAGTGTTACTACTTTTGTGAAGTAAGTTGACAATACCAAAATATACAATCAGAATGAAACCAAATGAAACCAAATAAATCTTAGAGACCACAATGTGACTCAAATGTGCTAATATTTTATTATAATACTACAAAAATATTTCAGATTACATCATAAATTAGATTATAGTACATGATTATACAGAAATTTTGGTATGCATTTTGCATTCACTAGGGATTATTAGATAATAGGTGAACAGAAAATGGGACTTTGTTTCTTATTCTTCTTACAAACAATACAATAGGACTTACCGGCAGCTGACCAAATGACTTCTTGCAGATCAGATGGGCAGTGAACTCAGATGATCAATGTACTATACTTGCTTCAAAATGGTGATGATAGTGGCTCCTCCAAAATTCCTCTGTCTAGTTTCATGTCTTATACCTTTACAGTAGCATTTCTCTGACAGTTACAGGTGATGTCATCCTTGTCAATCATGGATCATGTTGTGTGCATTCTGTAACTTTCCACTTAAAATGTGTTTGGGGATTATGAAGAGAAGTGTCTCCCATTGTTTTGATAAAAGAGGAGAAACAGTAGAGAGGTCATGCAATTTCTGCATGCATTCAGGCATTATATGTTATGAATCCTGCCCGGGGGTTGCCGCGAGCAGGTCCCTCACCTTTGCTGTGTTTCCCATGTGGCCGGACGCCGCAGATGTCGGGCCTTCTGCGCAGCCAGAGCTGCGGACTTTGGTTTCCTCTTGCGGCCTGGAGGCCACCCATCATGTCCTGCTTCGCCGTGGCCGGAGCCATAGACTTCTTCGCCGTCTTCACAGCTGGAGGCCGCAGTCCTCAGGCATGTCTGGCGGCCGGAGCTGCCCCTGGATCCTCCTACAGCGGCAGGAGCTGCTGCTGACATCGGGGCTTGCTCCTCGGCGCAGCCCTGCCTTGCCACACTGACGTCGGTGCAGGGCTGCTGTCCACGGTCCTGCACAGCTTCCTGCTTCCTTCCTCTAGGCGCGCGGCCACGCCTCTGTTCAGGATTTAAAGGGCCCACGGCCGGATATGCCCTGGGCCTCACCTATGGACTGTTTCCTGTATCAGCCTTATAAAAGGGCTGCTCCTGCATTCCTTCTTGGCCTTGCATCGGAGTTACTTCGCTTCTGGAAGCAACTGCCTTCCAGCACTCCGTCAGGTCCTTCGTGTTCATTGTTGGCGCTCCAAGTCTCGACCGCTTCTTGTGCCATGTCTTCGTCTTCTGAGGTCCTCGTCCAGGTCTCCTGATGTCTCGTCATCCGATGTGTCGCTTCCTGATGTTCCAGGTTCCTTGATGTCCTTCTCCTGTGCTCTTGAGCATTCTGTTTTGCCGGCTCTTTGGATCTCCGGGTGACACATCTCTGTCATTGGAGTTGCCTGCAGTGGACTTGTGTCCTGCGCTCCTGAGCCTTCCTGTCCTGCCAGCCCTTGTGGTTCTCAGGATGCCACCGGCTCCATCATCGGGGTCCTGCCTCTGCTGGATTCCTTCCTGCGCTCAACCCGCTCTCTGCGTGGTCCATGACCAGCCTCCTCAGGCTGTGTAGGGCATGCAGTGGGACAGGGTGGTCCGCAACCAGCCCATTGGGTCCACCCGTGAAGGTGGCCTGTGTAGGGCGCCCTGAGAAACAGTGCCAATGTCTGACCTCCCCAACTTGTCTTGTCTTGACTCTGCCAAGTTCCTCGCCTCGTCTGTGATGCCATCGCATCAGTCATAGTCTCAAGTCTTCCTGTCACAAGGCCTCTGTCTGCCCTCATCCTCAGGCCGGCCTGCTGCTCCATGCCGATCCTATGTGGCAGGTCCGAAAGGGCTTGGAACGGTCGGAGGACTGTTCACCTTCCAACATCATCTTGTTGGCTCGGGAGCATGCAGGCCCGGTGGAGGGTAAGACCATGTCTGTGCCATGCTGGGACACGCTGCCAACCCTCGGTTCGGTCCTGGATTCGTCTGGGGTCGGGCCGAGGCTAACACGAAAAACCCTTCTGTAACACTATAGACAATTCTCAGCTGTTTTAGCAAAAATGTGGATCATGGCTTTTTCACTAGAATTAGCATTTTGTAGTATTCCATCTTGGTTCATAGAAGTTAACATGAGTTGTCACAGAAGTTAGCATGAGTCTCCTCTTTAGCCTGGAGAATTGGACCTGGAAGGAACCTTATCCCTTATTTTGCATGTAATACATAACTTTTGCAGAATCAAACTAACTGCAAAAGCAAACTTACTCACAGGTGAAGGAAATGAGAAGGGCTCACACTCCTTGCCTGACAGCCCAATATTAACATCGAGGCTGCTAGCGGGAGACATGCACTCAGAGACGTCCCTATGGCAAGCTGCGTATTGTGTGCATGAGCAGCCAGAAAATGGTGATTCAGCCCTCTTGTGAGCATTGCTTCATAATCAGGGTTATGACACGTGCTCTGAGTCATGTCACAGCCCTGTTAAAAAGGCGGCCATCACTGAAAGCCTCCCCTTTTCCCCCGGCAGCTTCGCCATGTTCACTTCGGAGCATGTGCAACTCGGAGCCGCGAGGAGTCTCTGCCTCTTCTGTAGCTGTGTGCGGGGCACAAAAAACGCAAGTAATGTGAGCGGGCAGCAGGGAGGGAAAGCAGCAATAAAGGTGATTCTTGTTATGTGTCCGACGCACACATGGGGAAGAGCAGCCAGTGCATGGCCTGCAAGAATTAAACATGGCTGACCTCAGACCAAATACCAGGGGATCAGTTGCCCAAGGACGCTCTACAGTGGTGCACGAGCCCAGCATACTAACCCTATCTCGACGTGTTAAGCACTGGAGGACGAGATCCAGGCATGCTGCAGCTGACCAGGTAGAAGAACTAGGGTCAAGTCAGAGCATGCTGAACAATGCAGGCATACCCTTGGGGATATGCAGGAGTCATTCGGGTTCACCCCCCTCCCCAGCTCAACCAGGACTTGGCCATACAACAAACCACTCCTCAGCCAACTGCTTTAATGGTGGCTATGGAAGCCACCTCCATTAGCACCTCAACCACTGCAAGCGGAGCATATGCCACTAACACGGTACAATCCATGATCCAGGATGGGTGTGGCATGGGCGGGGGTAGGGAATGGGCCTGCACAAGGCCCATTTTTCATCACCGTGCTTTGCCCTTGTGATGCCTGCTTACTCACTCGTGGTGTCTGTCGCTGGTTCTCCAGCGACAGATTGGAGAACCCGGACCCCCGCTGGACCACAAGGGACTTTTGGCAAGTCTTGGGGGACCCTACTGACCCCAAGACTTGCCAAATGTCCAGCAGGGGTCCGGGAACAACCTCCTGCACTCGGGCCATTGGTTGCCAGTATTCAAAATGGCGCCAATAGCCTTTGCCCTCACTATGTGTCACAGGGGCCTACTGTTGGCCCCTGTGACATAGTAGGTTAAAGGCTCTCGGCGCCATTTTGAAACCGGCAGCCAAGGGTATGAGTGCAGGAGATGGCTCCTGGATCTCCCGCTGGACCACCAGGAAGTTTTGGTAAGTCTTGGGGGGAGTCAGGAGGGTGGGGGAGGGGTTTGTTTAAATTCGCTCCTTTAGACGGCCGAATAATTCAGTGAAGATTCGTTGTATTTGTGGGGAATCGCAATACGTTTCGCTTCCCCACGAAGACAACGAATATGGCCCTATACGTTGCAGATTACCAATTCGTAGAGAATGAATGCACACAGTGGCTGGCTCTGTTCGGCTGGGGTGCCATCTACCAAAGTGTTGGTGCAGCGTAGTGCTGGTAAACCCCACAGACCCCACTGGTGTGCCAGCATTGTATTTAGCAAAATTGCTTACCTTGTAATAGGTGTTATCCCAGGACAGCAGGATGTAGTCCTCACATATGGGTGACGTCACTGAACAGAGCCCAGGTGGGAAAGCTTTCTGTCAAAGTTTCTAGAAACTTTTGACTGGCCCTGTGAGGCCACTGAGCATGCCCAGCATGCTATGATATTCTCTGCCACAGATGTCTCTCTTCAGTCTGATATATAGCATAAAGCGTTAGCAAAAATAAAATAATAAAGGTCTGAAGCCCAACTCTGAGGGTGGCGGGTGGGTTCTGTGAGGACTACATCCTGCTGTCCTGGGATAACACCTATTACAAGGTAAGCAATTTTGCTTTATCCCAGGACAAGCAGGATGCTATTCCTCACATATGGGTGAATAGCGAGCTAGAGGCTGAGTCATGTTGTATTGAGGCAACAGTGAAGTATTGTTGTTGAAATGAGTCAGCCGAAAATCACAGAACATTGGATGTAGAAGGAGTTGGGATTAAACTGGAAACAAGTTCTTTAAGACAGATTGTCCATAGGCTGAATCTTGTCTTCCTTCTTTGTCCAAGCAGTAGTGAGCTGCAAAAGTGTGAAGAGAACTCCATGTTACTGCTTTGCATATGTCTAGGATTGGCACTGAACGAAAGTGTGTTACTGAAGTTGACATTGCTCTTACTGAATGTGCCTTTACTCGCCCTTGAAGAGGAAGGCCTCCTTGTTCATAGCAGAACTCTATGCAATCTCCTATCCAACTGGATAGGGTATGTTTACCCACTGCTTTACCCTGTTTGTTTGGCTCATAAGAAACAAAAAGCTGGACCATTGTTTGGATTTTCTAAAATCCCAATAAAAATATATAATATAAAAAAAAGAAACAAAAAGCTGAGTGGATTTCCTATGGACTGCAGTACGGTTTCAATAGAAAGCAAATGTACATTTACAGTCCAGGGGGTGTAACGCTGTTTCTCCTGGATGGGAATGAGGCCTTGGAAAAAATGTGGGTAAATTTATGGATTGGTTTAAGTGGAATTCCGTAACTACCTTGGGAAGGAATTTTGGATGTGTACGGAGAACCACTCTGTCATGTAGGAACTTTGTATAAGGTTCGTATGTGACAAGTGCTTGTAACTCACTAACCCTTCTAGTTATGAGGAAGATAGTCTTCCATGTGAGAAATTTAAGATTACAAGAGTCGATGGGTTCGAAAGGAGAGCGCATGAGTCTTGTTAGTACCAAATTCAGGTCCCAGCTTGGGACGGGTTTTCGAATTGGTTGTTTAAGGTGAGTTAAACCTCTCATAAATCTGCTTACGAGAGGTTGTGTGGAAATAGGTGCATCTTTATCTTGTTATGGTAAGCAGAGATTGCACTTAAATGTACTCTTACAGATGAAGTCTGGAGTCCAGATTCCGAAAGATGGTATAAGTAGTCCAGTAGAGAAGTTGTGGGGCAAGTGAAAGGATTTATATCCTTTGCTGAGCACCACAAATTGAATCTCTTCCATTTAGAAGAATAGTTTTTTCGTGTGGAAGGTTTACATGAAGCTATAAGCACTTGAGATATATGAGATGAAAGATTGAGTGGTTGTAATATCAAGCTTTCAACATCCATGCTGTCAGGGTTAGGGACTGAAGGTTGGGATGTCGTAACCGGCCCTGATCCTGAGTTATGAGAGTGGGAGCTACTCCCAGGCGAATTGGTTCCCTGACTGAGAGATGTAATAGTGTGGGGAACCATACTTGTCAAGGCCAATACGGGGCTATGAGAATCATGGAGCCCTTGTCCTGTTGTAGCTTCACTAGAGTTTTGGTTATGAGCAGTATTGGAGGATACGCGTATAGTAGGCCTGAGTTCCAAGGGCGAGCAAAGGTGTCCTTGGCTGGCTGATTGTTCTGTTTGTGTAGAGAACAGAACTTGTCCACTTTGTGATTCAGATGTGATGCAAAGAGGTCTATTGTTGGTTGACCCCAACGTTGAACTATCCTGGTTGCTACTGCAGGATCCAGGGACCATTTGTGTGGTTGGAATTAACGACTGAGTCGATCCGCCACTACATTGTGAATGCCTGCCAGATAAGTGGCTCATAGGGACATTGAGTGGTTCATGGCCCAGCCCCAAATCTGTGCAGCTTCTTGACAAAGGAGATACGAGCCTGTACCTCCCTGTTTGTTGATGTACCACATGGCAACTGTGTTGTCTGTTTGGATGAGAACAGTCTTGTGTGAAAGGCAGTCCTGGAACTCATGCAGTGTATAAGGTATTGCTCGAAGCTCCAGAAAATTTACTTGATATGTTGCTTCGAGTTTTATCCAAGTCCCTTGTGTGTGGAGATTGTCTACATGAGCTCCCCATCCTAAGGTGGATGCATCTGTAGTTAAAGTAATCTCTGTGCCTGGTTGTTGGAAAGGTAGGCCTTTGCACAGGTTGTCCTTGTTGGTCCACCAAAGTAGAGATGATCTTAGTTGGTGGGTCACTTGAATTGGATAGTGGAGTGGTTGAATGGCTTGGATCCATTGTGACCTTAAAGTCCATTGGGTAACTCACATGGCTAGCCTTGCCATAGGAGTAACATGAACTGTGTAGGCCATGTGACCTAGCAGTATCAGAAACTGATGAGCTGTGGTTTGTGTCCGTAAGGAAATGGACTTTGCTAGTAGAATGAGGGCCTCTGCCCGTTCTATAGGTAGAACGGCCTTTGCTAGATTTGTGTTCAACTCTGCTCCTATGAATTGAAGTAGATGAGTTGCAGTGAGATGGGATTTTTGATAACTGAGAAACCCCATGGAGTGAAGTAGAGCAATTGTCCGGTTGAGAGAAGTTATTGCTCCTTTTTGAGATGGACTTTTTATGAGCCAGTCGTCTAGATATGGAAAAACATGGACACCTTCCTTGTGCAAGTGTCCTGCTATTACTGCTAGACATTTGGTGAAGACTCTGGGAGCAGACGCCAGTCCAAATGGTAGAACCCTGTATTGGAAATGTTGATGGCCTACCGTGAAGCGCAGGTACTTGCGATGAGGAGGGTATATTGGAATGTGAGCATAAGCATCTTGAAGATCCAGAGAACAAAGCCAATTCCTTGCTTGAAGAAGTGGAAGCATGGTGCCTAGAGAAACCATTCTGAACTTTTCTTTCTTTAGAAATTTGTTGAGATTTCTGAGGTCTAGGATGGGATGTAGGCCTCCGGTTTTCTTTGGAATGAGGAAGTATCGGGAGTAGAATCCTCTGCCCTTCTGTGTCCGAGGCACTGGTTGAATGGCCTTGGATCTCAGAAGGGTGGATAATTCTGTTTGTAATTGATGAAGTTGAGAGTTTTGTCGTTGGCAGTATGTTGGTGGAAATTCTGGAGGAATTGAAGTGAAATTTAGTTTGTAACCTCGAGCGACTTTGGAGAGAACCCATTGATCAGAGGTTATGGTTTGCCAATTTGTGTGAAAATAAGATATCCTTCCTCCCACTGGTAGATTTGGCTTGGGATTGCAAGGTTGAATCTGTTCTCTGGTATTTTCCTCAAAAGCCTGTTGCAGGCCCTGTCTGTGCAGGAGGTTGTGGACGGGCAGGTCTGGATTGTCTGGCTTGAGATCGCTGTGTTGGGCTGCTAGACCTACCCCTAGTTGTTGGTTGGTAGTATCTGCGTGGCCTGTAGTAAGAACGCCGCACATCCCTACATGGAGGACGATGAGAAGGTTGAGTAGCAGGTTCTTGAGGGGTTTGAGACAGTTGCTTTAGTGTCTCAGTGTGATCTTTGAGTTGTTGAACAGCCTCTTGAATTTTATCTCCGAAGAGATTGTCACCAAGACAGGGAAGGTCAACAAGTTTATCTTGTACCTCAATCCTGGGGTCAGATGCCTTGAGCCAGGCCCACCGGCGAGCAGTGATTCCAGCTGCTGCTGTTCTTGAAGCAGTTTCGAAGTTATCATAAACTGCTCTCACTTCGTGTTTTCCTGCCTTCAGACCTTTTGATATAATTGTTTGAACAGACTCTTGGAATTGAGTGGGTAAGGAGGTGAGGAATTGTTCCATCTCTTTCCAGAGGTTCCTCTGGTATTGAGTGATATAGAGTTGATATGCAGAGATATTTGTGCTCAGCATGGAACTCTGGTAAATCTTCTTACCCATTGTGTCCAGGAATCTGTGCTCCCTGCCTGGTGGGATGGAGGAATGTGGGCGCACACGTTTAGATTTCTTCTGCGCTGATTCCACAATGACAGACTGGTGTGGCATTTGCTGTTTGTTGTACCCTGGAGCTGGTTGAACTATGTAGGTAGTTTCTACTCTTTTGTTTACTGCAGGTGTAGAAGCTGGGTGTTCCCAGATTCTTTTCTGAAGGTCCAGTAAGACTTCATGTACAGGTACTGCGAATACCTGTTTGGGTGGATCCATAAACTGTAATACTTCAAGAGTTTGTGCTCTTGTGTCTTCTTCGGCTGTCAATTTAAATGAAATGGAGTCAGACATAGTTTGAATAAATGATGAGAAGGAAAGATCTTCTGGGGGTGACTTCTTTCTTTAGTCAGGAGAAGAAGGATTAGACATGAATTCCTCTGAGGAAAATTGAGAGGGTTCATCATCCCAGGAGTCTTCTGAATCTTCTCTGTAAGGTGTTTGAGTTGCTGGTGCTGGTGGGACATGAAGCCCTGAAGGTCCAGGCTGTGGGTCATCGATGAAAATATCTGTAGATGTTGTTCTTGTTGTAATAGGTGGCAAGTTGTCGATGACATTCTGGTACCTTTGTAAGAGGCGGCGGTAAAATGCCTCATCCTGTACTTCTGGTGGTTGATCAGGTGGTGGCAGGGATGCTGTCGTTGGAATCATCGGTGGAATTTGGAATAACATCGATGTAGGTTGTGTTTGTAGCCTCGGTGTGGTGGTTATGAAACCTGTCGAGGATTTTGGAGGCAAACATGGTGTTGTCATCGGTGTTATCACCGGCATCGATGTTGGAGGAAAAAACATCGGCATCGATACTGACGGCATCAACATTGACGGTGGAGGTATCGGCATCGAGTTAGAATCATCGGCATCGATACAGAGGGTATCGGCATCGATACGGAGGGTATCGGCATCGACCCGAAGGTCGGCATCGACAGACTTGTCGGAATTTGCTGCTCTTGTAGAGCTTGTAAAACAGCTTGTCTAATAAGTGTAGACAATTCTGGCTGTGATATAGGTGAAGACACCGATGGTGTACACGGTGGCGATGCTGCGATGTCTATCGATGACTTCGTAGGTACTGGTGACGGCGAAGGCCCAGCCACAGTGTTTCTTGATTTTTAGGCCGCTTCGGAATCGATTCGTCCTGGGACACTGATGCGGACGATGATGGACATCGATGTCGATGGTGATGGCGATGTTTACTTTTTGGATGCTCTGCCGACTTTGTGGAGATCACAGATGATGGCGAGGACGGACGATCACCGGATCCATCCGGACGCGGTTTTTTGAGTAAGACCCTTTTTGTTGCTCCAGCCGGAGACGACCTCGGTGCTTTTGAGGTTAGAAGGGATTAGCTGAAGAGAAAATAGGTGTTCCATCTTCTCTTGCCTGGCTTTTCGTCCTTTTACCATCATCTCTGCACATTTGGCGCGTGTACTGACATCGTGTTTTTCCCTGAGGCACAGTACACACTCCAAATGCGGATCGGTGATAGACATATTTCGATTGCAGACTGGGCATTTTTTGAAGCCTGTCGCCATTTTTGAATCGACGGCCGTCGATGAACGAGTGTGTGTCTGAGAAAATTTTCGTCTGAAATTTTTTTTAAAGTACAGTACTCACCAGCCGGCGAGGTAGAGATTTCCTATGACAGAGAATATTATCAATAGTTGACTTTTTCAGTCAAAAGTAATTCCCAAACGCTAGGGCTATAGGTCCGCGGTGCGAACGGCAGTGCGGAAAAGTGAAGACTGAAGAGAGACACCTGTGGCAGAGAATATCATAGCATGCTGGGCATGCTCAGTGGCCTCACAGGGCCAGTCAAAAGTTTCTAGAAACTTTGACAGAAAGCTTTCCCGCCTGGGCTCCTTTCAGTGACGTCACCCATATGTGAGGACTAGCATCCTGCTTGTCCTGGGATAAACTGCTATGCCAGTTAGACCTGAGTACCACAATGTGTGCTGACTTAGGTTAACACCTGCCCAGGGGTAATTGTACAGCATGACCGTGAGCGGGTTGACCTATGGCCAATTTGGTGCAGCGGTGAAAAATGATGGTGGTAAAATTAAGAAGCCAGGTAAAAGTAAGAAAAATCAAGAGGTAAAAATAAATCTGACTCTAGCGCATCCAGTTCTGCTGATTCTTCCAGCACTCATTCCTCATCTGACGACAAGCAGGACAAGCAGGAAGCAACAGAGGCAGGCACATCTAGAGGTCCACCAGCTTTGACAGCTTTATCACAATTATGGGAGAGTGTCCCAAAAGATTTGAGAAAAAAGATCAAGAAAAGGACATACATAAATATCTTTAGAATCTTAGAAGATCGAAGGAACCTGAATGACAAAAAAGGAGACAAGAAGCGTGACCATGCGCCAGGCTCAGACAAACTGATTGCAAGGAACCTAATAAACTAGACAAGAGCATTTCTCCAGATGACAAGTTTTGTGGGACATGAAGACCCATCCCAGTACAGTCCTTTGTTCAGTTATGCGGACACCATATTGGAAGCGTATAGGGAATACGAAGGATGGGCATGGTTAAATTATGATGAGCTCTTTAGAGACAAAATGGAAGAGAACCGCTTCATATCTTGGGGCACACAGGACATTGGTTTATAGCTTAGATAAATCAAGAGAAAGGTCCTCAACACAGGGAGCAGACCACGCTCTACATCCAGGTCAAGTCAGCAGACAGCCCAGGCAGGGCAAACGACCCACACCAGCAACAACGGGATATGTTGGAGATACAACAAATCATCCTGATCATTTCAAGATTGCAAATTTAAGCATCTCTGCTCAAGCTACATGCCCCCCATCCAGCTACAAAGTGCCTTAAGAAGACAAATGCGAGGAGTAATCCTAAGCCTAAGTGATGACAGCGCATTCAAAAAGGCGCCATCCCCAATTATTCTTGAAGCCATGAGGGTTTGGCTAGATTGTTACCCAAAAAGGAAACAAGCCAAGAAGCTGATAGAGGGTTTTTGGGAGGGATTCAAGATATGTTTTCAGGGTACCATTGAGGAAATACGCACAGAGGACCTCGTGCAGATGAAAATCGACGAAGAATTATCAAGAGGTAGATTTTCTGGAACATTTTAATCCCCTACTTTCCACAGAATGATGCTATCTCCTCTGGCAGTTATCCTAAAGAAGGAACCAGGAAAATACTGGTTGATTCAAAATCTATCTTACCGTTATAGCGCTTCGGTGAATGATCGCTTACCTGAAGATGAGTATTCAGTACAATATGCATCAGCTTGGAGAAGAGACGACTGAGGGGGGATATGATAAAGGTGTTTAAAATCATGAGAGGTCTAGAACAGGTAGATGTGAATCGATTATTTACTCTTTCGGATAGTAGAAAGACTAGGGGGCACTCCATGAAGTTAGCATGGGGCACATTTACAACTAATCGGAGAAAGTTCTTTTTTATTCAACACACAATTAAACTCTAGAAGTTGTTGCCAGAGAATGTGGTTAGTGCAGTTAGTATAGCTGTGTTTAAAAAAGGATTGGATAAGTTCTTGGAGGAGAAGTCCATTACCTGCTATTAAGTTCACTTAGAGAATAGCCACTGCCATTAGTAATGGTTACATGGAATAGACTTAGTTTTTGGGTACTTGCCAGGTTCTTATGGCCTGGATTGGCCACTGTTGGAAACAGGATGCTGGGCTTGATGGACCCTTGGTCGACCCAGTATGGCATTTTCTTATGTTCTTATGTTCATCTTTCGACAGTGCCATTGACATATTATGTAAGTGTGGCAGAGGCATGCTCATGGCCAAGATGGACATTGAATCAGTGTTTTGGCTTCTTCCGGTACACCCCACCAGTTTCCCATTATTGGGATTCCATTTTAAAAGCGAGTATTACTTTGATAAGTGCATGCCAATGGGGTGCGCTGTATCATGTGTATGCTTCGAATTATTCAATACATTTTTACACTGGGTTACCACCCAGCAAGCTGGGTTGCACAGCATGCTACATCATCTGGATGATTTCCTCTTCGTTGGACCAAGGGACATGCAGGCTTGCTCACGATTGTTGCACACTTTTCTCAGACTCGCTTCTCAATTCAGAATCCCAATAGCGCACGAAAAAACACAGGGTCCTGCCACAGTAATTACATTTTTGGGCATCGAACTTGATTCCAACTAATTTCAGCACTAAGTTACATGCTTCCATTTGCAACACAGTTTCTTGTCCAGGTATCTCTACCAAGGTTTTATTGTGTTTTACTGCATCTAGTTCTATCTTACCTTTCACCTTGCAGAAGAGGGACTTTCTCATGAAGGAGTCCTCACTACTGACCGTTGGCACGCCTCTCTACTACCTCTCTGGGAGACCCTGCGAGGTCCCCCCGGGTGGGTCCCTACGGGCTCCACCCGGGGGGACCTCGAGCTTCCAGTGGTGAAGCTCATCCTAGCCTCTGTCTCTTCCTGTGCTCCGCCCCCTGGAGGCAGGTGCTTCCTGCTCCTTACCAGGGAGCCATTCTCCACTGCTCCAGGACGAGGGTCCACCTCCAAACGCAACAACTTTATCATGGACAGAACAGTGCAGTCTCTGCCAATGTGGGCAAGGAAGGTTTAGATTCCCTAATAATATTTATAAGTGTCAATCTATAAAACTAACATCCTTCCTCTATATTATCTCTGATAACTATTACCTGCTGTGTATTATCCTTTTTTATAGTATAAATCTAATTAAAGGTTCAGTATTGCCTGACTTTCTAGTTCAGCTATTTCCTGTAAATTCATTTACACTCAGGACAATTTGTATAAATTACTCTAATCTCAGTCTGGAACTTTCATTACTGTTCTGAGAAGAGATAGGATTTCCTCCTCCACCTCCCCTTTATATGTATCCTCTTTATTTACCAGCAGCCTCCTGTCCTTCTGCTTAGAGAATTCATCAAACTGTGAGTAATGCTTTATTTCTCAGCTACACAGAGCTAGGCATAATATTGCATCAGGAAACACAAATAATTAGATCATTACTGCTTACTTACCACCTGGCTTATCAGATTGCAGAATAAATGCTAGCATCACCTCCCCTAGCCAAGACTTGCATCAAGAGATAAACGAAAGGCTATCTTTCTGACCCATGAGTAGGGACGGATTAAAACTCTCACCAGTGTAGTGGACATTCAGCGCAGTCTCTCTCTCTGTGCCTGGACCTCTGAATTCTGAGTAATCAGGATCTGCTCCCTGGGCCAGGGCATCCTGAACTGAGATGGGCTTCACCTTGTCACTCACCAGCAACCAGGTGTACTTGGTTCCTCTATTCAGGGACACCTTGAAGGGAATCAGTCCTTCTCTCAGACACAGGTGCAGGGAGCTCGGCAACAATAATCAAATGTGTTGTCTTCTTCTGGGTGGGCAATGATCAACCCTTAATGCTTTTAAGGGCTTACATCTTCATAATCTAGCAGCTTTCTGCATAGTCAGGTGAATGCATAATTAAGGCTTTAATCAGCTGATTTTGCACCCTTTTTCCAGGTCCTTTGTCAGCTTGATGACTGCCAGTTTTTCAGATCTGACAGTGCACTGTTAAATCCTCTCTCGGATTGGCCCCAGAGCCATAAAAAGAGGCCCCTAATGTTCTGGCTGTACAGATTCACATAGCCCCAATTGTCCTTGTGTTTTTCTTGGCCTCACTGGCTCTAGCTAGGCTGGATAAATATGTCAGGCTGGTCATGCTGTTGGCTGCACATACCCAATCACAAAATAATGACAGGATAGGAGACAGCAAACATCAATAAGTGCAAGGGTTGTTTCTATTTTTGCCTCGGAACAGAGGATTTTAAATTGCAAAAAAAAATACAAAAAAATAATCCCTTTCTTGTTTACCCTTTGCCTACACCATTTTTCTGGGTGGATGATTGAGTAGACCGGGCAACCACCTGAAAGGTGGTCTTACACTGGCTTCCCGGCTTGCTAACACCCTAACATTAGTAAGACTCATTAGAATTTTGTGCTTCTTGATGGCTGCACATATCCAAACAGGCCAATGTTAATTTTTACTGATGTCAAAGAGACAATCTTAGGGGGTCATTTTGTAAGCATATCGCTCGCGAAAAGGGACTTTTCGTGTGCGATAGCTAGATCAGTGCGGAGTCGGGGTGGCGTCGGCACTGGAAAAAGAGGAGTTGGGGTGGCGTTGGAGCGGACGCCTCGGAAACTTCGCTGACGGCGAAAAGGTAAGAGCTCTTATCACCGCCAGTAGCGCGCTCAATAGCACCACCTTTTACGATGGCGTTATTGGGTACAAAAGCCGGTAGCGATAACACTGCGGAGGTATGATCGCTGCCGGCTTTCACAGGACCACCTCCCTCTTCGCCTCCCGCCCCCCGTTAGCGCCAGGATTCACAAACCGGTGCGAAGAAAGAAATCCAGGCCTTAGCTGCTTGTCCTGTTAGCAAGAATTGGAATATTCCCTACAGGAATCTCCCCAGGAGAAAGAGACCTTCCACATAGTGCAGTGCTCATCTATTTAGTTTGTTATCTAGCCACCTCCAGCATCAAGAGGGACTTCTTCATTTTTTTGATTATTTTTTTCCCATACAATTTTGAGTTTGGGACAGGGTGCACTCTTTACAACTGGTGACAGTGGGGTGGATCTGTCCCCCATGTTTTTTAGGGGCCGATGTAAAGCAAAATTACTTACCTTGTAATAGGTGTTATCCCAGGACAGCAGGATGTAGTCCCCACATATGGGTGACGTCACCGATGGAGCCCAGCGCGGGAAATCTTTCTGTCAAAGTTTCTAGAAACTTTTGACCGGCCGTGTGAGGCCACTGAACATGCCCAGCATGCTATGATATTCTCTGCCACAGGTGTCTCTCTTCAGTCTAGTATGTAGCAAAAGAGTTTAGTAAATTAAATCATAAAAGGATATGAGCCCAACTCCGCAGGATGGCAGGTGGGTTCTGTGAGGACTACATCCTGCTGTCCTGGGATAACACCTATTACAAGGTAAGCAATTTTGCTTTATCCCAGGACAAGCAGGATGCTAGTCCTCACATATGGGTGAATAGCAAGCTAGAGGCTGAGTCCTTTTGTTGTGAAGTATTGTTGTTGAAAAGGAATCAGCCAGAGATCACAGAAGATTGGATGTGGAAGGAGTTGGGATTAAGCTGGAAACAAATTCTTTAAGACAGATTGTCCATAGGCCGAATCTTGTTATCCTTGTTTGTCTAGGCAGTAATGAGCTGCAAAAGTGTGAAGAGAACTAAATGTTGCTGCTTTACATATGTCAAGGATTGGCACTGAACGATAGTGTGCTACTGAGGTTGACATTGCTCTTATTGAATGCGCCTTTACTCGCCCTTGGAGAGGAAGGCCTGCTTTTTCATAGCAAAACTGTATGCAGTCTGCTAACCAGTTGGATAGAGTATGTTTACCCACTGCTTTACCTGGTTTGTTTGGGTCGTAGGATACAAACAGCTGTGTGGATTGTCTGTGTATTGCAGTGCGGTCTATATAAAAAGCTAGTACACACTTACAATCCAAGGTATGCAAGGCTGTTTCTCCTGGATGGGAATGAGGCCTTGGAAAGAATATGGGTAAATGTATGGATTGATTCAAGTGGAATTCCGTAACTATCTTGGGAAGGAATTTTGGATGAGTACGGAGAACCACTTTGTCATGTAGGAACTTAGTATAAGGTGCGTACGTGACAAGTGCTTGTAACTCACTAACCCTTCTAGCTGATGTAATGGCTATAAGGAAGATAGTATTCCAGGTGAGAAATTTAAGATCAAAAGAATCTATGGGTTCGAAAGGAGAACGCATGAGTCTTGTTAGTACCAAATTCAGATCCCATTCTGTGACAGGTGGTCGAATTGGTGGCTTAAGGTGAGGTAAACCTCTCATAAATCTGCTTACGAGAGGTTGTGTGGAGATAGGTGCATCTGCTATCTTGTTATGGTATGCAGAGATTGCACTTAAATGTACTCTTACCAATGAAGTCTGGAGACCAGATTCCGAAAGATGGAATAAGTAGTCTAGTAGAGAAGTTGTGGGGCAGGTGAAAGGATTTATGTTCTTTTCGGAGCACCACAAAGTGAACCTCTTCCATTTAGAAGAATTGTTCTTTTGTGTGGAAGGTTTACGTGAAGCTATAAGCACTTGAGATATATTGGATGAAAGACTGAGTGGTTGCAAGATCAAGCTTTCAACATCCATGCTGTCAGGGATAGGGATTGAAGGTTGGGATGTCGCAACCGACCCTGATCCTGAGTTATGAGAGTGGGAGCTATTCCCAGTCGAATTGGATCCCTGACTGAGAGGTCTAGCAGTGTGGGAAACCATACTTGTCGAGGCCAGTATGGGGCTATGAGTATCATGGACCCTTTGTCCTGTTGTAACTTCACTAGAGTTTTGGTTATGAGTGGTATTGGAGGATACGCGTATAGTAGGCCTGAACTCCAAGGGTGAGCGAAGGCGTCCTTGGCTGGCTGATTCTTCTGTTTGTGAAGAGAACAGTATTTGTCCACTTTGTGATTCAGATGTGACGCAAAGAGGTCCATTGTTGGTTGTCCCCAACGCTGAAATATCCTGGTCGCTACTGCAGGATCCAGGGACCATTCGTGTGGTTGGAATTGACGACTGAGTCGATCCGCTACTACATTGTGAATGCCTGCCAGATAAGTGGCTCGTAGGAACATTGAGTGATTCAGGGCCCAGCCCCAAATTTGTGCAGCTTCTTGACAAAGGAGATACGAGCCCATACCTCCCTGTTTGTTGATGTACTACATGGCTACTGTGTTGTCTGTTTGGATTAGAACAGTCTTGTGTGAAAGGCAGTCCTTGAACGCATGCAGCGCATAACGTATAGCTCGAAGTTCCAGAAAATTGATTTGATATGTTGCTTCGAGTTTTGTCCAAGTCCCTTGAGTGTGGAGATTGTCTACATGAGCTCCCCATCCCAAGGTGGATGCATCTGTAGTTAAAGTTATCTCTGGGACTGGTTGTTGAAAGGGTAGGCCTTTGCACAGGTTGTCTTTGTTTGTCCACCAAAGTAGAGATGATCTTAGTTGGTGGGTCACTTGAATTGGATAATGTAGTGGTTGAATGGCTTGAATCCATTGTGATCGTAAAGTCCATTGCGCAACTCGCATGGCAAGCCTTGCCATTGCTGTAACGTGAACTGTGGAGGCCATATGACCTAGCAGTATCAGAAACTGATGGGCTGTGGTTTGTGTCCGTAAGGAAATGGAGTTTGCTAGTAGAATGAGGGCATCTGCACGATCTATAGGTAGAATAGCCTTTGCTAGATCTGTGTTCAACTCTGCTCTTATGAAGTGAAGCAGATGAGTTGGAGTGAGATGGGATTTTTTGATAATTGATGAGAAATCCCATGTAGTGAAGTAGAGTAATTGTTCGAGTGAGAGAAGTTATTGCTCCTTGTTGAGATGGACTCCTTATGGGCCAGTCGTCTAGATATGGGAAAACATGGACACCTTCTTTGTGCAATTGTCCTGCTATGACCGCTAGACATTTGGTGAAGACTCTAGGAGCAGATGCAAGTCCAAAGGGTAGAACTCTGTATTGGTAATGTTGATGGTCTACCGTGAAGCGCAGGTACTTGCGATGAGGATGGTATATTGGAATGTGAACATAAGCATCTTGAAGATCCAGAGAAGAAAGCCAATCTCTTGCTTGAAGAAGTGGAAGCATGGTGCCTAAAGATACCATCCTGAATTTTTCTTTCTTCAGAAATTTGTTGAGATTTCTGAGATCTAGGATGGGACGTAGGCCTCCGGTTTTCTTTGGAATGAGGAAATATCGGGAGTAGAATCCTTTGCCCTGCTGTGTCCGGGGCACTGGTTGTATGGCCCTGGCTCTCAGAAGGGTGGATAATTCTGCCTGTAATTGATGCAGTTGAGAATTTTGTCGTGGGCAGGAAGTTGGTGGAAATTCTGGAGGAATTGAGGTGAAATTTAGTTTGTAGCCTCGAGAGACTATGGAAAGTACCCATTGATCTGATGTTATGTTTTGCCAATTTGTGTGAAAGTGAGATATTCTTCCGCCCACTGGTAGATTTGGCTTGGGATTGAAAGGTTGGGTCTGTTCTCTGGTCTTGGTTTCAAAAGCCTGTTGTAGGGCTCATCTGTACAGGAGGTTGTGGATGAGCAGGCCTGGATTGTCTGGCCTGGGAGCGTTGTGTTGGTCTGCTGGACCTACCCCTAGAAGTGTGGGGGTAGTATCTGCGTGGCCTGTAATAGGAACGTCGCATATTCCTTCATGGAGGATGACGAGAAGACTGAGTAGCTGGCTCTTGTGGGGTTTGAGACAGCTGACATAGAGTCTCAGTGTGGTCCTTAAGCTGTTTTACAGCTTCTTGAATTTTGTCCCCAAACAGATTGTCACCAAGACAGGGCAGGTCCACAAGTTTTTCTTGTACCTCAATCCTGAGGTCAGATGCTTTGAGCCAGGCCCATCTGCGAGCAGTGATTCCAGCTGCTTCTGTCCTGGAAGCAGTCTCAAAATTATCATAGACTGCTCTCTCCTCATGTTTGCCTGCCTCCAGTCCCTTGGTTATTACGGCTTGTGCAGGCTCCTGGAACTGGGTGGGTAAGGAGGTTACAAACTCTTCCATCTGCTTCCAGAGGTTCCGCTGGTATTGAGTGATATAGAGTTGATAAGCAGAAATCTTGGTGCTCAACATGGAACTCTGATAGACCTTTTTACCTAGTGTATCCAGGAATCTGTGTTCTCTATCAGGTGGGATGGATGAGTGTGGGCGCACACGTTTAGATTTTTTCTGTGCTGACTCCACTACTACAGACTGGTGTGGTAATTGCTGCTTGTGGTAAACTGGAGCTGGTTGGACTATGTAAGTAGTGTCCACTCGTTTATTCACTGCAGGAGTAGAAGCTGGGTGTTCCCAAATTCGTTTTTGGAGATCTAGTAAAACCTCATGTACTGGTACCGCCAGTACTTGTTTGGATGGATCCACAAACTGTAAAACCTCAAGGGTTTGTGCTCTGGTGTCTTCCTCTGCTGTAAGCTTGAATGGAATAGAGTCAGACATGCTTTGTATGAATGAGGAGAACGAAAGATCCTCTGGGGGTGACTTCTTTCTTTGATCAGGAGAAGAAGGGTTAGACATGAATTCCTCTGAAGAAAAATGAGAGGGTTCATCATCCCAGGAATCTTCAGAATCTTCTCTATAAGGTGATTTTGGCATTGATTTAGATGGGACATGGAGTCCTGAAGGACCTGGCTGTTGGTCATCGATGGAAAATCCTGCAGAAGTAGTATGTGGCCTAGTAGATGGTAACTTATCGATCACATCTTGATACCTTTGTAAAAGGCATCGATAAAAGGCCTCATCTTGAACTTCTGGAGGTTCTAATGCAGGTTGCCCAGATGGTATCGGGGATGTTCTTGATCTCGTCATCGGTGGAAATGGCACCGAAGTCATCGACGTCGATGGAAGAGGTATTGACATCAAGGGGCTCGATGGAATATGAGCAAAGAGTGATGTTGATTGTGTCGAGAGCCTTGGTGTAGTGGTTATGAAACCGGTCAAAATCCTCAGCAGCAAGAAAGGCGCCATCATCGGTGGTGCCACTGGCATCGGTACTACTACCAGCATCGATGCTGGAGGCATCGGGATCGAAGCTGGAGGCATCGGCATAGATGCTGGAGGCATTGGTATCGATGCTGTAGGTATTGGCATCGATGCTGAAAGCATCGGCATCGACACGGACGGTGTCGGCATCGATGGAACCGTCGGAACAGGGAGGAGTCAAGATGGCCGCTGCTGGTGGACGCTGAGTCCCGCGGCTCTGAGCGTTCTCTTAGAAAGTTTCCTTTTTTCCTTGCAAATTTCAATTTTACCTTGAACAATGCCTCATAAGAGAAAGGGCAAGGTGAGGATTTATCCTCCAGACCCATCTTGCGTCTCAGGCCAGCAAATAATAACGGACTTCGCGATTCCAGGAACCAGATCGGGGGAACCAAACGCCGCTGCGGTAGTCTCGAGAGGAGCGAGACTATCACCTGGTGAAATTACACTCAGTCCTCCGGATCCCCGAGGCCCGCTGTGTAGCTCTCCACTCCCTGACGTTGGTGGTATTGCACACATCGACCCACGTTTGGTCGGAGGAGTACAAGGTGGAGGAACACCCAGCGCCGAAGGAGCAGAGGTGGGAGCTTCAGCTCAACCTATTCCGCGTCAGGAGTGGGAGACCCCAGAAGGGAGGAATCTCGGCTTGGGAAGTACACCACCAGGAACATCAGACCAGAGGTCTAGACGGGAGGAGGTAGGAACTGTGGCTCCAATGCCTTGGGAGTTTGTGAAACGGGCGGAGATAACTTTAGAGTCCCTATGGGACTTAATGATGGTTAATGCCCATACTCTTAGAGACCAATCCCAGCAGATGGGGGTTATGATGAAAAGACTGGAGTCGGTAGAGAAAGACCAGAGAGAGAATACCAATCATAATAATTTGGCTATCCAAGAAATAAATGTGAAAATGAAACAGGTTCAAGATTTAAACACGACCTTAATGAGAGACCGATTATCATCGCAAAGAAGAATAGAGTCTATTGAGAATTACCTAAGACATTTGAATATCAGAGTGGTGAATTTTCCAAGAGTAATGGGTGAACCAGTATTACTGACTTTCAAAAGATATATGACTGAGGTTCTAAAGATCCCTGTGGAATTGCACCCTCCTTTAAAGAAAGTTATGTTTTTGCCAGTGAAAAGTGTTATCACACAATTACCTATGGGTGAAAACAGGGTAGATTTAGAAAACCTCACGGAATATCTAGAAAATTCAGCCTTGGAAGTGACTGAGAGAGCAGTTTTGTTTGTGTCTTTCTTTTCTGATCCAGAGAGAGCAGTTGTTATGAAAGCTTATTTTCAAAACATCAATACTCCTTTTATGGGGGCACAGTTAGGGTCTATCCAGACCTTTCTAGGGCCACCCAGCAACGGAGGAAAATGTTCATAGATATGCGGCCTGAGGTTCTAGCCAAAGGCGCGACTTTCCTTTTGCAATTTCCCTGCAAATGCGTTATAAAATATGTGGGGAATACCTATATCTTTTTCCTACCCGAGCAGCTGAGACAGTTTCTAGAAGGAAGGACATAACCTGGTATTTTCAGGGATAAATAAAAAGTGGGTTCCTGACAGCAGTAAATGATATGTAGTTGATTTCCTTTTTTCTCCTTGTATTCTTTGTTTTTTCTCCCCCCCCCCCCCCCCCCAATTTCCAATGTAATGCAGCAAATGTTTTTTCCTATACCATATATTTGGATTATATATAGAAGAAGTGATATGTTGATATCTTTTTTTCTTTGAATTTGATTTCTGTATTTCCTTACAAAGTATTCTTTGTTAAATTATGTGAAAATTAATAAACAAATAATAAAAAAAAAAAAAAAGGAACCGTCGGAACATTTTGCTCTTGAAGAGCTTGTAGGACCGCTTGTCTTATTAAGATAGACAATTCCGGCTGTACAAGTGGTGAAGTCACCGGTGTTGTACGCGGTGGCGGTACGGAGGCGTCCATCGACAAAGTGTGAGTTGTAGTTGGAATCGGCGAAGACGAAGGCCCAGGCATCGAAGGTGCCAGTGTTTCCTGTTGTTGGGGCCGCTTTAGCATCGATTCGTCCTAAGACATCAATGTAGAAGATGACGGACGTCGATGTCGATGCCAATGCTTGGATTTTTGGTGTTCTGCCGATTTAGTCGATAGTACCAACAATGGTGAGGACGAGCGATCACCGGATCCATCCGGACGCGGTTTTTTAAGTAAGGCCCTCTTGGTCGCTCCGGGCGGAGATGACCTCGATGATTTCGAGGGAGAAGGGATTAACTGAAGTTGAAACAAATGTTCCATCTACTCTTGTCTGGCTTTCCGTCCTTTTACTGTCATTTCCGCACATTTGGGGCATGTACTGACATCGTGTTTTTCTCCGAGGCAGAGTACACACTCCAAATGCGGGTCAGTTATCGACATATTCCTATTACAAATCGGGCACTTTTTGAATCCCGTCGCCATTTTGGAATCGACGGCTGTCGATGGATGCGAATGTGAGGAAAGGTATTCCTAGAAAATATGAGAATCAAGGGAATGGTACTCACCAGCCGGCGAGCTTGAGAGCTCCTATGAGAGAGAATATAAAAAAATGGAAAAAATATCGACTTTTTCAGTCACAAGAATTGCAGAGAACGCAACGGCTCTAGTCCTGCGATGCGAACGGCAGCGCGGAAAAGCAAAGACTGAAGAGAGACATCTGTGGCAGAGAATATCATAGCATGCTGGGCATGCTCAGTGGCCTCACACGGCCAGTCAAAAGTTTCTAGAAACTTTGACAGAAAGATTGCCCGCGCTGGGCTCCGTTGGTGACGTCACCCATATGTGAGGACTAGCATCCTGCTTGTCCTGGGATAATACAGTCCACTCAGCTGAGCGCACTGTTTAATCCACTGTCAGACGTGGGTTAAAAAGACGTTAATCCACCCCCTAATGCAATAGGGGGATTAGTGCCTATTTAACGTGCGTCTGACGCGGAGTGAATGAGTTAGCGCTCATCACATGCAAATGCATGTGAATGGGGCTATTACTTATTCACTCCAAATGCAAAAAGATAAATGTGCGTCTCAGACGCACATTTATCGCTCAAATATTAACGCCTGCCTGGAGCAGGTGTTAATAGCTGAGCGCATTGAAAAGCAGTTTTTTCTGCTTTTCTGTATTTCTTTTTTAAAGTAAAAAAATAAAATAAAATAGCTCGTCAGACCGCCGAGTTAGGAAGACCAATGCCGGTAAACTCGGCGTCGGTTTTCATAACCGGCCATCTGCCAATAATGAAAATGGCCACCGATAAACTCGGCTGCCATTTTCATTACTGGAAGACAGGCAGGTTATCAAAACTGAGGCTGAGTTTACCGGCGTTGGTCTTCATAACTGGCAGCCAAAGCGGGTCTCGATAGGAAGGAGGTGCTAAAGTCGCACAAGCAACCCTAGCGCCTCCTTCCTAGCACGACCCCCTAATTTACATATTACATGGCACCCCCTTGCGGGCGCCATGCATGCATTAAGAAAGCAGGCACTGAAAAGTCAGTGCCCGCGTTTCGCGAAGATTATTGCATCAGTCCCTTAGTATTCAAGGCAATTTTTGAAAAAGCAGAGTTGCTTACCTGTAACAGGTGTTCTCACAGGACAGCAGGATGTTAGTCCTCACATATGGGTAACATCATCAGGATGTTGCCCAATCACGGAACACTTTTGTCAAAGTTTCTAGAACTTTGACTGGTACCTACTGGGCATGCCCAGCATAGCACCAACCCTACATCCAGCAGGGGTCCCCCTTCAGTCTCATAATATAGCAAAAGTACGTGCGAAAAATAAAATAAGAAAACGTTAATGAACCCAACTCTGCGGGGTGGCAGGCGGGTTTCGTGAGGACTAACATCCTGCTGTCCTGTGAGAACACCTGTTACAGGTAAGCAATTCTGCTTTCTCACAGGGCAAGCAGGATGGTAGTCCTCACATATGGGTGAGTACCGAGCTGAGGATGCTCGAGCGAAGCACCAAAGATGTGAGACAAGCACAACAACAGGGATGGAATTTGGTTAGGAGGGCATCCTGAACCCTAACGGGTTGGTGGAAAGATGTTGGTAAGTCACACTGAAAATAAGTTGCATAGAACAGACTGGCCAAAGATGGAATCTTGTCTGCCATCCTTATCTAAGCAATAATGGGCTGCGAATATATGGAGAGAACTCCAGGTAGCAGCCTTGTATATGTCAGGAAGTGGCATCGAATGAACGTGCACTACTGATGTTGCCATGGCCCGTATAGAGTATGCTTTCACATGGTCTTGGAGTGAAATGCCTGCTTGCTGGTAGCAAAAAGAGATACAGTCCGCCAGCCAGGAGGAGATGGTCTGATTTCCACAGGATTTCCAAGTTTGATGGTATCAAATGAAACAAACAATTGAGTGGATTTCCTGTGGGTTGACGTGTGGTCTAGATAGAAGGCTGGAGCAGGCTTGCAGTCTAAGGAATGCAGAACCTGTTCTTCAGGATTGGAATGGGGCCTGGGAAAAAAGGTAGGTAGGATGATAGATTGAGTAATGTGAAATTCCGATACTATCTTTGGTAAAAATTTAGGGTGGGTGCGGAGCACCATCCTGTCAAGCAGAATTTTAGTGTAAGGCGGTTAGGTAACTAATGCCTGTGCTTCACTAACTCTGCGAGCAGATGTGATCGCGAGAAGAAAAACTACCTTCCAGGTGAGATAACAGAGATCACAGGAGGGGAGAGGCTCAAATGGAAGTTGCATAAGCCGTCCCAATACTACGTTAAGGTCCCAAGCAGGGACCAGAGGGAGCAACGGAGGTTTAAAATGGAGCAAGCCTCTCATGAAGCGTGACACTAAAGGTTGTGTCGAAATGGAGACATTTCCTATACCCATATGATATGCAGACACTGCACTGACATGCACACTGATAGAGGAAGTTTTCAGGCCTAATTCTGACAGGTGCCAGAGATAGTCCAGGAACCTCGCTGTGGAACAAGTGAAGGGGTCTATGGACATGGAATTGCACCAAACCATAAACCTCTTCCATTTAGAGCGATACGACCTTCTCATTGAAGGCTTTCGTGAAGCCACCAGGACTCGGGATACCGACTCTGAAAGGTTAAGAGGTTGGAGTATTAACCTTTCAACATCCAGGCTGCCAGAAACAGAGCCTGGAGGTTGGGGTGGCGCATGTACCAATCGTTCTGAGTTATCAGAAGGGGATCCTTCCCCAGGGGAATGTGCCGGTGTATTGATATGTCCTGGAGGATTGGAAATCACACCTGGCATGGCCAGTGGGGAGCTATCAGAATCATTAAGCCCTTGTCCTTCTGTAGCTTCATGAGAGTCTTTGAAATGAGAGGAAGTGGAGGGTATGCATAAAGGAGACCGCTGGCCCAGGAGAGGGCGAGGCATCTTTTGGTTGCGAGTGATGACTGCGAATGAGAGAGCAGAAGTGTCTACTTTGTGGTTGTGGACCGACGCAAAGAGATCTATACGAGGGTAGCCCCAACGCTGGAATATCGAGTCCACTACCGTGGGGCTGAGAGACCACTCATGCGGTTGGAAAGTGCGACTCAGCTTGCCCGCCAATAGATTGTCCACTCCCGGCAAGTAGGTTGCTTTGAGGCACATCGAGTGGGAAAGGGCCCTTGCCCATATCTGTGCAGCTTCCTGACACAGGAGGTAGGAGCCTGTTCCCCCTTGTTTGTTGATGTACCACATCACAACCTGATTGTTGGTTTGAATCAGGATGGCTTTGTCTGATAGGCAGTCCTGAAAGGCCTTGAGGACATATCTGATCGCCCATAGCTCCAAGAAATTTATTTGGTATTCGGCCAGGTTCCTGAGTCTGCAAGTCACCTACATGTGCACCCGACCCTAGGTTGGATGCATCTGTTGTTAAGACAATTTGAGGTTCTGGAGCCTGAAATGGAAGGCCTTGAATGAGATTGGAGTGGTGCATCTACCAGGCTAAAGACAGATGGAGCTGTTTGGCAATCTGGACAATGCTGGACATTGGCTGACAAACTTGAATCCACTGGGATTTTAGGGTCCACTGCATGACCCTCATGGCAAGGCGAGCCATTGGAGTGACATGCACCGCAGATGCCATGTGATCCAGCAGTATGAGGAAATGACGAGTAGTTGAAGATGTCGAGTTTGCATGAGATGTGCCAGATAGGTTCTGGCGAAAGCTCGATTCTGGAGGAGGAAGGCTTTTGCCTGTAGTGTGTTTAGGTCGGCCCCCATAAAGGAAAGGGTTTGAGATGGAACTATCTTGGATTTGGGATAGTTGATTAGAAACCCTAAGGAAATCAGGGTGAGTCACAGGGAGTCGCAGGGAGGCTAATGCATCCTACTGAGTCGGAGCCTTTATCAACCAATCGTCGAGATAAGGGTAGACATGCACTCCCTGATTCCTGAGAAAGGCTGCGACCACCACCAGACACTTGGTGAATACTCGTGGAGTGGACGCTAGGCCAAATGGTAGTACATGGTACTGGAAGTGAAGAGGGCCGACCAGGAATTGCAGGAATTTGCGATGAGAAGGTGTTATGGAGATGTGTGTGTAAGCGTCTTGGAGATCTAGAGAGCATAGCCAATCTCCTCTTTGGAGAAGAGGAAGTAGAGAGCCCAAGGTTACCATTTTGAATTTTTCTTTCTGTAAAAATTTGTTTAGGGTGCAAAGATCCAGTATCGGACGTACACCACCTGACTTTTTTGGTATCAGAAAATACCGGGAGTAGAACCCTTGCCCCTGTTGGGAGAGGGGCACTGGTTCTATTGCTAGGATTTTGAGGAGGATTGAGACCTTCAGTTCGAGCAAGAGAGAGTGGTTGGAAGTCCCCCACATCAGCTGAGATGGGAGCCCAGTGGAACAGTCAGGAAATTTAGATGGTAATCCTGAGTGACTACCACAAGCACCCACTGGTCTGTGGTGACTGTATGCCAAATGTTGTTGAAGTGGCAGTGCCAACCACCGACCGGTATGGATGGAAGAGGAATTTGGCTTACACTCTCTAGGAAGGAGTCAAAACCCCGACGCTGGCCAAGGCTGAGAGGCTGGCTGAGACTTTTGAGGTCGAGACTGTCTGGACTCACCTTTTTGGTAAGGTCTGGAAGGACAACCTCTAGAAGCTGGAGGATAGAATTTTCTTGGCTTGTAGGCCAGCTTCTTAGAGTCACGCCTGAAAGTTCTCTTTGGGGCGGATGGAAACTCAGATGGCACAGAAGAAAGCTGGTGCAGCATTTCATGATGGGCCTTCAGCTGTGCCACAGTCTCTCGGATTTTTTCACCGAAGAGATTATCGCCTACACAGGGTAGATCAGCTAACCTGTCTTGCACTTCTGGTCTTAAGTCTGAGGATTTGAGTCAGGCCCATCTTCTTGCACTAATACCCGCTGCAGACACTCTAGAGGCAGTCTCAAAAATATCATATGCAGCGTGTACCTCGTGTTTTCCAGCATCAGGACCTTTTTGAGCCAGGGCATAAAGTTGACTTTGGGGTTGCTCTGGTAAAGATTCAGAAAAATCCTGGATCTTCTTAAAAAGGTCTCTGTTATACAGTGTAAGAGGCAATGCGAGATATGAGCATTGAGCCATGAAAGACACGTCTACCAAAAGCATCCAGGGATTTTTGTTTCTTCCCTGGAGGTATGGAGGAATGAGGTTTTGAATGTCGTGCCTTTTTCTGGGCCGATTCAACAACCACAGAGTGATGATCCAGCTGTGACTTTTGAAATCCTGGAGCTGACTGTACGAGGTAAGTTGCATCTGTCTTATGGTTGATAAGTGGAACTGAACCTGGATGCTCCCAGTTTCTCTTGAGGAGGTCAATCAGGATTTCATGAATATCTTTAGACATTATCTCCTTAGGAGCATCAAGAAACTGGAGTATTTCCAGCATCATGTGCTTAGAGTCCTCTTCTGTCTGAAGTTGAAATAGAATGGTTTCAGACATTTCCTTGATGAAATTAATGAAAGAGAGATTTTCTGGTGGAGAACATCATCTTTCATCTGGAGGAGAGAGCTCTGAAGGCAGATCATCGGTATCCTGGGAAGTATCATCAGTCCAAGGATCATAAGGCTGGTCACCAGCTCCCATAGGATCTCCAGAAGGGAGGAATGGTGTTAATTCCCAAGGACCAAGCCTAGGCATCGATGGCATTGGAAGTGGAACTGACGGCATGGATGGGGGCATGGATGGCATGGATGGAGGCACTGATGGCATCAATGGAGGCACCGAAGGAACCGGTGACATCGATGGACGAATCGGTGGTAAAATCCCAGACGGTGGAATGGGTATTGGTGTTTCCTCTTAATCCGATGATAATAGAATCGGTGTAGAAGGTACTCGATCCATCGGTGCTCTCGTTTCCTTCGGAGGCAGGGCACCAATCAATGCATCCAATCTACCCAGTAGCGGTGCGAGGGTTTGGGAATTGGATCGGTGACCAGCTCGGGGACCGGTACCAGCATTCATGGAGGTTGGAAGCCCTGAAGTGCTTTTACGATGGCCTCTTGGATCATCCAATTCAATTCCTCTCGGAATTGGGGCGAGTAACCCCCGCTCCGTAGAAGGAGGCAGCACTGGCATAGCCGGAGGGTCCACCGGTGAAGGTGGAATCGCGGATCCCTGCACCACTGAAGGTGGGGAATGCCTAGGTGATCCAGTCACAGAAGAGGATGGGACCTTTTCTGGACGGGGCTTCTTTGTCGGTGGCTCTGTCGATGTGATGGCGAGGGCTTGCCTGCATCAGTGGACTAAGCCTTACGATGACGGTGTCGACATTTTTCACGATGATCTCCTCGGTCCTTTTCTTGAGGAGGCAAGGAGGTGATCGACACCCTTGGAATCGTCGACACTGGTCGGGCAACAGCGGTGTCCAAGTGCTGACGAGAGGTCGATGGAACTGGTTCAGATGAGGTCGAAGCTACCGATGGAGTTGTGTTTTTTGACTGAAAGAGAAAGTCCATTTTCTCTAAACGAGCCTTGCAGCCCTTCGGTGTCATTTATGCACATTTGGCGCAAGTTTGGACATCATTGTCAGACCCCAAACATAAAACACCGACCCTATGAGGGTCAGTCAGGGACATGGTCCGAGAACAGTCGGAGTACCGACGAAAACCCGACACCATGACTTTGACAAAAATTTTAGCCACGGTTCGGTCGATGGCCGGTAGGCCCCAAAGGAATAACTCGACGGGAATCGACCGCAACTAGGGTAAAGCCTTACCTTTTGACCGCGGAGTATAGATATTGATAGGGGGACCCCTATGAGGTACCATTTTTTGAAAAATTTGAGAGAAGTTCCAAGAGGAAATTCCTGTCAGGAATCTGAAGAGAGCTCCTTAAGCCGCGTGGCTACTGCTGCGCAGAAAAAAGAAGACTGAAGGGGGACCCCTGCTGGATGCAGGGTTAGTGCTATGCTGGGCATGCCCAGTAGGTGCCAGTCAAAGTTCTAGAAAGTTTGACAAAAGTGTTCCATGATTGGGCTCTATCCTGATGATGTCACCCATATCTGAGGTCTACCATCCTGCTTGTCCTGTGAGAACTGTGTACTTCACTGCTCCCCCCCCCCCCCCCCCAACCTTTTTCTCTTAGCATTCTTTATTCATTTTTACTATCCATATGAGTATGTTGGTTGCTCTGGCTAACAGGTTATACCCAGTGTTATTTTAGCATTGTTTGATTTAAAATAAGAAAACTGCACATTTATATTATACTTTACTACTGCACTTTTCCCATTTAATGTTCTGGTTGGATTTACTGTCTATTAGTAAATAGGTAAATTATCGTTTTATTCTTGTGTGATGATTTTGCCTGGTCTGTGGTACCACAAGTGAGAGATTGTTTGGGAAAGGCACATCATTTTGTTATTGGGGTGACCGGAACCCCCCCCCCCCCCACTCCGGCTATGAACCCGAAGATAAAATATATTAGTAAATATAATTTCTCATGTGGAACCAAACATGGGGGTAATTAATTCATAGTCCAGATGAAGGTAGAGCCACATAATGATGTTCACATGTCTGGTTGGCAAAGCAAATGAAAAAGAAATGAAGAAGCTCGCAAACAGATGGTTGCTTGGGAAATCCTACACACTCTCAGAAAGATTTTCTGGTTCTTTCTAAGTCCTATGAGAGCAGTTTTGTATTGGAGCAGTTAGATTGTTGAGAATATGCATGAAGCAATCATGAATTTTTTGAAGCACATCTGCTTCTAGAAATGTGAGGGAATGGCATATAATGAACTATGATACAGAACAAGATCTAAGATTAACAGAATGGATATTTTTCTTTCATTCAAATGCTTCTTCGCTATATTCTCACAAAATAATGATCAGGAGTCATTATGGTTTCTTCTTTCCTTCTGTTTTTACTTTTTCTTTCTGTAATATATTCCCAATCACTTACTTACCTCCATTCCCATATTAATAAGTCCCATTTCCTTTTCAAAATCTCGCTTCTCCGTCTTATTTTATAGAACAAATTCTGTCCGATGTCCAGGATGCTTCTTCTTTTTCTTCCTTCAGGTTTCAACTGCCACCTGGCTTAACCCAACTTGTCACTACTCTGACTTTGTCTTTCATCAACTCTTTTATTTAGTACTGTATTAATATATTTTGAAAGCAGTATTATAAGATACCCTGGTCAGAATACCATAAACATTTAAAATAGTAATAATGATGATAATAAACAAATACAATGATAAAAAGTTTTTGATTTAAAAAAGATACTCTAATTAGGGTATTTGCCTGAAGCAGCTAATTTTCATGCAATATATTACCATGGTAGCTACTAATTAATGTTAACTTTTTTCTACTATACCCAAATGTGATATAATATAAATCTTTACATTTTATGCTTGTCAATCCTTGCAACCTACTTGATGTCACATTTCTTGAATTTTTTGTTTTCATATCCACAATTGCCAAACCTGTCACCTATGGTATTCAGATGACTGAAACATGCCAGTGATGCACTTCTTGCTTCTGTAAGATAGAAAAAAGGTACAATAACAAACAAGAGAGAATTAAACACATTTTCTTACACAAACTCCTGTTTCTTAAATTCGGCAAGATTAAGTTATCTGTTAATAAACAATAAAAGAAACTCCCACAAAAACAAAACAAAACATTCCTTACAGCTAGATAGGGAAAGGGACAGAAAGTTATTGCTTTTATGAAGATGACTGGGGCAGAGCATAGACACTGACAGTAGAACCAGATAGGAATGAGTGAGGACAGAGATTGTACAAAAGAAAGAAAAAGAAGGATATATTAAAAAGGTAAACTAGTCAACATATACAAGTTCCTAATATTCTATTATACATAAGGATGTAGGATCAAAAGAGCACAGTTGTATTCATGAACCATCAACTTAAAAAAATGTGCCACCCAAATTGATCATGTACAAACTCATAGAACCACCAGTGCTTCAAAATTACTTCATAAATTATTATTATTATTATTTAGCATTTTTTATATACCGAGGTTCTGGTAACAATGTTACTAATCACTTCGGTTTACATATAACATGGAAATGACTTAACAAGTGAGTCTTACAGAGAACAAGGAAAATGAGGAACTTGGAGAAAATTCAAATAAATAACAAATTATAAAAAAACATCAGTTTAAATAACAGCAATCTTATATACTAGCGATTAGAATGAATCAATCATGTATCAAGTAGTTGAAAATTGGCAAGAGGGATTTGCAATTAATTCTAGTATTATTAAGCGAAGTGGGATAAAATGAAATTGTCCAGGAAAGGATGGTGTTGTAAAGTCCAACTCAGGCGTAGGCTTGTGTGAAAAGCCAGGTTTTAAGACTTTTCTTAAATGTGAGGGGGCATTGTTCGAGTCTAAGATCTGAAGGGAGAGAGTTCCATTGGTTAGGACCTGCTGTGGAGAAGGCTCTTTTGTTTGCAGATATTTTGAGTGGAGGGGTTTTTAGAGAGCCTTTTTGCGCTGATCTCAACGGACGGGAGGATGAATGTAGCTGCAATGGGATCCTGAGGTCGAGGTATGAGGTTTTGTAAATCGATTTATGGATGGTTGAGAGGGCTTTGTAGAGGATTCTATATTTTATAGGGAGCCAATGAGAATTCTTTAAAATTGGAGTTATGTGGTCTCTTTTTTTTGCTTTAGTTAGAATCCTGGAAGTGGCATTTTGGAGCATTTGTAGAGGTTTTAGGGAGATAGCTGGGAGCCCAAGTAAAAGAGAATTGCAGTAATCAATTTTAGAAAATATGATTGCTTGCGAAACTGATCTGAAATCGTGGGGGTGAAGTAAGGGTCTGAGTCTTTTTAGAACTTGGAGTTTGAAGAAGCATTCTTTTACGGTGTTACTGATAAAGTTTTTGAAATTCAGATGGTTATCCATGGTGACTCCTAGGTTTCTGACCCGGGGAGAAAGAGGAGGTGGTTCTAGAGCAGTGGTTCTCAACCTTTCTAATGCCGTGACCCCGCAATACAGTTCCTCATGTTGCGGTGACCCCTCGCCCCGCCCTCGCCCCGTGAGGGTGGGGTGAGGGCGGGGCTTTGGTCATATGGGGTTATGGATGGGGTTGGATTTTAGTGCACACTTATCATTTAATTATGACATTTATAATGTGAATGTAACTCAACTCACCATAGGTTCTCACATGCATGGCATACTGACCCATGATCGTCACGGGGCTAGATGTAAAAGTACGGTTTGTATCCACAGGAACCCCCCTGACCCACAATAATGGATGTAAAGCAGAATTATGACATTCCCCATACAACTCACCCTACAAAAAAGATATTCTGGTTCTAGTGACATCTCAGTAACAGCAACTCAAACTCCTTCTATTTCCAGGCTCAATAGCCCTACTTATGAAAAGACAGCAGTTTACCACCAATGCATGTCCTCTGAGAAAACACAACAAATAAGACCGATACAAGCGCTTACATGCTAGCAAAATATCTCATCTCGGTAACAGACACAGAACCGACCTAACATACTCCCAGGATCTGTAGTAATGCACATAAACTAATCCGCACACAGTTACACCTGTATTATGGAATACACTCAAACAGGAGCAACCCTATCTATGAAAAGGCAACACTACAAATATTAAATCAGGTCCTAAAAACCAATACACCTCTTATTAGGAAAACAGAACTAGCAAGCAGCTATAGATCCCCACACAGAAATAATTGTAAAACTATACTAATAAGCAGAATAAATGTTTCAAAACAGCTATGAACATCCAACAATTAAAAACTCATAAAAACTATTAAACATTCTCCAAAAACCAATAAAATATTTCAAAAAAGCAGACATCACACAATTAAAATGGCAGTCAAGAAAAATAAACTTAAAAAGCCACCTTTACTTACCCCCTCCAGCAGCTCTCCTACTCCCCTTCCCTGCAGGCCGTGGCACTCACCAGAAGCAGCAGTAGAAGCTAAGCTCTATACTTATGGTCCTCTTCCTTAGTGCCCATGTCTCTCACACACACACACCATACCAGTCATGCCCCCATGACCAGTTTCTGTCTCTCACACACCAATCATCTCCCAAACAGTCTTTGGCACACACACACCAGTCACCTTCCTGAACAGTTTCTCTCATGCCATACACACACACACACACAGGCTTCCCACTCCCGTGTTCTACTTACATATACGGGCTTCTCACTCTCATAATCACTTTCTCACACACACACACACCAGTCACCTTCCTGAACAGTTTCTCTCATGCCATACACACACACACACACACACACACAGGCTTCCCACTCCCGTGTTCTACTTACATATATGGGCTTCTCACTCTCATAATCACTTTCTCTGTCTCTCTCTCTCTCACACACACCCCCACACACACACCCCCACACACACTCACTCACTCACCAGTCTCTCACTCCCATGCTTGTTCTCTCCACATGCACAGGCTTCTCATTCCCATAATCACTTTCTCTCTGTTACACACACACCAGTCTCTCATTTCCATGCTCACTCTCCACGTGCACAGGCTTCTCATTCCCTGAATCACATTGTCTCATATTCACACACACACACCAGTCTTTTTCTCTCACACACACCATCACCTTACCAAGCAGTCTCTCTCTCTCATGCATGCAAGCTCACCCAGGTTTCTCACTCCCGTGCTTTCTTTCACCCCCCCCCCCCACACACACACACACAAACACCAGGCTTCTTATGCCCATGCTTTCTCACATACCCAGATTTCTCACTTCAATGCTTTTTCTCTTTCTCACACACACACATCAGTCCACCTCCCTGACTAATGTCTCACACTCTCACATACACATCAGTCATCTCCCTGAGCAATCACTTTCATTGTCTCTCACATACACACACACATCAGCTCTCTGACCAGTCAATCACACACAGGCTGGCTGGCTGCTTCTCTCTCTTTCTCTCACTCACTTCCTCTTCTCCCCCGAGCACAAATGGGAGCTGCAGCAGCCTCCGCTGGCCAAGAAAGAAGAATCCCATCGGCCGCGGGAGGCTCATGCTGCTGTCTCCTTTCTCCATTACCGGCTGCTTCAATTGCTCGGGGACCGATGCTGCAGCCGCTGCTGCTACTTTTTCGCGCGGCGCGGCTCTCTCTCCTTCCTGCGCACCGCGATTCACTTCCTGTTCCGGGTCACGGGAGGGGGGGGGCAGGCGCAGGAAGAAGAAAAGGCCCAGCCGCGGGTGCAGAGCTTCCTCTAGCGCCGCTGCCGTTCCCGCTGGGCTTGAACGTGCTGACAGCCCGGCGGCAACGGCAGCGGGAGAGACTGGGAACGCGCGACACACCTGCTGGTGCTTGGCGGCGCCGCGGACTGGCAAAAAACTCCCACGGCCCGGTCCCGGTCCGCGGACCGGTGGTTGGGGACCCCTGCTTTAGGCGACCCCTGTGTTTTGGGCGTTCGACCCAACCGGAACTTTTGGCCAGCTTGGGGGGGCCTCCTGACCCCCCCAAGCTGGCCAAAAGTTCCAGTTGGGTCCAACGGGGGTCCCGGAGCGGAGGCACGGTGAATCACGTGACGTCCGCATCACTCCGACGTGACGCCGATGTCACGTGCTCCTCGCAAAGGAATACAGGAATGGCTTCCTGACTCCCCGCTGGACCACCAGGGAGTTTTGGTAAGTCTTGGGGGGGTCAGGAGGGTGGGGGGTTTAAGTGTTTATTTAGGTTCGACGTATTCAACATAGCTATGTTGAATAAGTTGGAAATCACGATCGTTGTGCCTCATCACTTTTTTAAGTTAAAAAAAAAATAATAAGTTGCGTTTTACATATGCGTTCAAAACGAATGCACACCCCTAGTAATTGCCATCTTGGGTAATTAGGAGGTATTCAGTTTTGTTGGCATTGAGAATTAGGCAGAGTTCAGCAAGGAGATTTGATATGGAGAGGAAGCATGAATTCCAAAAATGAAGGGTTTCTTGCAAAGATTTGGAAATTGGAATGAGAATTTGGATATCGTCTGCATATAGGTAGTGGGTTAGATTTAGCTTAGAGAGTAGATTACAGAGAGGGAGCAAGTAGATGTTGAATAAGGTCGGTGATAAGGAGGATCCTTGAGGGACGCCTAGACTTGTACTGATCGGTTGAGATTCATTGTTGTTGATCTTAACTTTATAGAACCTGTCTTGTAGGAAGGATTTAAACCAGTTGAATGTGGTATCATGGTAATAAAAGTATCAATATGTGTAAAAACAAATAGTTGTACCAAGTATGGCTTTTCATTTTTTTTTTGTATGTTAGGTTTGGTGAGATGAGTTTTCAAAGATATCAATTTATGTATGTTTTCAGATAGGACTTATCTGGCTAACATACACAGGATATTCAGCAGCACATCTATGCTGCTGACTATACCCATATTTTCCACTACTTAGCTGAATAAGTTATATCCAGTTAAGTTTAGACCTGCTTTTGAGCAGGTCTAACTTATCCGGTTAACTTAACTGAATAAGTCTGAATATTGCACTTATCCGGCTAAATTAGCCAAATTAGTAGCATGGCTCTGATCCATCCATTACCCCCCACCCATCCCTTCAAGTTATTCAGTTAACTACTTAGCCATATAAGTAACTTATCCAGCTAAGTAGTGAACACTGAACATAGCTAAGTAGAATTTGAATATTGGCCTCCATGTTTTTATAGGTCATTTGACTGATTGTGTCTACAGCTTTGATAGGACCCTGAGCTGATAACTTTCCTGAGACGTCCCGCACTGATCCAACTTCCCAGGATTCAGGGATTAAGATTAAGTTCCCTATGCAAAAGGATAGCACAGCAAAATTATAATTGCTATTTCAGAGGACAGTTTTCAAAGGTGTTTCTGCAGATGAAATATTGTTTTACACACAAAAATAGTCTCTATGACAATTGCCTACAATCTCTCTGCACATAAAAATGGATGTGGAGTGTCAGTTTATGCATAATTTTATGCACAGAGAAAAAATATTGAAAATCAACAAAGCCTGCAAATACAATAAAAAGTACCCACAGACTTTACACTTCTGCACACAATTTGAAAGTTGCCCTCTCAAGCACTACTTCTCATTCCCATTCTTCTGCCAGCTGCAGTGATAGAAAAAGGAAGCTACAAGCAGAGCTTGGAGAAGGTGGGGGAGAGGTATGCAGGGAGGGGCAATAAACCTCCTCCTAAATATAAGGTGCAGTCCAAATCCTGATTGCAGAGGCAACAGCATCATTGGTAACTCGTTGTTAAAGTGCATGGTCTAGAGACTAGACCATAAGAACATAAGAAAATGCCATACTGGGTCAGACCAAGGGTCCATCAAGTCCAGCATCCTGTTTCCAACAGTGGCCAATCCAGGCCCTAAGAACCTGGCAAGTACCCAAAAACTAAGTCTATTCCATGTTACCATTGCTAATGGCAGTGGCTATTCTCTAAGTGAACTTAATAGCAGGTAATGGACTTCTCCTCCAAGAACTTATCCAATCCTTTTTTAAACACAGCTATACTAACTGCACTAACCACATCCTCTGGCAAAAAAATCCAGAGTTTAATTGTGCGTTGAGTAAAAAAGAACTTTCTCCGATTAGTTTTAAATGTGCACCATGCTAACTTCATGGAGTGCCCCCTAGTCTTCCTACTATCCGAAAGAGTAAATAACCGATTCACATCTACCCGTTCTAGACCTCTCATGATTTTAAACATCTCTATCATATCCCCCCTCAGCCATCTCTTCTCCAAGCTGAAAAGTCCTAACCTCTTTAGTCTTTCCTCATAGTCGAGCTGTTCCATTCCCCTTATCATTTTGGTAGCCCTTCTCTGTACCTTCTCCATCGCAATTATATCTTTTTTGAGATGCGGCGACCAGAATTGTACACAGTATTCAAGGTGCGGTCTCACCATGGAGCGATACAGAGGCATTATGACATTTTCCGTTTTATTCACCATTCCCTTTCTAATAATTCCCAACATTCTGTTTGCTTTTTTGACTGCTGTAGCACACTGAACCGACGATTTCAATGTGTTATCCCCTATGACACCTAGATCTCTTTCTTGGGTTGTAGCACCTAATATGGAACCCAACATTGTGTAATTATAGCATGGGTTATTTTTCCCTATATGCATCACCTTGCACTTATCCACATTAAATTTCATCTGCCATTTGGATGCCCAATTTTCCAGTCTCACAAGGTCTTCCTGCAATTTATCACAATCTGCTTGTGATTTAACTACTCTGAATAATTTTGTGTAATCTGCAAATTTGATTATCTCACTCATCGTATTTCTTTCCAGATCATTTATAAATATATTGAAAAGTAAGGGTCCCAATACAGATCCCTGAGGCACTCCACTGTCCACTCCCTTCCACTGAGAAAATTGTCCATTTAATCCTACTCTCTGTTTCCTGTCTTTTAGCCAGTTTGCAATCCACGAAAGACATTGCCACCTATCCCATGACTTTTTACTTTTCCCAGAAGCCTCTCATGAAGAACTTTGTCAAACGCCTTCTGAAAATCCAAGTATACTATATCTACTGGTTCACCTTTATCCACATGTTTATTAACTCCTTCAAAAAAGTGAAGCAGATTTGTGAGGCAAGACTTGCCTTGGGTAAAGCCATGCTGACTTTGTTCCATTAAACCATGTCTTTCTATATGTTCTGTGATTTTGATGTTTGGAACACTTTCCACTATTTTTCCTGGCACTGAAGTCAGGCTAACCGGTCTGTAGTTACCCGGATCACCCCTGGAGCCCTTTTTAAATATTGGGGTTACATTTGCTATTCTCCAATCTTCAGGTACAATGGATGATTTTAATGATAGGTTACAAATTTTTACTAATAGGTCTGAAATTTCATTTTTTAGTTCCTTCAGAACTCTGGGGTATATACCATCTGGTCCAGGTGATTTATTACCCTTCAGTTTGTCAATCAGGCCTACCACATCTTCTAGGTTCACCGTGATTTGATTCAGTCCATCTGAATCATTACCCATGAAAACCTTCTCCATTACGGGTACCTCCCCAACATCCTCTTCAGTAAACACCGAAGCAAAGGAATCATTTAATCTTTCCGCGATGGCCTTATCTTCTCTAAGTGCCCCTTTAACCCCTCGATCATCTAACTGTCCAACTGACTCCCTCACAGGCTTTCTGCTTCGGATATATTTTAAAAAGTTTTTACTGTGAGTTTTTGCCTCTACAGCCAACTTCTTTTCAAATTCTCTCTTAGCCTGTCTTATCAATTTCTTACATTTAACTTGCCAACGTTTATGCTTTACATATGGATACCCATACCTAATCCATATCGTTCCAATTAAGTTATCCATGCTTGCTTACTCTATCTCTTGTACTTCGCTATTTACCTTGTTCTTTATTATCCAATTATTATCCAATTATTATCCAATTTCTCCCAGTTAAACCCCCTTGTTCAATGTAATTTCCTTTCTCAGTTAATTGTGAACCGACATGATGTGTCCTACGAATGCCGGTATATAAAATGTTAAATAAATAAATAAATCCTATTTTCTTCTGTTGGACCCTTCTTCCAATTTTTGAATGAAGATCTTTTGGCTAAAATAGCTTCTTTCATCTCCCCTTTTAACCATGCCGGTAATTGTTTTGCCTTCTTTCCACCTTTCTTAATGTGTGGAATACATCTGCACTGTGCTTCTAGAATGGTATTTTTTTAACAATGACCAAGCCTCTTGGACATTTTTTACTTTTGTAGCTGCTCCTTTCAGCTTTTGTCTAACAATTTTTATCATTTTATCAAAGTTTCCCTTTTGAAAGTTTAGCACGAGAGCCTTGGATTTGCACACTGTTCCTCTTCCAATCATTAAATCAAATTTGATCATATTATGATCACTATTGCCAAGCGGCCCCACCACCGTTATCTCTCTCACCAAGTCCTGTGCTCCACTGAGAATTAGATCTAAAATTGCTCCCTCTCTCATCGGTTCCTGAACAGATTGCTCCATAAAGCTATCATTTATTCCATCCAGGAACATTATCTCTCTAGCGTGTCCCGATGATACATTTACCCAGTCAATTTTGGGGTAATTGAAGTCTCCCATTATTACTGCACTACCAATTTGGTTAGCTTCCCTAATTTCTCTTAGCATTTCACTGTCCGTCTCATTATCTTGACCAGGTGGATGGTAGTATAACCCTATCACTATAGTCTTTCCCGACACACAAGGGATTTCTACCCATAAAGATTCAATTTTGTATTTAGTCTCATGCATGTTTATCCTGTTGGACTCTATGCCATCCCGGACATAAAGCGCCACACCTCCTCCCAGGTGCTCCTCTCTGTCATTGCGATATAATTTGTACCCCGATATAGCACTGTCCCATTGGTTATCCTCTTTCCACCATGTCTCTGAGATGCCAATTAAGTCTATGTCATCATTCACTGCTATACATTCTAATTCTCCCATCTTACTTCTTAGACTTCTGGCATTAGCATACAAACATTTCAAAGTTTGTTTTTTGTTTGTATTTTCATTCTGCTTTTTAATTGATAGGGATAAGTTAGAATTTTTTAGCTCAGGTGAGTTTTTAGTTACAGGCACTTGGACTATTTTTCTAATTATTGGAACCTCACTGTCAGGATGCCCTAATTCTAATGCATCATTAGTATCCTTTGAAGATACCTCTCTCCGAACCATGCGCTGCTGAGCGACTGTCAGCTTTCCCCTTTGTTCTAGTTTAAAAGCTGCTCTATCTCCTTTTTAAAGGTTAGCGCCAGCAGTCTGGTTCCACCCTGGTTAAGGTGGAGCCCATACCTTCGGAAGAGACTTTCTCTTCCTCAAAAGGTTCCCCAGTTCCTAAGAAAACTGAATCCCTCTTCCTTGCACCATCGTCTCATCCACACATTGAGACTCCGGAGCTCTGCCTGCCTCTGGTGACCTGCACGTGGAACAGGGAGCATTTCAGAGAATGCTACCCTGGAGGTTCTGGATTTAAGCTTTCTACCTAAGAGCCTAAATTTGGCTTCCAGAACCTCCCTCCCACATTTTCCTATGTCATTGGTGCCCACATGTACCACGACAGCCGGCTCCTCCCCAGCACTGTCTAAAATCCTATCTAGGTGACTCTTGAGGTCCGCCTCCTTCGCACCAGGTAGGCATGTTACCAGGCGATCCTCACGCCCACCAGCCATCCAGCTATCTACATTCCTAATAATCGAATCACCAACTATGATGGCCGACCTAACCCTTCCCTCCTGGGCAGTAGGCCTTGGGGAGATATCCTCAGTGCGAAAGGTCAAAGCATCACCTGGAGAGCAGGTCCTTGCTACAGGATCCTGTCCTGCTGCACCTGGTTGGTGCTCTCCCATCATGAGACCTTCTTCCTCCAAGGCAGCACCAGGGCTGCCAGTCTGAAGTTGGGACTTGACTACTATGTCCCTGAAGGTCTCATCTATATACCTCTCTGTCTGCCTCAGTTCCTCCAGGTCTGCCACTCTAGCCTCCAGAGATCGGACTTGTTCTCTGAGAGCCAGGAACTCTTTGCATCGCATGCACGTGTACAACTTCTCACCGGTGTGTAAAAAATCATACATATGACACTCTATGCAAAAGACTGGGAAGCCCCCCTCTTGCTGCTGCATGTGGTATCTCCTAGTCTCCATGATGACCCTTCCCTCTTCTAGATTCAATATGTGGAGCCTGGGAGCAGAGCATGTGCTTGTTCAATCTCTAGTGTATGTTCTTTAACCTTGCTACTGACACCATCGGGCCCCAGTTCAGCCCCTGCTTTAAAAAGAAAAGATCATTGGGAGTTTGGGATGTGTTGACTGCAGAGGTAATAGGGAGGGGGAGATTTGGCAACCCTATACTCACTATCAGGTAGATTCTCACACAAAAATGGCCCTGTACACACACAAGCTATGTAAATTTTAAGAAGCTGGAAAGCATGTGCTTAACCCCTGAATTCTGCAAGGCTGACTATGGCAAAGCATGCAACTTGCTGATGAGGGAGAGAGAGAGAGACTCTTTTAAAGGGCCAATCTGACACTCTATATATATCCCACTGTAAGAAGGACACTTTCAACTCAGGGTGGTTTTTGTTTTTTTGTTGTTTTTTTTTTTTTTTGGGGGGGGGGGAGGCAGTGTTACATTAGTCTGTCTAGGGTGCAAGGGTCTAATGCCCTTGTAACACTTCCCCCCACCCAAACCCACCTAGAGCAGCAGATTGGCCTTTTATCAGAGTTCTCTCTCTGTCCCCCAGTCAGTCACTTGTGCATAAACTCTCCAGAACATATGTGTGGTAGGGATATTTTAAATGGTATGCATGTATTTGCAAGCACAATATACAATTGGGCACATGCCTGATCTTTTAAAATGTACTTGTATATCTTTGTCACAATGCTGATAACTCTCCCCTCTCCCAGGATGCTAGTGTTGGGCAGTGGGAAGAGAAAAAGGAAACATTTAGCAAACTATAGTGGTTCTCTTCTAAAGTGCCTTCTTTCTCTTTTAACACCTCCATAACCTTTTCTTTGCTGTGATTTTCTAACTTCAGCCAGGCCCGTCATTGGATTAACTGGCACGCTATGCAGGCAGATCCAGGAAGGCAGAATCCCCCTCTAAATTTCTGTCCACCTGTGGTGTGAGTGGGTCCTCTGACCTTCTGGCTGGCTCTGTGGGAAGTGGAGGGAAGAAGGCCTCTGAACCTCCAGCCATCTGCAGGAAGGGGAATATTCCAATAAGGAAGCTGACCAGGTTCTCCCTCTGATGATCTGACCATTTGCTTGCAGCTGTGGGAGATGTTAAACCTGTACTGCTGCTGGAGCAGCAGCAGCAGGAGCAGCAGCAGCATGAAGACGTGGTCCCCATACTCTAAAACGCATATTGGTGCATTCTGGACAGCTGCCTGGCTCATTCATTCTTTCTGTTGGCCCTAACTTTGTTGGAGGACTGACAGCAGATAGTTATCCTCCAAACCAGACAGCTAGGGGTTAACATTCCCTGGCTGTGTCACCTGACCCTGTTTGGGATGAGGTGGGACTGCAAATGCTTCTAAATAGAATGTAATTTAACCTGTACTAGTGAGTTTAGCCTCCATCTTCCTCCCTACCCATAATCACCTGTACAGAACCATGAAACTGTATTGTTTTCCTATCTCAGTTTCCCAACTAAAAAATCATTGCATGATGCCACATAAGAGTTCTAAGTAATTTCTGATTCACAGTAAGTGTCTCTCTGGGAGACATGGGATCCCCAATACATATACCTGATTCTGACCATGAACTATTAGATTGGGTCAGAAGGAACCAGAGAAGGAGAAACTGTCTGTAAGGTATGGACCCAGCAATGTTCATCTGCGAATGAATATAAAAATAGAACTGCCTCATTATGTAAGAGGTTTGCCAACCGTGGGTATCCAAGGAAGTGTATCAAACAGGCTTATAAAAGAGGCCTGTATGCGAATAGAGAGAATTTACTCATTAAGAATCAAAAAAATCGGGTAGATAGAATAGTGTGCTGTTTACCATATTCAACGAGATGTGCGGATATTAGAAAAATCATCATTAAGCATTGGGGACTAGTAAAGACAATTGGGAGATGCAAGGAATTACCAATGTTTGCATATGCAAGGGTCGCAATTTAAGATCCTTAGTAACCAATAAGACTTACAGGCAGTCAGTAAGGGGAGATGTGGAATATAATTTTTGTCAAGTATGCTCAGTATGTGAGAATAGGTTAGAGATTGAGAGATTTGAATATGCTGTTTTCGTGTACATCAGAAAGGGTGATATATGGAATATTGTGCCCTTGCCAGTTATTATTTATTGGCCATACGAAAAGCAAGATTAGGTTGAGGATCATTGAACATAATAGTAATCTGCGGATAAAAAAAGATGGTGCGCCCCTGGTTGATCACTGGTTTAGATCCAATCATAAGGTAGATCAGTTGAAGTTCTTTGTGATTGCGCAAGTTAAATCTACGGTACAAGGTGATATCACACATAGATTGTGGCGGTTAGAACAAAAATTTATTTTTTGGTGGAAGATGGTGCAACCGGAAGGATGGAATTGTGGAGTGGAGTAGGAAGCCTTTTACAAATAAGTTGGGTCCATGAGGAGTAGAGTTGTTTGTATGGCAGCAGTAGACCTTGCAGGGTGAATATGCGGACATTGTGAGAAGTGCATGTGTGTTTGGCTGGGTGGAGTGAATGGGATTTGGATATATATAATTTTTGGGAGGAATGACTGAGTTTAAGGTTATTGTTGGGTGGCATCAGAGTGAATGAATCATTGGTATGTGTAGTGTATGAGTCATCAGCTGTGTATGTAGGGGTTGATGGTTGTATTAGTATTGAGGGTAATTATGATGGGTGGATGGTCTGGTGTGCAATTATGAGTGGGATTGATGTATGTATATGATATGGGTTATGAATACTGGATGGTTTGGATGTATTGGTTTGGTTGTATGGGTGGGGATATTTGCGGTTTAGGATGTATTGGTCAGGTGGGTGTTGTTGATGTGTATTAGGTAATGATGATTTTCTTGCGAGATCGGGGATTAAGATGTTTTTGTACATGATCGGGTGGGGCAGTCTTGTGATTGGTTAAAGTCGCCATTTTAAGATCTGTTTTAAATGCTGTGCTTCTTGTGACGGTCAGTACTGAGATAATTTGTGCAGCTGGGTGGTTAACCGCCTTCAGAGTGAACTTGAGAATATGGCTGTGAGTTTGGATCCCTGACTGAAGGGAAATGGAGGCTCAGTTTGAGGTAAACTTTGCGAGATATTGGATACTGTCAGTGCCGATGAAGGCTTAAGATAAGGAGTAGGGTGATTTGTCAGAGGGATGGTATGTAAACTGAAGATTATTAAACTTATAGTTAGCTGAATTGAATTTTTGATGTTGTTTGTATTTTGTGCATAGTGAACAGGCACATGGAACCTGAGCTTTAATGAAGATATTTCGATGGAACGTGTGCAAAAGATTTTTGAAGAGTTATAAAGAATAAGATGGCTACTGATTAACATTTGGATGAGTAAGATATTATGGTTTTTTTGAAATTGAAAAGTGGGTGGGAGAATGGATATACTAAATTAACAAATTATATAATATATTTGTTACAGGGGATATTAGGAGAAAACTAGTGGTGGACATGGACTGAGAACGATAGGTCTTATGTAAATAACATAGCTTTATAATAATTGTAAATGGTTGGTGGTAGTGCAATAATAGTGACATGTAATTTATTTTACATTGAAGTATCATTGGCATGAGAAGCTATATCTGTTGAGAACTTGAAAGCGGGTGAAAACGTATCCCCTGAGGAAGCTATTGGCGAAACAGGGATCCTTGTAGAGAGTGTTGTACAAACAAGAAATGAGGAGGTGCTGGATGGACAAGACAGGTTTCACTACAAGGATAGGGGGAAGATCTTAGAGGGAAAAGAGAAGAATAAGTAACTATATTAGCACATAAGAGAATTTTTAGGTGTGTTTTACAATGGGGGTGGGTATATTTAGGGGTTGTGTGAATGGGGGAAGAATGTATTTGGGAATATGAATATAGGATGATTTTTTAGAATTTAATTTGTACTTAGCATGTCCACTAGGTTGTGTGTCTAAAGATTTATGAGATATATGTATGTATTTATTGATTAACATTGTAATAAAAGTAGTTGCAATATGTTTAATATATGAATATAAATACAAATATTTATGAAGTATAATATTGTGAGTAACATATGTAACAATGAGAATGCCAGTATAATATTACATGTAGGACATGAACTAGTTGAATATTTGATGTAATGTCTGTTAATTATTGCATGTAACCCCTATAGTAGATTTCTATAGTCATACAGCAAAATAGCACTTGTCCAATCCTGCCAGTTTTGTTGGATTGGGCAAGTGGTAATTAGAGGCTTGGATAGGAGCTCCCAGGCCTTGGCAATTCTTAAGGAGGGGATAGAGAATGAGTGAGTCTCAGTCCCGAGCCTGGTGCCTGTTCAACTTGGTGTATGCCCTGGCACCAGGTAGGCCTCAATGCTGGGCTGGCTCTGCACAGGGCCTGACACTGGGTAGGCCTCGGCATCGGGTCAGATTGGGGCAGGCCTGGGAGCTGGTTTGGATCTGAGCATGCCTCAGCACCAGGCCAGATTTTTGGCTTGGGGAGATCCTACCAGAATTGCTGGAGGCTCATTTTTGTTTTTGTTTTTTTTTAATGCCATGAATACAAAAGGATCAGAAAAATTTTAGGTACTTTCATAGAATGCTATTTTCAGATTGTTCTATTCATAACAAACCAAAAATGGCCATATTTGCTGCATTTTTGGCATCTGTTCCAAACAAATGCATATCCCTAGTTGCTGCCTTATGCTATAAAAAGCAGAGCTCAGGGACAGCAGAACATCTTTTCTGTTGGGGAGGGCAAACAAACCAATCTCTGTCCCTGCCTCCCAAACCCCCTAATTGCAGATGCTGTGTGGGGAAATAGTTGGTTGGGCAATGGCCCCAGTGGCCTCCCTCATTCGGCTGCCTATGACAGAGCCCCCTGTAGTAGATGTGGATTTTTAGTTAAGCTTTTAAAATGCAGGAATGTTTGTTTTAGTTCTGGTTTCTTTTTTCTCCTTTTCTTTAATTTAGGAAAGAGGAACCCTAAGACCCTATTTTTCAAGGCTTGGGTTTAGAAGAGAGAAGAAAAGGTATTCCCCTTTCCCTTTGTTAAATAGTATCAGTTCTTATTATTAAGTTCTTTTGAAGGAAATTGTGTCCATCCTTCCCTCTATTTCTTTGACATTTTTTGCCCTGGTTCTCTTTTTGTTTGCCATCTGGATTTCCCTTGACAAAGTAATTCAGCCTTACCACCTACTGAATTTCTAAGGAGTCTAAAACATCCACTAATGTCTTAAAAAGGAAGGGAGAAATATGGGAGAACAGTGACATCCATTTGGTGTATATTCCTTTGAAAAATCACATATATTCTGGAGAAGAGTTGGGAGGAATCATTAGAGATGTGCAAAGGCAAATGTTTTTTTCAGCTTATTTGCTTCATGGGTCACTTCCATTTCTTTCATTAGTTTCAAATGAAAAAAAGAAATCAGTTTGTTTCACTAATGTTTTGTTTCCCATTAAAGTAAATGGTGGAAGCAATGCAGTCTATTTTGAGATTCAAAATTGGGGTTTTCTAATCAATTTTAATTAAGCTTCTGGAGAAACAACATTAGAAGGGGGAACAGAACTCCAATCAAGATTATGTTAATGTGGCACTAAAAGTGGCATGAATAATGTCAAAGACATGCAATAGGGGAAAATGCTACTAGTAGTAGCTGGAGTTCTCTAAAGCACTGTGAGAGGAGAAAAACAGCAGCAAACTGTTAAGAACACTCCAAGGCTTCAAAAGAGGATACAGTAACAGTGCCATGAAGTAACAAAGACAGCACAAGAGGGGCAAAGGGACAATAAGAATGGCACTGTCACAGACTGGCAGGCTAGAGTCAGGGAGCACCTCCACAGAGGTAGTACAGGGCTGCAGACCTGGACTGGAGCTGGTCTTCTGCTCAACCAAACCCCTCCCTCGCAAGTTAAGCCCTTGAGTTATGGGGGTTGATAGGACTTGTCTTCTATGAACATAGAGGCAAGAACTGGGAGCTGAGTACAGGCTGGGAGTTAAGGTTAGGCATGGGCTGGAAGAAGTAGGGTGGGCTGGAAAAGGCAGAGCAGGCTGGACAAGGCGAGGTTAACTGGAGAAGGCATGGCAGGCTGGACAAGGCAAAGCATGCTGGACAAGGCAAGGCAGGCAGACACAGGCTGAGAGCTGGATACAGGTTCTAGCTGAGGGCTGGCTAAGGGTACTGGCCGGGGCTGGATACAGAGCACAAGCTGGGGCTGTATCTGAGGCAAAGGACAAGGGAAGGAGTGGGGAATAAACAAGGAGTGGACTTGACTGGGCATGACAAGGATCAGACAAGAACAGGACTGAACAAGGAAAGGACTGGACTAGACAAGGTCAGGGCTGGATTTGACAGGGAACAGGGAACAAGAAAGCCCAACAAGACATGAGATTGCGCAAAGTAATCCTAATAGGCCCAGAGGCCATAAGGTAAGACAGAAAAGCCCCGGAGGACATATATCAAGGCAAGGAGGCCTGAGAGGCTGCAGAGCAAGACCAGAAGGCCTGGAAGGGCCCAGTACAAGGCAAAGTGCCAAGAGAGGCCACAGAGAGAGGCCACAAGGCAGGAGAGCTGGATGGGCTGCAAGGCACGGCAGAAGGCCTGTATAAGCTGCAAGGCAAGGCAGAAAGCCCGGAGGCCACAAAGCTAGGCAAGACAAGAGGCCCAGAGGCCACAAGGCTAGGCAAGGTAGAATAGCGAGGTAAGAGTGGCCAGGTCAGAGAGGTGAGATGACTCAATGAAGATGCACTGAGGCACTGAGCAGGCTGGGTTAAGTAGGGTTGAGGCTTGGGCATATTAGGATCAGTGAGGAGGTAACTGGCAAGGGAGTGAGCAAGGGAGTGACTAAGAACTCCTAGTGGAGGGAAGACTGCACAGCATGCTGAACCTTGGCACGGGAAGACTGCACAGCAGATGAAACTGTGACTTTCATGAACATTTTAAGGCATCATGAGGAGAAAACAAAGCAACAAAGGTGGCAGAAAAAAGCCCAAGCAATGATAGAGGGACAAAGCAGCACAAGGAATGGCAAGAACACTCCAAATTGAAGAATATAGGGTATGGCAGCAAGGTAGAGTGTCAGAACATAGAAACATATAGAAACATAGAAATGATGGCAGAAAAGAACTAAATGGTCCATACAGTCTGCCCAGCAAGCTTACGGTAGTATCTGCTGTGCCGTGTACTTGTAGGTTACTCCCATGCTTATCACTTTTCCAGACCTTAAAAGTCAGGGCCCTTATTGGTTGCTGTTTGAATATAATTCCCCATTATGCCTTACTGTAGAAGCAGAGAGCAATGTTAGAGTTGTATCAAGAGCATGAAGGCTTATTGGTTAAGGGCAGTAACTGCAGCATCAGCAAGTTACCCTCATGCATTCTTTTCTTCATTTCTATCCTCTAGTCTTTAGGGATCCACAGTGTTTATCCCATGCCCCTTTGAATTCTTTCACAGGTTTCATCTTCACCACTCCTCCAGAAGGCCATTCAAGGCATCCACCACCCTCCATGAAGAAATATTTCCTGAAGTTGATTCTGAGTCATCCTCCCTGGAGTTTCATTTTGTGACCCCTAGTTCTACTGATTTCTTTCCAATGAAAAAGGTTTGAATACACATCACTAAAACGTTTCTGAAGGTCTGGATCATATCTCCCCTGCACCTCCTCTCTTTCAGGGTAATCATATTCTGATCCTTCAGCCTCTCCTCATAGTTCTTCTTATGCAGACTCCACACTATTTTGGTTACTCTTTTCTGGACCATCTCCATCCTTTCTTTGCCCCTCTTGAGATATGGACTCCAGAATTGAATGCAGTACTCCAAGTGAGGCCTTACCAAGGACCTGTAGAAGGGCATTGTCACCTTCTTTTTCTTACAGGTTATTCCTCTTTCTATGCAACTCAGTATTCTTCTTCATGGAGTGACAGTTATGATCTCTAAGAGAAACATGGGAGTAACATGCACAGAGTGGCAGTTACTACCTTAAGAAGCTTGCTGGGTAGACTAGATGGACCATTTGTCCTTTTCTGCCATCATTTGTATGTTTCTATGTTTCATCTGCTGCTACAAGGAGTTCACAAACTGCAACACACATTTTGAAAATACATTCAAAGCAGCTAATTCAGCTGTTTGCCAATGCCAGAAGTCTAAGAAATAAGATGGGAGGGTTAGAGTCTATATCAATGAATGATGAGATAGGCTTAATTGGCATCTCAGAGACATGGTGGAAGAAGGATAACCAATGGGAGAGTGCCATACAAGGTAAAAATTATATCACAATGATAGGGAGGAACAACTTAGTGGGGGGTGGCACTGTATGTCCAGGATGGCATAGAGTCCAACAGGATAAGGATCCTGCAAGAGACTAAATGCACAATAGAATCTTTATGGATAGAAATCCCATGTGTGTCAGGGAAGAATATAGCGACAGTATACTACTATCCACCTAGCCAAAATGATGAGACGGATGATGAAATGCTAAGAGAAATTAGGGAAGCTAACCAAATTTGTAGAACAATCATAATAGGAGATTTCAGTTATCCCAATATTGACTGGGTAAATGTAACATTTGGATATGCTAGAGTGATAAAGTTCCTGGATGGAATACATGACATTTTTAAGGAGCAATTGGTTCAGGAACCGATGACAGAGGGAGCTATTTTAGATCTAATTCTTAGTGGAATGCAGGATTTAATATTAGAAGTAATTGTGGTGGGGCCGCTTGGCAATAGTGAACATAACATTATCAAATTTCAATTAATGACTGAAGAGGAAACTTTGATAAAATGAGAAAATCAGAAAAAAACTGAAAGATGCAGCTGCAAAAGTTAAGAGTATACAACATACGTGGACATTGTTAAAAAATACCATCTTAGAAGTACAGTACAGATGTATTCCATGCATTAAGAAAGATCTTCCTTTAAAAACTGGAAGAAGGATCCATCTAAAAGAAAATAGGAAAAAGCATAAGCATTGGCAAGTTAAATCAAAAACATTGATAAGATGGGCTAAAAGAGAATTTGAAAAGAAGTTGACTGTAGAAGCAAAAACTCATAATAAAAACTTTTTATAAAATATATACAAAACTGGAAGACTGCGAGGGAGTCAGTAGGACCATTAGATAATTGAGAGGTTAAAGGGGTTCTGAGGGATGATAAAGCCATTGCAGAAAGACTAAATGATTCTTTGCTTCGGTGTTTACTGAGGAGGCTGTTAGGGAGATACCCGTTCTGGAGATGGTTTTCAAGGATGACAATTTAGTTGAACTGAACCAAATCATGGTGAACCTGGAAGATGTAGTAGCCCAGATTGAGAGACTGAAGAGTAGCAAATCACCTGGACTATATGGTATAAATCCCAGGGTTTTGAAAGAACTCAAAAATACAATTTCAGACCTATTAGAAGTAATTTGTAATCTATCATTAAAATCATCTGTTGTACCTGTAACACAGATATATATATTAAAAAAAGGCTCTAGAGGTGATCTGGGAAACTATAAACTGGCGAGCCTGAATTCATTGTCTGGAAAGAATATGGAAACTGTTATAAATAATATAATCACAGAACATATAGATAGAAATCCGAAAGAACTGTATTTCATGGGGGGTGAAGGGCTGATGTGCACAGAGCAGGAGAGAGACCTTGGGGTGATAGTGTCTAACGATCTGAAGTTGGCGAAACAATGTGACAAGGTGATAGCTAAAGTCAGAAGAATGCTGGGCTGCATAGAGAGAGGAATATCTAGTAAGAGAAAGGAAGTGATGATCCCCTTGTACAGGGCCTTGGTGAGGCCTCACCTGGGTACTGTGTTCAGTTCTGGAGACTGTATATCCAAAGGGACAGAGACAGGATGGAGGCGGTCCAGAGAAGGGCGACCAAAAAGGTGGATGGTCTTCAAAAAATGACTTATGAGGAGAGATTGAAGAACCTAAATATGTATACCCTGGAGGAGAGGAGGAGCATTTTCTCTATGGTGGGTTGCAGCTGCAGATGATTGTCAGGGGGCTGCTGGCTTGCCATCTGGATGAAGGGCCATGGGTTGAGCGTTGGGAAAAGTCTACCTCTTTTCAACCCCCTTCCTACGGCTTTTGCTTTGATTAGCAGAGAGGGTCCCTAGTAGGGATGTGCATTCGTCCAGGATGAATTAGGCAATTTCAACGATATTGCCTAATTCGTCCTGGTTCAGGGAGCCCGAAACCCGAAGGAATTTTTCCCGAAATTTCGGGAAAAATTCATTTTTGGGTTTAGTGCGCACTAACTCCCCCGAAAAAATATTAGTGCGCACTAAAATGAAATTCGGGTATCCCCAGATTTTAAAGGCCTGAACTGCGGGAAATACGAAATTTCCCACGGCATGCCAAAAATGAAGCCCGAACCTATTGGTTCGGGCTTTGCACATCCCTAGTTCCCAGGCTAGTACAGCCACCCTTGCCTGATGCAATACCTATGGTTGCTAATTCTAAAGGTGATGCTGCATACTAAGGTTTGTCAAATGCCTCAGTACCTTTCCTCGACTGATGGCCTTACTGCATTGAATACCTTAAGCAAAACATGGGTAGTGTGGTCATGTGCATTTTGCTTTCAACATGGCACCATATGTGTCTTTCTCTTTGCTGGTTTTGAGTCTGCTATGCTGGTGATTTATATAAACTAATTTATTTTGCTGTTGTATTTAAATAATTTTTTTTTCAATTTGCAATATTTCAGGTAAAATTCAGTGGTGGCTGAACAGCAAAGTCTTTTTCTGACTCATACCTCAGATGTTATAAACAAGCTTGCTGCTGTAATTTCAGCAGTTTAACTGTTTCCATGAAGATGTCTATTGAGTTGAAACATGTTGGGATTTATCTATGCTGATTACTATTTCCATATGGTGAGGAAACTGTTTTGTACTTTGAGGAATTTTTACTTCATACTATTCCTGTAACATTTTGGCTGTCTGCAGGATGGCTCGTGATTGACGGCTTTCACCCCCAACTCACCATGCTGCTGATGCAACTAAGGCACCGTCCTTTATGTTCTCAGGGCCTTCTAGTCACAGGTGCACACAGTGTGGCACCTCTTAAAGGCCCCGTGGCGGGAAATCCATTTGCCGGCACTCTCTGATGATGTCAGCAACCTATTTAAACCATAGCCGCACTCCAGAGCTTTGCCTAAGAAACAGGTCATGCTGCCTTGCAGTGTGTGTTGGTTCCTGTGTGCCTAATTTCCTTGATGCCTTGCCTTGCTTTGTCTTGCTGTTACCTTGCCCTATCTTGTCCTGCTTGTGTTTTGGTCCCCAGTGCCTTGTCTTCTTCTTGCCTAACCATCTCTGCCTCACTCCTGGTTCTGACCCTTGCTATGGACACTGATTACTCTTCTGGATTGCTGCCTTCCTTGACCCCAGCTTGGACCTCAACCTTCCTGCCTGCCCCAACCTTGGCTTGGACCCAGATACAGTTTGCTCGCAACCTGCCCTGACCGCTACCCAAGACTGTATGTCTGACTGCTTCTTACAGGATACTCACTTAAGTCCTAACAGCCCCTGGAACCAAAGGGCTCAACCTGCAGGGAATAGGGATGATATAAATAAAACTCCTGATTCAGTCCTGAAAGAGTGAGTCCACCTGCTGTCGGCATGGGGGCTCATATACAGGGCTGGTGCATCCCATCAGGAGAACTAGGTGGTCACCTTGGGTATTGACCATTAGGAGGCTCTGAAGAGCAGCCATATGGGGTCATGAGAGGAGCCTATCCCAGTCATGGCAAAGAGGAGTATTCAGTGGACCGCGACTAGTGCCCATCGTGCTCATGGCCCAGAGAAGCACATACTCAGTTGGCTCAAATGAGGTAGGAGTCAGGGCAGAGACCGGGAGGGGTGATGTGACGGGGAGAGGGAGTAGACGCGATCAGGGGCTGGGTGGGCGCAAGGCAGAAGGTTCGCCTAGGGCGCTTAATAATCTTGCACTGGCCCTGCTCATATCTGTGACAATGCGCTGTTCATCATTCAAGATTTTCCTCTTTTAACTGAAGATTTGGAACATGCTGGTCATCATGGACTAGACTGTGTAATTTAAAATTGATTTTATTGACTTTATTTATTTGCTTTTTTTTCTTATATGAAAGGACTTTTTTGGTATTTTTAAAATATGTTTTCACTTTTCACCATTTTTTCTGCCTTTTTGTTATTGTGATTGATAATTCATTTTTTATATTAGACTACTTTACTAAAATTCCTTTTAATATTTTTATATTTTTTTCATGTATATCATCTTTTTGTATTGACGTGTTAGCTAGTGGTTTAATTTATCTAGTGCCAGGATTTTATATTTCAGCTGTTCTCATCTGTTTAAGATATATGCTAGTTGTATAATTCTGTTTTCTTTAAGGAAAAGGAGGAATTCAATGTCTGTTGAGACATGTCCCTGTAATCCAGACAAGGACTTATTGGTGCTTTCTACTAGTTCAGTTCTATTTATGTTGTATTCTAGGTTCTGCTGTACCACCATTCTGTCAGGAGTCAGGAGATTCAGGCTCCACACACACAAACACACTGGCAAACTAAGGAAGCATTAGAACAACTACATTCATGGGGTCGATGAAATAAGATGTGCTGAAGCTGCCATGGGTTTGTGTGCGGATGTAGGCATATTTTTACGCACGTTTTCCTACGCAAAACCCTATACGGGGATGTAATAAGGGTTTTGTACATGGGGAAAAAAGCACGTACAGATGTGCTTACATACCTGCGGTTTTTCCTGCATGAATGCATGCTAACGGCATGCAAAGGAGGTGATTAGCTAATCATAGGCAATACAGGGAGTTGCGCTAATGCTAGTGCAGATTTTTTAAGTCGGGGTTTTTACCGCCATGGTCAGGGCACAGGTTAAGGGTCAGCATCGTTTTGCGGGGCCTATGTCAGTATCCAAGCGTCCTGAAAACCAGCTTAGCTAGGTGCATCCGAGCGTTCTGAAAATCAACTTAGCTAGGTGCTTTTCTGGGCATCAGAATGGCCAGCTTAGGTAGGTGCTTTCCTAGATACTTTTCTCAACATCTGAGCGGCCAGATTTGTGACCAGTTGGGCACCTAGCTCAGTGCCCGAGCAACCAGATAAATGGCCAGAAGAGCACCTGAGCAGCAAGATTAGCTAGGTGCCTTTCTGGGCATCCGCCTAGTTCAACGCCCAAACAGCAAGTTAAGCTAGGCACCTTTCTGGGCACATGATCATGCAGATATTTCTGCCATGAACAGAAGAGCACGAGCAGCCTGATGAGTACCTGGCTGACTTCAGAGTGGCCAGCTTAGCAAAGAGCTTTTCACAGCATCTGAGGTAGGCACTTCCCTGGGCAGACAGATACACGGCCAGAAGAGTGGCACGATTGTTGTGAATTATTACCCATGAAAATATTCGCCATGCTTTCTGCAGCACAGTTATTAGAAATATTAAAAATGCTTTCCAGGGTCAAACTTTCACTTAATAGAGAGACCCATTTGCTTGCTCACTTGCTTTTATGTGAGGATTATCGGCACGAGTTTTGAGTGTGGATGCAGCTGCTTATTACATAGGCCCTGTACCATGCTTAGGCACAGGCATTTTTCCATACGTGCGTGGATTTCTGCATGCAAACCATTTGCATAATGTATTTATTTTACATCCCGTGGAAGCGGCAGCTTCAGTCATGTGCAGTGATCAAAACCCACATACATAATGAGCGCCTGTTTTGCCCAGATCTTATTACATCGGCCCCATTGTAAGCTGCATGCATCAGTTCAGTGTCAAGCTTCTGTTCCCATTTCTGAAACATACTGAGATGCCATACTGCTCTATAAATTTCAGCAAGAAATTCTAAAGCTATGTATCATTACAAACTAGTAAAGGCCCAGAAAATATCGGTAATCCCCCATCTCATCCCACCTGAACCCCTTTTAACTCATAGGTTCTTAGCAAATCCCTTCTAGGCAAACCTTCACCTAAGCCAACTTTCTAGAAATGCCCCTCTCCCGCAACTCTTCTGCTCCTTTCTCTCACTAGCAGGGGATTATAACAGAAGATTGTTTCCAGCAAGTTTAAACAGTACAGTATGGGGACAATTTTCAAACTGTCTGCACTGGGACATTCATGTACTTTTGCATCTTTTTATGCAGGTACTTTTCCCATGTGCATAGAGCATACATTTCTGGTCCCTCTGAGGGAAGCAATTTTCATATCACTTTTTCCTCCATAAATGGTTTTAAAAATTGTCCTCTATATAGGGGTCTCTTGCTAAATGGGGGGCTAGCACTGTGATATCAGGTTAACATGCAGTAGCAGGAAAGACAAAAACTGCATATTATTATAATAGAATATTACAAAATCTGGTGTTAAGAAATGGGAGAATGGACCAGGTGTTAGATTATGTATGGGATTTTCTATGCTCATCTACATAGAATGGTAGAGAACCAAAAATGGGCTTGGACAAGAAGTGATATTGTACAAGAGGTCAAACTTCTATGACTGGAAGCAAAGATATATCCTTTCAGCCTAGACATTAAAACTGGGCAGACTGAAAAAAACTAATTGGTCTTTCTCTGCCATCAGTAGATCGTCATGTTGCGGATGATGAGAGCAGCTGTGTGTAAAGGGGAGTTTCAGGCGTCACTGGATTTGACAAAGGCTTATCTCCACATTCCCATAAGGGCCAATCACCAAAGGTTCCTAAAGTTCATGGGCCTAGGGGAGCATTTCCAATTTCAGACCCTTCCCTTTGGTTTGGCGACAGTGCCGCAGATATTCAATTCTCTGCCTCCATCTGCTAGAAGGGATGCAAAATGGCCCCACTTAGAAAATATGAACATAAGATATGCCATACTGGGTCAGTCCAAGGGTCCATCAAACCCATCATCTTGTTTCAAACAGTGGCCAATCCAAGTCACAAGTACCTGGCAAGTACCCAAACATTAAATGAATCTTCAGCTAATATTGCTTATTAATTAATATCAGTTTATGATTTTTCCTTTAGGAACTTATCCAAACGTGATGATCTCCAGCAATTGATGAAGATTTTGGGGGCGTCTAAAGAGAATGAGCTGTCAGAGGATAAGATGACAGTCAGTAAGTCTTTTTTGCCTCGCTGTATGTTTCAGGAGGTGTGGTGGTTTTCATCCCAATAAGAGTTCTGCACTGTCTTCAGGGCAGAACCAGGGGTCTGGTAGGCAGCAGTCCTTTCAGGGCATCCATAGACTTCCCTGAGAGGGCTCTGACCAGGGGATCGGTGGTGGTAAGGTTTCACAATGAAGCCAGGCTGGTCCACTCTCTTGAGATGGTGATAGAAAGCCGTCTCTCACAGTTTTATGAAAAGTGGACCAGGATTACCTCGGACCAATGGGTTCTAGAGGTTATCAGGGATGGCTATGCTTTAGAATTTTTTTGCCTCATCACGGAAGCTTTTATGGTGTCTCATTGCAGTGTCCAAGGCAATCAAGCAATGATTCTGGACACATTGTTGCATTCAGTTGCTGGCATGATTGTATTGGTGATGGCCAGGGACCGTGGTCATGGGAGGTACTTGATTTACTGTGTCATGCCAAAAAAGGAAGGAACTTTTCATCCCATCCTCGATCTGCAAAAGGTGAAATGTGATATTGAGGATGGCAATAGTGGCAGTTCGTCGTGTGGAGTTTTTCAGGCCTCGCTGGAAATAGTGAAAGCCTATCTGCACATTCCAATTCAGGAAAAACATCAAAGTTTCTTCGTTGTATGGTTCTGAGGTAACTTTTCCGATTTCGGGTTCTTCCATTCGGTTTGGTGACTGCACTTCGCATGTTCACAAAGATGATGGTGGTGATGGCAGCAGCTCTCCGCAGAGAGGGGATCCTAGTTCATACTTATCTGGATGACTGGCTTATCCTAGAAAAATTGGAGGAGGTATGCTGGCAGTCTGTGCACATAGTGATGGATATGTTATGTTGTGGTCCTTGAACTGGGTGGAGAATTTGGCAAAGATTCACCTGAGCCCTACCCAGCAGCTGGAAAACTTGGGGGTGAAGTTTGATACTCAGCTCGGCAAAGTGTTTTTCATCTTGGAGAGGATTTGGAAGTTACAATTCCAGGTGGTACAGATTTTGCGGATGCCAGTGCCCAGGGCTTGGGATTATTTTCAGGTCTGGGTTCAATGGCATCTATGTTGACTTTGGTGCCATGGGAATTTGCCCACATGCACTCACTACAGGGGGCGTTGCTGTCATGCTGGAATCCATTGTCGGAGGAATATCATCGACATTTACTGCTGCAGGGTACTTCCAGGTCCAGTTTCTTCTGGTGGTTGTGTCGGCCCAATTTGGAGAAAGAGATGGGCCTGGAGGTTCTGGATGCCAGCCTCATGGGTTGAGGGGCGATCTGTCAAGAACAAATGGCACAAGGACTGTGGTCATCACAACCAGTAAGAGAAAAGTGCAAAACTTTATTATCACAATTGTCAAAAAGTTTTTTAGAAATGTGTCCATACGACTTAAAATCACACATACACTCATTCACACCTTAAAACATCACAGAATACACACGAGTGCCAGTATATAAGACTCCATTGAGCCTATATAAATATACAATACCCTTTTAGATGTAACTCAAATTCCCTGTGGGTTTTCCACTTACAATCTATATATTTCTAACTTACTCCTCCATTATCCAGTTTTTATAAACAAACTCTGTCAATTCAACACATTAAAAAATGTATATTAATGATAACACTGGTCACTGGTGTGGAATTCTGATTCCTGGTCCGTTTTCAACTTCAGATATAAATTCACGTGGTCTGACCCCAACAAGCGGCCCCTGTTTCACATGCATATGCTTCCTCAGGGGGACTGCAACCACTGAGAAAACCAAATTTAGATTTTTAGAACAGGATCATAGGACACATTTGTTACTCAACTGGTTAAACTAATTTTTTACCTCAAAATAAATTCAAAAAATTTTTCTCCAAGAGAAAATTTTTTTGAATTTAAACGATTTTGTGGTAAAAAATTTTTTTGAATTTAAACGATTTTGAGGTAAAAAATTTGTTTAACCAGTTGAGTAACAAATGTGTTCTATGATCCTGTTCTAAAAATCTAAATTTGGTTTTCTCAGTGGTTGCAGTCCCCCTGAGGAAGCATATGCATGTGAAACAGGGGCCGCTTGTTGGGGTCAGACCACGTGAATTTATATCTGAAGTTGAAAACGGACCAGGGATCAGAATTCCACACCAGTGACCAGTGTTATCATTAATATACATTTTTTAATGTGTTGAATTGACAGAGTTTGTTTATAAAAACTGGATAATGGAGGAGTAAGTTAGAAATATATAGATTGTAAGTGGAAAACCCACAGGGAATTTGAGTTACATCTAAAAGGGTATTGTATATTTATATAGGCTCAATGGAGTCTTATATACTGGCACTCGTGTGTATTCTGTGATGTTTTAAGGTGTGAATGAGTGTATGTGTGATTTTAAGTCGTATGGACACATTTCTAAAAAACTTTTTGACAATTGTGATAATAAAGTTTTGCACTTTTCTCTTACTGGTTGTGATGATATAGTTTATAGAGAAAATAGTTCAGATTACCCCGTGAGTGTACCTTACAAGGACTGTGGTCACCAGTGGAAGCATCCTGGTTTATCAATTGCTTGGAAATGAGAGCAGTGTGCAGGGCGTTGGTGGAATTCCTTCAACAAGTATGAGGTCAAATGGTCAGAGTGTTTTCTAACAATGTGACAATGGTGGCTTATATCACTTCACAAGGGATCAAAGAGTTGCGTCTAGGACCTTTTTGCCTGGGTGAAGCGACATTTGCAGGGGATAGCCACTTAACATGTTGTGGGAGTTGACAATGTACCAAGTGACTATCTCAGCAGGCAACAGTTGGACCCAGGAGAATGGGAGCTGTCAAAGGAGGCCTTCAGCTTTACCCAGTCTCGTGGGGCAAACCTCGTTTAGATGTATTTATTTATTAATTTAGATTTTTATATTCCGCTTTTTGCAATGCCAAGGCAGCAAGTTTCTACAGCCACAGACAATAGGTCGCAGTCGAGGGCATATACACTCATGTTCTTTCATGGCTGACAAGGATCCTGCTGTACATGTTCTCTCCATGACCGTTGATAGGTCATGTGTTTAAGTGCATATGGGAGGCATCCAGGCCAGGTGATACTGGTGGTGGCGGAGATGCTGGATCTGGTTCAGCGTGCAGTTGACAGGTCCCTGAGATTGGCTCAGTTGCAGGGGCTGTTAAGGCAAGGTCCTATTTTCTTGGATCAAGCGGATCACTTTTGTCTCACAACTTGACTTTTGAGAGCAGATGCTTGTGACAAAAAGGATACTCTGAGACCGTGATTCTCAAGGGCTTAGTTTACAATTCCTTGTGGGTTCAGGTGACAACCTTGGGGAGTCTCTGAGGTAAACTCCAGGGAAAAGGTCATTGGCCTCACATACAGATGTTGTGAGGTTTTTGAAGGGGGTTGAGCATCTGCGGCTGCTAGTGCATAGATTGGGTCCGGCATGGAGTTTAAAATTGGTCTTGTGGGTGCTTTGTGAACCTCCCTTTTGAGCTATTGGGGAAGTCATCATTAAAGGACTTCACGATGAAGGTGGTATTTTTGGTGGCGATTTGTTCATTGAGAAGGATCTCGGAACTGCAGGCTTTGTCTTGTAGGGAACCATTTCTGAAGATTTCAGATGAGGGGGTGTCTTTGTGCATGGAACCCTCGTTCCTATCTAACGTGGTATCTGTGTTTCACCTGAATCAGACTGTGGAGCTCCTGTCTTCCTGAATTAGTCGCCGGAGGCAAAAGTCATAACAGTTTTTGGCAGTTGGATCATTTATTTCTTTGGACGTGCCAGAAATGGTTGCAAGGCCTCCAAGGGCATGATAGTGTGTTGGCTGAAGGAACCTATTGTTTCAACCTACCTTTGTAAGGGAAGAAGAATTCCAGAGAGAATGCGTGTGCACACTACTAGAACATAAGCAGCGTCGTGGGCTGAGTGTCAGTTAGTGTCACCGCAGGAGATTTTGTAGAGCAGTGATGTGGTCTTCTCTTGACCTTTATCTTTCCATTTCCGTTTAGATGTTCAGGTGAATGTGTGTTGAGAGGGGTCATTTGTGGGCCTGCCCAATGTAGGGGTGCTTTGGTACATCCCACTTCTCTGGACTGATCTGGGATATGAACAGGAAAAGAAAATTGGTTCTTACCTGCTAATTTTTGTTCCTGAAGTACCACAGATCAGTCCAGAGACCCAGCCCCTTAATGTTCTCAAGACTGTTATGGCATATCCATGTTCTGGCATGCTTACTAGGAAGAACTGTCAGAATGTATATAGACAATACCTAAAGAAGTTTGCCAGGTTGTGGTTAGACCTTTGGGTTGATTTGTGTTTTTTCTGTTGGGGGGGCTCCAAACATTAGGTTTGGCGTTTGCCCTCATTTAGGGAGTTGTTGAGGAGTTGTTAATCTATAGTTGGCTTGGGTACAGGTCAATACTGAGGGACTGCAGATGGCACTCTCAGTTGCAGTGCCTCAAAGCTTTTAGTTCTCTGCCTCCATCTGCTGGTAGGGATGGCAATGGCTTTGGATTTATGCACTATAACAGTAAATTTGAAACAACCATGCAGGCAGACATGTATGTGTGTATGCCGGCTTGAGCCAAAGGATGCATATATACGCGTATATGCGCACATGGTATAAAAGAGGCTGCATGCGCGTACATGTGTGCACAATTTTAGATGGACAAGTACATGTGCACGCAAATGCTGCCTCTACCATGTAAGTAGGGGGATTTTAGTAGACATGCAAGCTGACACAATTATCAGTTTATCAGTTCATTCCCGGGTCACCCAGGTAAGGGATAGGACTTCCTAACACCCCTCTAGTTAAATAGCTTCCTTTTTACCCTGTTAACACCAACCCTTAAAACGCCACTGACTAGCTGAGATTTTTTTTATTTTATTACATACACGCCATCCATAGCAGTAGTAAAGTTACACAGCAGGGGACCCTGGTGTGCACTTGTGCATGTAAATACTTTTGTGCATATTCCATATTCCATGTTAAAGTCCCAGAATGCCCATGTCCTGCCTACTCCCTGCCCCTTTTTGCAACTTATTTCTGCACACACCTGGGGGATATGCACTTACATGGGTGGCTTTTAAAATATGCTTGGCACACACCAGCCGGACATACTTGTGTATCTCCCAGTTTAGGTGCAGGCTGGGTTTTTAAAATTCACCTAATACTTTGTAAAATTTTCCCATATGTGCTTACATTTTCATTAAAATCTCATGTATACCAAATAGGTGTAATTTGTGCAGGGTAGATTTGATGTGATAATTTTTAAACTGAACAAATACTTTGAAAATTGGTGTAACTTATGTGCATATTTGCAACACAAGTTATGCAGGATGTTTGAAAACTACCCTCTGTGACGCATCTGGGCAATAGGGATGTGAATCGTGTGCCCTATCGTCTTAACGATTGAAATCGTCTGGCAGGAGAAGAAAATCGTGTTTGGCACGATTTTTTAGTTTAAAAATCGTTAAAAATCATTTTTTCCGATTAGTGCGCACTAACTGAAAATGATACAATTTGACACTTTTCAGGTCAGTTAAGGTCAGTTTAGGAATGAATATGTATTCCTATTGGCTGCTCTCTTATTTATTCATGTTACCAAGATTCCCACTGACAGTATATGGGGGATGGGAAATGGAAACAGTTGGTAGCTTGACAAAACAAGTAATGTGATCAGTCAATGTGACTAGAACTTGTGCCCTAACCCTGATACCAGGGGTGTTGTGATCTTCCTGCACACAGTGCCCTATCCCTATTAATACCAGGAATGTTGTGATCTTCCTGCACACAGTGCCCTATCCCTATTAATACCAGGAGTGTTGTGATCTTCCTGCACACAGTGCCCTAACCCTGACACCAGGGGTGTTGTGATCTTCCTGCACACAGTGCCCTATCCCTATTAATACCAGGAGTGTTGTGATCTTCCTGCACACAGTGCCCTATCCCTATTAATACCAGGAGTGTTGTGATCTTCCTCCACACTGTGCCCTAACCCTGACACCAGGGGTGTTGTGATCTTCCTCACACCAAACAAAAGCAACACACAAGCAGAGAAGCCCTTCTTATAAAGCTGAGCTAGTGAGTTAAGTAGGAGGAAAAGTAAACATACTGGTGGCCAGTGTGGCTACTTAAAAAATACACTTACCAACAATCAATTACCACATATATTTGAACTGTGTAGTTCCAGCCAGGACCACCTTTCTAAAATGCACAGTGATTGGCAAATTCAACATGCACTAGCATTTCACGTGCCTGCTATCAAAAATAATAAACAAACAAGTTCTAGTCACATGAATGATGATCATCACATTACTTTTTTTGTCAAGCTTCCAACTGTTTCCATTTCACATCCCCCCAACCATTACCTCAGTGGGAACCTTGGTAACATCAATAGATAAGAGGGCAGCCAGCCAATAGGAATACATATTCATTCCTAACTGACCTTCACTGACCTGGAAAGTGTCAATTTGTATCATTTTCTGTTAGTGCGCACTAACGGGAGTTAGTGCGCTAACTCCCGTTAGTGCGCACTAACACGATTTAACGATTTTTAACGATAAATCGTTAGAATTTCTATTGTATTGTGTTCTATAATGATTTAAGACGATATTAACATTATCGGACGATAATTTTAATCGTTGAAAAACGATTCACATCCCTACTGGGCAACACTCTCACTCGGGTCCGGCATTCCCCTCAGCCCCAATTCCTTTTCTCCTGGTCTCAAGTCCCCTTGGCAGCCCTCCACCCACTTAAAGTCCTCTGGCCGTGCCCTAGGCTTCCGCTGCCCCAGCAGCGCTTGTGCACATCTTAGAAACGTGCCAGTAGCAAGCTCTCCCAAACAGTACAAAAAATACAGTTTTTGTCAAAATAGTCTGTATTAGCAAGCAAAACAATTGTCTTCCAATTCCCACTACAAAAACTCCCTGTGGATTTCAAAACACTTCCCTTTCACAGGGACACAGAAACAAAACACCAGCTTGGTGTTGGGTTCGAGGCACGGTGTGGACTCTTAGTCGCTGTGGCGATGACTTCTCCCACAGGGAGGGTCCCCGTGGGGAACCACAGCAATAGTCTAGACTCAGAGAGCAGACACTGGAGATGGAAAACTTTATTGTACTGCTGTACATAGATGGTAATAGTGCAGTGAGAAATGGCACTGAAGTCCAGCAAGGTGCCAATACGCTCAGACAGTCTCAGATGAAGAAGTCTCACCCAGATGTACAAGGTTGGTAGTGTTCCGCAGAGAGGGATAAGGCAAACCTGGTGGAAATGGAGAGCTGGAACATAGAGGTACTCACTGAAGAGTAGTTCAGGAATCCTTCTGGTAGATGCTAAAGATGGGACCCGAGGTCCGTGGTGCAGTATACTCTGAGCTGGAAAGGCCATTGAAGAGCGAGTACCTGGAAGTGCAGTTAATCCTGAAATGAGAAGAGAGACCCCCGAGGAGCAGTTGTCTGTGTTAGTAGAAGAAACCCCAAAGGGTATTTGGAAGCGAGAGGCCCCTGTGGAGCAGGTGCCCAGAGCTTCCACAGGAGTGAGATACCCCAGAGGGTAGTGAGGAATCTAAGCGTGCAGCTTAGAAGTGTTCAGAGTAGCTAAACCAAAGTCCTTGCTATCTCGTTCGTTAGGAGCAGAGCAGAGGCTTAAATACCCGGAGGTATTGATGACATGCGGTGGGAACGCCCCCGAGGTTCCCACCATGATGTGTAGATAAGCATACGCAGCATGCGTGCATGCGCCCCATGAGGCCACGAGAAGGAGCATGGTGGTCGGGAAAGCCCATGCTGAGTTGGAGACACCAAGGGTTTCGGCACTCGGCACCAGTGGAAGCCATCTTACCCATGGAGGAGGAGAAGGGTAGAAAAGAGGTGAGGCAGAGCGGTCGCAGCCATCTGCAACCGACGGATGCAATACTTGGCTTCTCAGCCATCCGCAACTGCCCTGCTGGGGAGTTGCACAACACGTCCCAACTCTCCTCTGTTTTACCGCAGGACACGGTTTTCCCATTCTTTTCATAACAAAACAAAACAAATAGTAATATACCCACAAAAGCCCCAAAAATCCTCTTTAAATGGTGCCACTGATGCAATTTCCATCTCTGAATCAGAGGTTTCCATAATAGGGACTTCTGTCTCCATTTCTTCCTCCTTCTCCTCCGAGGAGCTCAGCTTTTGTGGCCAGTCGAACCATTCTGGCACACCCTCCTGCTCTATAATCATGGGCTCAGGTGTGTGTGAGCTATCAGTGCTTTCCTCAGCTGCAGAATCAGCCTGCTCTCTCCCCCACTGGCTGAGCTGTTCCTCTAAGAACATAAGAACATGCCATACTGGGTCAGACCAAGGGTCCATCAAGCCCAGCATCCTGTTTCCAACAGTGGCCAATCCAGGCCATAAGAACCTGGCAAGTACCCAAAAACTAAGTCTATTCCATGCTATTGTTGCTTGTAATAGCAGCGGCTATTTTCTAAGTCAGCTTAATTAATAGCAGGTAATGGACTTCTCCTCCAAGAACTTATCCAATCCTTTTTTAAACACAGCTACACTAACTGCACTAACCACATCCTCTGCAACAAATTCCAGAGTATAATTGGGCATTGAGTGAAAAAGAAATTTCTCTGATTAGTTTTAAATGTGCCACATGCTAACTTCATGGAGAGCACCCTAGTCTTTCTACTATCCGAAAGAGTAAATAACGATTGTCATCTACCCGTTCTAGACCTCTCATGATTTTAAACACCTCTATCATATCCCACCTGAGCCGTCTCTTCTCCAAGCTTAAAAGTCCTAATCTCTTTAGTCTTTCCTCATAGGGGAGCTGTTCTATTCACCTTATCATTTTGGTAGCCCTTCTCTGTACTTTCTCCATCGCAATTATATCTTTTTTGAGATGTAGCAACCAGAATTGTACACAGTATTCAAGGTGCAGTCTCACCATGGAGTGATGCAGAGGCATTATGACATTTCCGTTTTATTCACCATTCCCTTTCTAATAATTCCAAACATTCTGTTTGCTTTTTTGACTGCCGCAGCACACTGAACCGATGATTTCAATGTGTTATCCACTAAGACGCCTAGATCTCTTTCTTGGGTGGTAGCTCCTAATATGGAACCTAACATTGTGTAACTATAGCATGGGTTATTTTTCCCTACATGCATCACCTTGCATTTATCCACATTAAATTTCATCTGCCATTTGGATGCCCAATTTTCCAGTCTCAGAAGGTCTTCCTGCAATTTATCACAATCTGCTTGTGATTTAACTACTCTGAACAATTTTGTATCATCTACAAATCTGATTACCTCAGTTGTCATATTTCTTTCCAGATCATTTATAAATATATTGAAAAGTACGGGTCCCAATACAGATCCCTGAGGCACTCCACTGCACACTCCCTTCCACTGAGAAAATTGTCCATTTAATCCTACTCTCTGTTTCCTGTCTTTTAACCAGTTTGTAATCCACGAAAAGACATCGCCACCTATCCCATGACTTTTTACATTTCCTAGAAGTCTCTCATGAGGAACTTTGTCAAACACCTTCTGAAAATCCAAATATACTACATCTACCAGTTCACCTTTATCTACATGTTTATTAACTCCTTCAAAAAAGTGAAGCAGATTTGTGAGGCAAGACTTGCCTTATAGAAACATAGAAACATAGAAATGATGGCAGAAGAAGACCAAATGGCCCATCCAGTCTGCCCAGCAAGCTTCACACATTTTTTCTCTCATACTTATCTGTTTCTCTTAGCACTTGGTTCTATTTCCCTTCCACCCCCACCTTTAATGTAGAGAGCAGTGATGGAGCTGCATCCAAGTGAAATATCTAGCTTGATTAGTTAGGGGTAGTAGCCGCCGCAATAAGCAAGCTACACCCATGCTTATTTGTTTTACCCAGACTATGTTGTACAGCCCTTATCGGTTGTTTTTCTTCTCCCCTGCCAATAAGCAAGCTTCTCCCCTGCCAATAAGCAAGCTACACCCATGCTTATTTGTTTTACCCAGACTATGTTATACAGCCCTTATTGGTTGTTTTTCTTCTCCCCTGTCGTTGAAGCAGGGAGCTATGCTGGATATGCGTGAAGTATCAGTTTTCTTTTTTTTCTCCCCTGCCGTTGAAGCAGAGAGCTATGCTGGATATGCGTGAAGTATCAGTCTTCTCCCATGCTGTTGAAGCAGAGAGCCATACTGGATATGCATCGAAAGTGAAGTATCAGGCACATTTGGTTTGGGGTAGTAACCGCCGTAACAAGCCAGCTACTCCCCGCTTTGTGAGTGTGAACCCTCTTTTCTTCTCCCCTGCCGTTGAAGCAGAGAACTATGCTGTATATGCATTGAAAGTGAAGTATCAGGCTTTGTTCCATTAAACCATGTCTTTCTATATGTTCTGTGATTTTGATATTTAGAACACTTTCCACTATTTTTCCTGGCACTGAAGTCAGGCTAACTGGTCTGTAGTTTCCTGGATTGCACCTGGAGCCCATTTTAAATATTGGGGTTAAATTAGCCACTCTCCAGTCTTCAGGTACAATGGATGATTTTAATGATAGATTACAAATTTTTACTAATAGGTCTGAAATTTCATTTTTTAGTTCCTTCATAACCCTGGGGCGTATAACATCTGGTCCAGGTGATTTACTATTCTTCAGTTTGTCAATCAGGCCTACCACATCTTCTAGGTTCACCGTGATTTGGTTCAGTCCATCTGAATCATTACCCATGAAAACCTTCTCTGATATGGGTATCTCCCCAATATCCTCTTCAGTAAACATTGAAGCAAAAAAATAATTTAATCTTTCTGCGATGGCCTTATCTTCTCTAATTGCCCCTTTAACCCCTCGATCATCTAACGGTCCAACTGACTCCCTCACAGGCTTTCTGCTTTGGATATATTTAAAAAAGTTTTACTGTGAGATTTTACCTCTATGGCCAGCTTCTTTTCAAATTCTCTCTTAGCCTGTCTTATCAATGTCTTACATTTAACTTGCCAACGCTTATGCATTATCCTATTTTCTTCTGTTGGATCCTTCTTCCAATTTTTGAATGAAGATCTTTTGGCTAAAATAGCCTCTTTCACCTCCCCTTTTAACCACGCCGGTGATCGTATTGCCTTCTTTCCAACATTCTTAATGTGTGGAATACATCTGGACTGTGCTTCTAGGATGGTATTTTTTAACAATGACCACGCCACTTGCACACATCTTACCTTTGTAGCTGCTCCTTTCATTTTTTTTCCTAACTATTTACTGTCCCCTTTCCAGTCATTAATTCAAATGTAATCATATTATGATCACTATTGCCAAGTGGCCCCACCACCGTTACCTCTCTCACCGAATCGTGTGCTCCACTGAGGATTAGATCTAAAATTGCTCCCTCTTGTTGGTTCCTGAACAAATTGCTCCATAAAACTGTCACTTATTCCATCTAGGAACTTTATCTCTCTAGCATGTCCCAATGATACATTTACCCAGTCAATATTGGGGTAATTGAAATCTCCCATTATTACCGCACTACCAATTTGGTTAGCTTCCCTAATTTCTCTTAGCATTTCACTGTCCGTCTCATCATCTTGACGAGGTGGACGGTAGTATACTCCTATCACTATAGTCTTCCCCAACACACAAGGGATTTAGCAAAATTGCTTACCTTGTAATAGGTGTTGTCCCAGGACAGCAGGATGTAGTCCTCACATATGGGTGACATCAGTAATGGAACCCTATGTACGGAAAAACGTCTTTAAAAGTTTCCATGAACCTTTTGACTGGCACCAGATTGCCTACTGAGCATGCCCAGCATGCCATGATATTCCCTGCCACAGGGGTCTCCCTTCAGTCTGTTTTGTAGCAATCAGCATTAGCCAAAAATAAAATAATAAAACGTATCAGACCCAACTCCGCGGGGTGGCGGGTGGGTTTCGTGAGGACTACATCCTGCTGTCCTGGGATAAAGCAAAATTGCTTACCTTGTAATAGGTGTTATCCCAGGACAGCAGGATGTAGTCCTCACATATGGGTGACGTCACCGAACGGAGCCCAGGCGGGAAAGCTTTCTGTCAAAGTTTCTAGAAACTTTTGACTGGCCCTGTGAGGCCACTGAGCATGCTCAGCATGCTATGATATTCTCTGCCACAGGTGTCTCTCTTCAGTCTGTTATATAGCATGAAGCGATAGCAAAAAATAAAATAATAAAAGGTATGAGACCCAACTCCGCGGGGTGGCGGGTGGGTTCTGTGAGGACTACATCCTGCTGTCCTGGGATAACACCTATTACAAGGTAAGCAATTTTGCTTTATCCCAGGACAAGCAGGATGCTAGTCCTCACATATGGGTGAATAGCAAGCTAGAGGCTGAGTCATGTTGTATTGAGGCAATATGGAAGTATTGTTGTTGAATGAGTCAGCCGAGGATTCAAGAACATTGGATGTAGAAGGAGTTGGGATTAAACAGGAAACAAGTTCTTTAAGACAGATTGTCCGTAGGCTGAATCATGTCTTCCTTCCTTGTCTAAGCAATAGTGAGCTGCAAAAGTGTGAAGAGAGGTCCATGTTGCTGCTCTGCATATGTCTAGTATTGGCACTGAACGAAAATGTGCTACTGAAGTTGACATTGCTCTTACTGAATGTGCCTTTACTCGCCCTTGAAGAGGAAGGCCTGCTTGTTCATAGCAGAACTCTATGCAATTCGCTATCCAATTGGATAGGGTATGTTTACCCACTGCTTTACCCGGTTTGTTTGGATCATAAGAAACAAAAAGTTTAGTGGATTTCCTATGGACTGAAGTACGGTTTAAGTAGAAAGCGAGTGTACGTTTACAGTCCAGGGTATGTAAGGCTGTTTCTCCTGGATGGGAATGAGGCCTTGGAAAGAATGTGGGTAAGTTTATGGATTGGTTCAAGTGGAATTCCGTAACCACCTTGGGAAGGAATTTAGGATGTGTACGGAGAACCACTCTGTCATGTAGGAATTTTGTATAAGGTTCGTATGTGACAAGTGCTTGTAACTCACTAACCCTTCTAGCTGAGGTAATAGCTATGAGGAAGATAGTCTTCCATGTGAGAAATTTAAGATTACATGAGTCGATGGGTTCGAAAGGAGAACGCATGAGTCTTGCAAGTACCAAATTCAGGTCCCAGCTTGGGACGGGTTTTCGAATTGGTGGTTTGAGGTGAGTTAAACCTCTCATAAATCTACTTATGAGAGGTTGTGTAGATATAGGTGCATCTGCTATCTTGTTATGGTAAGCAGATATTGCACTTAAATGTACTCTTACGGATGAAGTCTGAAGATCAGATTCTGAAAGATGGTATAAGTAATCTAAAAGAGAAGTTACGGGGCAAGTGAAAGGATTTATATCCCTTGCTGAGCACCACAAAGTGAATCTCTTCCATTTAGAAGCATAGTTTTTTCGTGTGGAAGGTTTACGTGAAGCTATAAGCACTTGAGATATATGAGATGAAAGATTGAGTGGTTGTAAAATCAAGCTTTCAACATCCATGCTGTCAGTGACAGGGACTGGAGGTTGGGATGTCTCAACCGACCCTGATCTTGAGTAATGAGAGTGGGAGCTACTCCTAGACGAATTGGATCTCTGACTGAGAGGTCTAGAAGTGTGGGAAACCATACTTGTCGAGGCCAATGCGGGGCTATGAGAATCATGGCCCCCCTGTCCTGTTGTAGCTTCACTAGAGTTTTGGTTATGAGCGGTATTGGAGGATACGCGTAAAACAGGCCTGAATTCCAAGGGCGAGCAAAGGCGTCCTTGGCTGGTTGGTTCTTCTGTCTGTGTAAAGAACAGAAGTTGTCCACTTTGTGATTCAGAGGTGATGCAAAGAGGTCGATTGTCGGTTGACCCCAGCGTTGAAAGATCCTGGTTGCTATGGTAGGATCCAGGGACCATTCGTGCGGTTGGAAATGACGGCTGAGGCGGTCCGCCACTACATTGTGGATGCCTGCCAGATATATGGCTCGTAGAGACATTGAGTGAGTCAGGGCCCAGCCCCATATCTGTGCAGCTTCTTGACAAAGGAGATACGAGCCCGTACCTCCCTGTTTGTTGATGTACCACATGGCTACTGTATTGTCTGTCTGAATGAGAACAGTCTTGCGCGAAAGGCAATCCTGGAACGCATGCAGTGCGTAACGTATCGCTCGAAGTTCCAGAAAATTGATTTGGTATGTTGCTTCGAGTTTTGTCCAGGTTCCTTGTGTGTGGAGATTGTCTATATGAGCTCCCCATCCCAAGGTGGAGGCATCCGTAGTTAAAGTAGTCTGTGGGACCGGTTGTTGGAAAGGTAGGCCTTTGCACAGGTTGTCCCTGTTGGTCCACCAAAGTAGAGACAATCTTAGTTGGTGGGTCACTTGAATTGGATAGTGTAATGGTTGAATTGCTTGGATCCATTGTGACCTTAAAGTCCATTGAGTTACTCTCATGGCTAGTCTTGCCATAGGGGTAACATGAACTGTTGATGCCATGTGACCTAACAGAATCAGAAACTGATGAGCTGTGGTTTGCGTCCGTAAGGAAATGGACCTCGCTAACTGAATAAGGGTTTCCGCCCGTTCTATGGGTAGAATGGCCCTTGCGAGGTTTGTGTTCAACTCTGCTCCTATGAATTGAAGCATTTGAGTTGGAGTGAGATGTGATTTTTGATAATTGACGAGAAATCCCATGGAGTGAAGTAGAGCAATTGTCCGGTTGAGAGAAGTTATTGCTCCTTGTTGAGATGGACTCCTTATGAGCCAGTCGTCTAGATATGGAAAAACATGGACACCTTCTTTGTGTAAGTGTCCTGCTATTACTGGTAGACATTTGGTGAAGACTCTGGGAGCAGATGCTAGTCCAAAAGGGAGAACTCTGTATTGGTAATGTTGAGGACCCACTGTGAAGCGCAGGTATTTGCGATGAGGGGGGTATATCGGAATGTGAGCATAAGTGTCTTGAGGATCCAGAGAACAAAGCCAATCCTTTGCTTGAAGAAGTGGAAGTATGGTACCTAGAGAAACCATCCTGAACTTTTCCTTCTTTAGAAATTTGTTGAGATTTCTTAGGTCTAGGATGGGACGTAGGCCTCCTGTTTTCTTTGGAATGAGGAAATATTTGGAGTAGAATCCCCTTCCCTTCTGCTTCCGAGGCACTGGTTGAATGGCCTTGGATTTCAGAAGGGTGGATAATTCTGTTTGTAATTGATGAAGTTGAGATCTTTGTTGTTGGCATGATGTTGGTGGAAATTCTGGAGGAATTGAAGTGAAATTTAGTTTGTAACCTCGGGCAACTATTGAAAGAACCCATTGATCTGAGGTTATGTTTTGCCAATTTTCGTGAAAAAGGGATATTCTGCCTCCAACTGGTAGGTTTGGTTTGGGATTGCAAGGTTGAGTCTGTTCTCTGGTGTAATCCTCAAAAGCCTGTTGCAGGCCCTGTTTGCGCAGGTGGTTGTGGGCGGGCAGGTCTGGGTTGTCTGGCTTGAGAACGCTGAGTTGGCCTAGTTGATCTACCTCTATTTGTTGGTTGGTAGTACCTGCGTGGTCTGTAGTAAGAGCGTCTTACATCTCTTCGTGGAGGACGACGAGAAGGTTGACTAGCAGGTTCTTGTGGGGTCTGAGACAGTTGTTTCAGTGTCTCCGTGTGGTCTTTGAGTTGTTGAACCGCTTCCTGAATTTTATCTCCAAAGAGATTGTCGCCAAGACAGGGAAGGTCAACAAGCTTATCCTGAACCTCAAGTCTGAGGTCAGATGCCTTGAGCCAGGCCCACCGGCGAGCAGTGATTCCTGCTGCTGCTGTTCTTGAAGCAGTTTCGAAGTTATCATAAACTGCTCTTACTTCATGTTTGCCCGCTTCAAGTCCTTTTGATATAATTTCTTGAGCAGGTTCTTGGAATTGAGATGGTAAGGAAGTAACGAATTGTTCCATCTCTTTCCAGAGATTTCTTTGATGTTGAGTTATATAGAGTTGATATGCAGAGATTTTTGTACTCAGCATGGAACTCTGGTAAATCTTTTTACCTAATGTGTCCAGAAACCTGTGCTCCCTGCCTGGTGGGATGGAGGAGTGTGGACGCACACTTTTAGACTTCTTCTGTGCTGATTCCACAACGACAGATTGATGGGGCAATTGTTGTTTATGATACCCCGGAGCTGGTTGAACAATGTAAGTAGTTTCTACTCTTTTGTTTACAGCAGGTATGGAAGCTGGGTGTTCCCAGATTCTTTTTTGAAGTTCCAGTAACACCTCATGTACAGGTATTGCTAGTACCTGTTTGGGTGGATCCACAAACTGTAGTACTTCGAGAGTTTGTGTTCTGGTATCCTCCTCAGCAGCCAATTTAAATGGAATGGAATCAGACATAGTTTGTACGAAGGATGAGAAGGATAGATCTTCCGGAGGTGACTTCTTTCTTCGGTCAGGAGAAGAAGGATTGGACATGAATTCCTCTGAGGAAAATTGAGAGGGTTCATCATCATCCCAGGATTCTTCTGATTCCTCTCTATAAGTTGTTGGAACTGGAGAGGCTTGCAGTCCGGAAGGTCCAGGTTGTGGATCATCGAGGAAAAAATCAGCAGATACCTTCTTTTTTGTAATAGGTGGTAATTTGTCGATGACTTTTTGGTATCTTTGTAGGAGACGATGATAAAAAGCTTCATCGCGGACCTCCTCCAATGGAATAGGTTGCTGCAGAGATGCAGTCGTTTGATTCGTCGATGGAATTTGAAAAATCATCGATGTAGATTGAGTCAGTACTCTCGGTGTAGTGGTTATAGTATCCGCCGAGGATCTTGATGGAAAAGGTGTTGTTGTCATCGGTGTTATCACCGGCATCGATGATGTAGGTATCGGCATCGATGGTATAGTCATCGGCATCGATGGTATAGCCATCGGCATCGATGTTGAGGACATCGGCATCGATGCTGGAGGCATCGGCATCGATACTGAGGGTATCGGCATCGATATCGAGGGTATCGGCATCGACTCCGAGGTCGGCATCGACAGGCCTGTCGGGAGTTGTTGCTCTTGAAGAGCTTGGAAAACAGCTTGTTTAATCAGTGCAGACAATTCAAGCTGTGGTGTGAGCGAAGGAGCCGATGGTGTATGCGATGGTATTGCAACGACCATCGATGACGGTGTTGGTGTCGGTGGCGGCGAAGGCCCAATCACCGGCGTCTCTTGGTTTTTAGACCGCTTTGGCATCGACTCGTCCTGGGACAGTGTTTCGGAGGATGATCGATGGCGATGGCGATGTTTAGTTTTGGAGCGTTCTGTTGACGTGGCAGAACGTACAGAAGATGGCGAGGATGAACGGTCCCCCGATCCATCCGGACGCGGTTTTTTAAGGAGGATTTTCTTCGTAGCTCCAGCCGGAGACGATGCTTTTGAGGAAGAAGGAATTAGTTGAAGAGAAAAAAGGTGTTCCATCTTCTCTTGTCTGGCCTTTCTTCCCTTGACCGTCATTTCAGCACATTTTTCACAGGAATTAACATCATGTTGTTTCCCGAGGCACATTACACACTCCGAATGGGGATCAGTAATAGACATAGTTCTATTACAGACCGGACATTTTTTAAAACCGGTCGCCATTTTCGATCGACGGCCGTCGATGAAACGAACGTGTGAAAAAATTTTCAGCCGAAAATTGTGAAACAGACAGTACTCACCAGCCGGCGAGGCAGAGAACTTCCCGTGACAGAGAATATATAGAAAAAATTGACTTTTAGTCAAAACGATATTCCCAACGGTAGGGCTATCGGTCCGCGGTGCGAACGGCAGCGTGGAAAAATGAAGACTGAAGAGAGACACCTGTGGCAGAGAATATCATAGCATGCTGAGCATGCTCAGTGGCCTCACAGGGCCAGTCAAAAGTTTCTAGAAACTTTGACAGAAAGCTTTCCCGCCTGGGCTCCGTTCGGTGACGTCACCCATATGTGAGGACTAGCATCCTGCTTGTCCTGGGATAACAGCTTGTTTAATCAGTGCAGACAATTCAAGCTGTGGTGTGAGCGAAGGAGCCGATGGTGTATGCGATGGTATTGCAACGACCATCGATGACGGTGTTGGTGTCGGTGGCGGCGAAGGCCCAATCACCGGCGTCTCTTGGTTTTTAGACCGCTTTGGCATCGACTCGTCCTGGGACAGTGTTTCGGAGGATGATCGATGGCGATGGCGATGTTTAGTTTTGGAGCGTTCTGTTGACGTGGCAGAACGTACAGAAGATGGCGAGGATGAACGGTCCCCCGATCCATCCGGACGCGGTTTTTTAAGGAGGATTTTCTTCGTAGCTCCAGCCGGAGACGATGCTTTTGAGGAAGAAGGAATTAGTTGAAGAGAAAAAAGGTGTTCCATCTTCTCTTGTCTGGCCTTTCTTCCCTTGACCGTCATTTCAGCACATTTTTCACAGGAATTAACATCATGTTGTTTCCCGAGGCACATTACACACTCCGAATGGGGATCAGTAATAGACATAGTTCTATTACAGACCGGACATTTTTTAAAACCGGTCGCCATTTTCGATCGACGGCCGTCGATGAAACGAACGTGTGAAAAAATTTTCAGCCGAAAATTGTGAAACAGACAGTACTCACCAGCCGGCGAGGCAGAGAACTTCCCGTGACAGAGAATATATAGAAAAAATTGACTTTTAGTCAAAACGATATTCCCAACGGTAGGGCTATCGGTCCGCGGTGCGAACGGCAGCGCGGAAAAATGAAGACTGAAGAGAGACACCTGTGGCAGAGAATATCATAGCATGCTGAGCATGCTCAGTGGCCTCACAGGGCCAGTCAAAAGTTTCTAGAAACTTTGACAGAAAGCTTTCCCGCCTGGGCTCCGTTCGGTGACGTCACCCATATGTGAGGACTAGCATCCTGCTTGTCCTGGGATAACACCTATTACAAGGTAAGCAATTTTGCTTTATCCCAGGACAAGCAGGATGCTAGTCCTCACATATGGGTGATTAGCAAGCTAGAGGCTGAGTCATTGTGTATTGAGCAACAGTGACGTATTGTTGAAATGAATCAGCCGAAGATCACAGCAGGTTGGTTGTAGAAGGAGTTGGGATTAAACTGGAAACAAGTTCTTTAAGACAGATTGTCCATAGGCTGAATCTTGTCTGCCTTCCTTGTCTAAATAGTAGTGAGCTGCAAAGGTGTGAAGAGAACTCCATGTTGCTGCTTTACAAATGTCCAGAATAGGTACAGAGCGAAGGTGTGCCACTGAGGTTGACATTGCTCTGACTGAGTGTGCTTTTACTCGCCCTTGAAGAGTAAGGCCTGCTTTCTCATAACAAAACTGTATGCAATCTGCTAGCCAGTTGGAGAGAGTATGTTTTCCCACTGCTTTACCTGGCTTATTTGGATCATAGGATACAAATAGCTGACTGGATTTCCTTTGGACTGTTGTGCGGTTTAAATAGAAGGATAGCGCGCGTTTGTAGTCCAAGGTGTGTAAGGCTCTTTCTCCCTGGTTGGAATGAGGCCTAGGAAAGAATGTTGGTAAAACTATGGATTGGTTCAAGTGAAATTCCATGACTACCTTAGGAAGGAATTTGGGATGAGAACGGAGGATCACCCTGTCATGTAAGAACTTTGTAAAAGGTTCGTATGTGACAAGAGCTTGTAGTTCACTGACTCTTCTAGCTGATGTAATGGCTATGAGGAAGACAGTTTTCCATGTAAGATATTTAAGTTCACAGGTATCTATGGGTTCGAAAGGAGAACACATAAGCCTGGCTAATACTACGTGCAGGTCCCATTGTATGCTTGGGGAATGAACTCACTGCTGTTCCTATTAACAAATGATGGTACCTAATCAAATCAATCGGACAACCTTAACACTTCAGTTAATCAGCCAGAGTGACTCACTGCTCTCTTGTTTAACAAATGTTGTACCTATTCAAACCAAATCACACTACCTTAACACCTTTCCAAGATGAGTGCTGAACTTCTCAACCTAGCTTATTTCTAACTTCTGGCTATTTTTTTTTAATATACAAACACTCTAACTTCTGCTTATTAGCTGCCTTACAGACTATTAAAAATAAACACACTAACTACTGCATATTAGCTGCCTTACTGACTATTTAAAAATACAGTCTAACTTCAGTTTATTCTCTGCCTTACTGACTATTAAAAGCACAAACACACTAAATAATATTCCCAAATAGTTAACTTCATCCCAATACTTTAAAAAAAGAAAATTTCCCAAGTAAAACTTACTGATTCCTTTCAGCCACCAGCAAGGTGATCCTCTCCTCTCAGTGCTCCCACTGGATTGAGAGTTGTAGTCTTTTCCCTGCTCCCTGTCACATTTTGCTGCCTAACTTGGCTCTGGGCTCTCCTAGCAGTGATCCAGCCCGGGTTTTCCTACTTTAAAGCAGCTTGCACTTCATCACCCCTCTTACAAAATATGTGGAATATTGTAATATTTACTTTTTAAAGTTTTTATTTTACTTAAAAAGGCTTATTGTCCACTCCTTCCAAACATTTATTCAGTGTGGATTACACTGAATAATATGCATAAAAATAATCAAAATATTATAAAACAATTAGTTAAAAATACAAACAAACACAAACTATAAAAGAATACAATCAAGAAATTTTAAAAAATAGTACAATATTGCTTACCTTTTCCAAATATCTTTTGACAATGTCTGTTGGGATCATAACAAGTGTTCTCATAGCAGATGGACTGACCATCATTGCATGGTGTCCCATCCTGAGAATAGACATCAGGAGGACAAGTAGTTGATGTTCCAGAGCAGTACTCAGCAAGATCACACTCACTAACTGGTACTCTGCAAGGTTGACCTTTATTAATAAACTGGAAATAAACAAAAGTGAGGATAAATGAAGTGAGAATAACAGAGAAATATAGTCATTATGGGGGCAATAATCAAAACTGCCCACATTGGTACAAACCCCATGGATACATTTGCCAGTGAGATGTATATCAATAATCAAAGCAAAAGTCAGCACATGCTTTTGCTTTGAATACTGTCCTCCTGGCCCAGTGGGACTAGGTGACCACCTAGGGCACTGGAAGTGAGCAGGGCACCAAGGGCACCATTTTTCAAATGTGTGAAGGAGTGATTAAAGTGGCAGCATCACACCAATGGAGATTCATTGTGTGACGAGAAACTGATATCTGGTGGAAGAGATAGAGATTTACAATATTGTGGTTCAGGGTGGGTTAAAGGGGAAAGAGAGAGATAATACCATGAGACATAATAAAGTCACTGTCTAGGGTGGTTGCAGACCCTCCTATTAGCATTGCTGCCCCCAGAAAAATTACCCAGAAATTGATTTTGCTTTTTCTGGGCAAAATTTTTTATTAGAAATTATGGGTAAATTTGAATAATTAAACCTACTCATGGAGATCCTCTCTCTACCCCAATAAATATTTAGAAAATATATTGAAAAGCAAAGTGCAGAAAGATACTCATAGAAGCATGAAAAGTATAATATTATTTGTTGTGTCCCCTCACACAAAGTTTTTCAAAACAGATCTGTTCCAGGACAAGTTGATTTTTGATAAGTAGGATTTTATTCTGAAAAAGTAAAAAACCCCTCAGAAATAGATTAAATTGAATTTAATGTTTAATGGATTGATGATTTGAACATGGAACGAATACAATGTGAATATTGTTTGGTTCTTAACAAGATGGTTCCTTTTTCTAGGGGTGTTCATTCGTTTTGAACTTAAATGTAAAACGCAACTTTTTTTTTTTTTTTTAACTTAAAAAAGTGATGAGGCGAAAACGATCGGATTTCCAACTTATTCAACATAGCTATGTTGAATACATTGGAAATCGCGATTGTTGATCCAAAATAAAAATTTAAACCCCTCACCCTCCTTAATCCCCCCCCAAGACTTACCACAACTCCCTGGTGACCCAACGCGGGTTCCCTCTGGGACCCTCGTTGGGCCCAAAAAGAACTTTTGGCCAGCTTGGGGGGGGGCTCCTGACCCCCCCAAGCTGGCCAAAAGTTCTTTTTGGGCCCAACGAGGGTCCCGGAGGGAACCCGCGGGGAATCACGTGACGCCGCGTCACTCCGACGTGGCGCTGACGTCACGTGCTCCTCGCAAAGGAGTTCAGGAATGGCGTCCTGACTCCCCGCTGGATCACCAGGGAGTTGTGGTAAGTCTTGGGGGGGGGGGATTAAGGAGGGTGAGGGGTTTAAATTTTTATTTGCACGTATGGACATAGACTCAACTTATGGAATTCTCCATATGTCCATATTGACCGCAAATGGGACCCCCTTTCGACTTATGGACTTATGAACTTAAACTTTTGCTCTGCACATCCCTACCTTTTTCCATGGTTTGGTATTTTGTGAAAAACAATTTGGTTTAAGATACAGATTATGGAATAGAGTTATTTATTATTCAACAAACATTTAAAAAGGCTTTAAAATAAATAAGATATTTATGCATATAGCCCAGTTTAAGGAAGATGACTACAAAACAATATTAGTTTGAAGTAGATAAAAAGGCAGAAATTATAAGGTTCTGGTTAATTTAAAACATTTCTTCTTGGTGTGTTTTCACTTTCTTGTCACATCTGCAATACTCAATTTGTAACAAGCTGCATTATCATGATATTCTTCCATGGAAAAGCCTAATATTGCTATCGTAAGCATGGGGAAAGTATAGACAATAGCTGCTAAAATTTCTCTTAATGTTTTTTTAATAATCAGAAATAATTATCTTGACAAAGTTATGAATAAAAAAATACACTGTTCTATGAAACAGGATAAATGTATATTTGAAATTGTATTGGCTTTGTCAATACATTTCATATTGTTAAATCAAATTTTACATCAAGAGAATGGTAGAAGAAATATTATAACACAACCACTTTCTTATGAAATTAATTGGTAGGGATATGCAGAGATAACATTTTCATTTCAGTTCATTCATTTGTTTCATGGGTCACCTACATTTATTTCAATTGTTTCAAAGAAAAAAATGTCATTTGTTTTATGCGCTTGTTTATGATTATAGTTAATGAGGGAAACAATGCAGCTTATTTTGGGCTCCCAAATTGGGATTTTCTAATCATTTCTAATGAAGCTGATGGGTTAACAGAATCAGAAGAGTGAAGGTATATCAATACATCAAAACTATGCCAACGTGGCACCAAAAGTGGCATGAAGAGCCTAAGGCACCATGAGCAGGCATAGTGGTATCAGAAGTGGCAGGAGTTTTCCAAGGCACTGTTAGACAAGGAAAATAGCAGCAAGCGTGGTCATATTACACAAAGGCTGAAAAACTGGAGCATAGGACACCATCAGTGGCATGAAACCCCCCCCCCCCCCCCAAGGCTGTATGAGGGGGCAAAATGGCATGAAATGTGGCATGACTACCTCAAGGCACCATGAAAGCAGAACAAAGCATCAAGAATCAGAACCCAACACCACCACTACCAAAGCAGTGATACAGGGTCAAAGAATGACATGAAGACCTGAAAACATCATGAGAGACACAAAGAGGTCACACAGAGTGGCAAGAACACCTCAAGACTTCAAATGATGGGCAAAAGGCACCAAACAAATTGGTAGAAAGACCTAGGCAGGATGAAGACAGAAAAAATCCCTGGAGGAGGCCTAATAACATTTCCATCTGGCATCATTAGGTGAAGGAGTTGGCTTTTCAGGCTTCGAGTTAATCTTCACAGGAGTCTAAGATGCTACTGACTATAGGCACTAAATGCTCTTTAGATACAGTTAGGCTGCAGCTGTCTGGCACCCAAGAAGAGGCTCTACCACAAGCAGCAGGGCCTATGCCTATATTGCGTGGATCAGGATCACCTTGTTGCTCAATGCTCACTAATGCCAGGAAACTCCAGCACCTAGGGACTGGTGGGAAGGTGACCTAGGCTTTACTGTTCCAGCTCCCCAACCACTACTACCCGTGACTTTAAAACTAGATCACAACTGCTTTTCCACACAAGCTTTTGTGGACTATGGTTCCAGCGAGAATTTTATCATGGAAGAGTTGGTAAACTGATTTTGCTGTTTAATATCCTGTGATTTAGGGAATTCAGAACACAATTCTTCTTGTAAATCAGTTTTTGCAAATACTGTGTCTATTACCTCAGAAGCAGTAATCAAGGAGGAGCACAGTCCTGATTCTGGGTGCTGCACTTCTGCAGCCCTTTCCTTTTGCTAAATACCAGATGAGACCATTTTTCATTTCATTTCATTTTATTAAAATTTATTAAACGCCTACACAAACAAGGTCTGGGCGATTTACAAGAAACATACATAATATTACAATTATACTAATTACAAGAATCCTAAGAGAATGGGGATTGAAGAAATAGCAAAATTGCTTACCTTGTAATAGGTGTTATCCCAGGACAGCAGGATGTAGTCCTCACATATGGGTGACGTCAGTAATGGAACCCTAGTGCGGGAAAACTTCTGTCAAAGTTTCTAGAAACTTTTGACTGGCCCTGTGAGGCCAATGAGCATGCCCAGCATGCCATGATATTCTCTGCCACAGGTGTCTAACTTCAGTCTCGTAGGTAGCAATAAGCTTTAGCAAAAATAAAATAATAAAAGAAATGTGACCCAACTCCACGGGGTGGCGGGTGGGTTTCGTGAGGACTACATCCTGCTGTCCTGGGATAACACCTATTACAAGGTAAGCAATTTTGCTTTATCCCAGGACAAGCAGGATGCTAGTCCTCACATATGAGTGATTAGCAAGCTAGAGGCTGAGTCATTTTGTTTTGAGGCAATAGTTAAGTATTGTAGTTGAAATGAATCAGCCGAAGATCACAGCAGGTCGGTTACAGAAGGAGTTGGGTTTAAACTGGAAACAAGTTCTTTAAGACAGACTGTCCATAGGTTGAATCTTGTCATCCTTCTTTGTCCAAACAGTAATGAGCTGCAAAGGTGTGGAGAGAACTCCATGTTGCTGCTTTACAAATGTCCAGAATTGGTACTGAACGATAGTGTGCAGCTGAGGTTGACATTGCTCTTACTGAATGAACCTTTACTCGTCGTTGGAGAGGAAGGCCTGCTTTTTCATAGCAAAACTGTATGCAATCTGCTAGCCAATTGGATAGAGTATGTTTACCCACTGCTTTACCTGGTTTGTTTGGATCATAAGAAACAAATAGCTGATTGGACTTCCTGTGGACTGCAGTGCGGTTTAGATAGAAGGATAGAGCACGTTTACAGTCTAAGGTATGTAGAGCTGCTTCTCCTGGATGGGAGTGAGGTCTTGGAAAGAATGTGGGTAAAACTATGGATTGGTTCAAGTGGAATTCCGTAACTACCTTAGGAAGGAATTTTGGATGAGTACGGAGAACTGCTTTGTCATGGAGAAGCTTTGTATAAGGTGGATACGTGACTAGTGCTTGCAATTCACTCACTCTTCTAGCTGAAGTAATGGCTATAAGGAAAATGGTTTTCCATGTGAGGAATTGTAGATCACAGGAGTCTATGGGTTCGAAAGGAGAATGCATAAGTCTTGTTAATACCAGATTCAAGTCCCATTCTGTGGCTGGAGGACGAATGGGTGGTTTGAGTTGAGTTAAACCTCTCATAAATTTGCTGACAAGAGGTTGTGTGGAAATTGGTGCATTTCCCATGTTGTTATGGTAAGCAGAGATTGCACTTAAATGTACTCTTACGGACGAAGTCTGGAGACCAGAGTCTGAAAGATGGTATAAGTAGTCTAGGAGAGAAGTAGTAGTGCAAGTGAAAGGATCACGTTTGTTTTGTTTGCACCACAAGGCGAATCTCTTCCATTTAGACGCGTAGTTCTTTCTTGTGGAAGGTTTACGTGAAGCTATGAGTACTTGAGATATATGGGTGGAAAGATTGAGTGGCTGTAAGATCAGGCTTTCAACATCCATGCTGTCAGGGAGAGGGATTGAAGGTTGGGATGGCGCAACCGACCCCGATCCTGAGTTATGAGAGTAGGGGCTACTCCCAGACGAATTGGATCCCTGACTGATAGGTCTAGAAGTGTGGGAAACCATACTTGTCGAGGCCAATATGGGGCTATGAGTATCATGGACCCCTTGTCTTGTTGAAGCTTCACTAGAGTTTTGGTTATGAGTGGTATTGGAGGATACGCATATAGGAGTCCTGAGTTCCAAGGTCGAGCAAAGGCGTCCTTGGCTGGCTTGTTGTTCTGTTTGTGCAGGGAACAGAACTTGTCCACTTTGTGATTGAGATAGGATGCAAAGAGGTCAATTGTTGATTGACCCCAAAGTTGAAATATCCTGGTCACTACTGCAGGTTCCAGGGACCATTCGTGTAGTTGGAATTGACGACTGAGTCGATCCACCACTACATTGTGTATGCCTGCTAGATAAGTGGCTCGTAGGAACATTGAGTGATTCAGGGCCCAGTCCCAAATCTGTGCTGCTTCTTGGCACAGGAGGTATGAGCCCGTACCTCCTTGTTTGTTGATGTACCACATGGCTACTGTGTTGTCCGTCTGGATAAGGATAGTCTTGTGTGAAAGGCAGTCCTTGAACGCATGCAGTGCATAACGTATAGCTCGAAGTTCCAGAAAATTGATTTGATATGTTGCTTCGAGTCGTGTCGAAGTACCTTGGGTCTGGAGAGTGTCTATATGAGCTCCCCAGCCCAAGGTGGATGCATCTGTAGTTAATGTTATCTGTGGAACTGATTGTTGGAATGGTAGGCCCTTGCATAAATTGTCTTTGTTCATCCACCATAGTAGGGATGAACGTAGTTGGTGAGTCACTTGAATTGAAGAATGGAGTGGCTGAATGGCTTGGATCCATTGTGAGCGTAATGTCCATTGGGTTACTCTCATGGTGAGCCTTGCCATTGGAGTGACATGTACTGTAGAGGCCATGTGCCCTAGTAACGTGAGAAACTAATGAGCTGTTGCTTGTGTCCTTGAGTGGATCGAGTATGCTATCAAGGATAGTGTTTCTGCTCGATCTTCGGGTAGAAAGGCTTTTGCAAGTGTGGTGTCCAGATCTGCTCCTATGAATTGGAGCAGAGGAGATGGTGTAAGATGGGATTTTTGATAATTCCCGTGGAGTGAAGTAGAGCAATTGTTTGGTTGAGAGAAATTATTGCTCGTTGTTGAGTTTGGCTTCTGAAGAGCCAGTCGTCAAGATATGGGAAGACATGGACACCTTGCTTGTGTAAGTGTGCTGATATTACTGCTAGACATTTTGTGAATATTCTGGGAGCAGAGGCGAGTCCAAATGGCAGCACTCTGTATTGGAAGTGTTGATGACCCACCGTGAAGCGCAGATATTTTCGCTGAGGAGGAAATATTGGGATGTGAGCATAAGCGTCTTGAAGATCCAGAGAACAAAGCCAATCTTGTTTTTGGAGAAGTGGAAGCATGGTGCCTAGAGAGACCATCCTGAACTTTTCTTTTTTGAGAAATTTGTTGAGATTTCTGAGGTCGAGGATGGGACGTAGGCCTCCTGTTTTGTTTGGAATGAGGAAGTAATGGGAGTAGAATCCTCTGCCCTTCTGAGGCCGGGGCACAGGTTCTATAGCCCTGGATTTCAGAAGGGTGGATAATTCTATTTGAAGTTGAGAAATGTGATTTTTGTTGGGATGAATTTGACTTGGTGGAAAATCTGCTGGAATTGAAAGGAAGTTGAGTTGATATCCTTGAGATATTATGGACAGAACCCACTGATCTGTTGTTAGTGTTATCCAAGTGTTGTAAAATTTGGATAATCTGCCTCCCACAGGGAGTTCTGGTCGAGGATTTTGTGAGTAGCTGAGTTCCCTGGAAATACCTTCAAAAGCCTGCTGCAGGACCTGTTTGAGTAGCAGGTTGGGGCCTGGGCGGTCTTTGCTGTCGAGGTTGAGATCTGTGCTGAGGCCTTGTCTGTCGAGGCCTACCTGCAGGAGGTAGAATCGTTTTTGACGGTAATAGGGTTTCCTTATATCTCTTCACTGGGTTCTATGAACAGCATGGGAAGTAGATTCATGAGGTAGGGCGGAGAGCTGTCTTAAGGTCTCATTATGTTCTTTCAGTTGGGAGACTGCTTCTTGGACCTTTGTGCCAAATAAATTGTCTCCCACGCATGGAAGGTCCACCAATTTCTCTTGAACCTCTGGTCTTAGGTCTGATGCCTTAAGCCAGGCCCATTGTCTAGCACTTAACCCTGAGGCTGCAATTCTGGATCATGTCTCAAAGGAATCGTAGTGTCAGTTTCAAAATACCATCATATCAGAAAAGATAATGCCATTGCCATGTAGTCTTAAATACAATTAGTGAGACTTCATATACAGTGGCGGGCTTTAAATACAATAGCCCCGCTGATCCACTATGAGAGATATGCGGTCATTTAATGACTGTAACACCGTCTCTATATTATAATCATTGGTCTCTCTAAAAGGTAATATTGTAACGACAGCTTATGTCAGTTTACAGGCAGTAAATATTTTGCACTTATCGTAGCGAGGTTTGCAGCTGGGATATCACGCTGGCGTTGGCCCGACACGGCAGGTGTTTCTGTGAACCTTCTTCAGGGGCCGCACTATGCCAATTCTATAACAGAATAAAGAAAACCTAAAGGGACCCGTGTAGGTAACAACATGATCAAAACATTTTGCTGCACAATACATACGATTCCCGGCAGTGCCAACAGGTTCTGCTACTAGGCTGCAGCTATTTTCGGGCAGCAGGATCCGCCATCTTACCGAAACTGGTTTTGTACCTACCGGAGTGGGCGGGATCAATCAATGATGACGTAAGAGTCATTAACTTTTAATCACTTGAAACACTTAAATGAGCGAAGACCACTCAACAGAGTCATTGAGACCTTGAGGAGATTGTGTAGCTAAAGTGTAGATCCACCATTGTTCACGAAAGTTTAGAAAGTTTAGAAATTCAAAGGAATCGTATGCAGCTCGTACCTCATGTTTTCCAGCTTCAAAAGCCTTGTGGATGAGGTTTTGTACTGACTCTCTGTATTCTTGGGGGAGAGATGGGATGAAATCCTCCATCTGCTTCCAAAGGTTTCGTTGGTATTGGGTGATATATAGCTGATAAGCTGCGATTCTTGAATTCAGCATAGCACCCTGAAAAACCTTACGGCCTAAACTGTCCAGAAATTTATTGTCCTTTCCAGGAGGATTAGAGGAATGTACCCTTGTTCTCTTTGCTTTCTTCTGAGCGGATTCAACCACTACTGACGTATGTGGTAATTGAGATTTTTGATATCCTGGTGCAGATTGGACTAAGTATGTTGAGTCCATTCTTTTATTGATGAGAAGAATTGTACAGGGATGTTCCCACATTCGATGTTGAAGTTGAAGGAGAACATCATGTATAGGTATTGCCATGATTTGTTTAGGAGGATCCACAAATTGTAATACCTCAAGTGTCTGATGACGTAGATCCTGTTCAGACTCTAATTTAAAAGGGATAGAGTCAGCCATATCCTGGACAAAGGCAGAAAAAGTAAGGTCCTCTGGTGGGGACTGTTTTCTTGGGTTTGGTGGAGAAGGGTCAGACATAAATGTTTCAGATGTGTCTGACTGTGAATCACTCCATGTATCATAATCTGGAGTGTGTGGTCGTGTTTTCTGAGGAGCAGAAGGAGGAGCTACACCAGATGGTCCTGGAATAGGTTCTGGAGGAGAAGAGTCTTCTTCTACCAGATTCACCGGTAAAGAATCCAGTAGATCCTGATATCTTTTATGGATTGCTGAATATAAGGCTGATTCAGCCGATACTGCATCTCCAGAAGGACCTGGCATCGATAATGCTGCATGTGGCATCGATGACATCGTTGAAGTTGGATCAGGAATCGATGGCATCGAAGAAAATCCGTTACGCATTATCAAGGATGTAGTCTGAATTGAGGGTACCAAAGAAGCCACACTGGAAAAATTAGGAGGCTTCGATGTAGACATCGATGAGAAAGCTGTTGTATGCTGCATCAATATATCCCTCGGTATCAGAGAGGATCCAGGCTTCAGAAAATAATCCGTTGAGGTGAAGTGGACGGTGGATGGCATCAAAAAGGAGATCGGCATCGAGACGGTGGTCGGCACCGAGACTGTGGCTGGCATCGAGATGGTGGTCGGCCTCGGGACGGTATCTGTCATTGATACCGTGACCGGCATCGGGACGGTGCCCGGCATCAGGAGATTTCCTGGAATCGATGTCGATGGCATCTCAGTCATCGGCACTAGTTTTGCTGGCATTGGTGATGTCTTAGACAAGGCAGATGTCACCGGCATCGGCGGTGTTGCCGGCATCGGAGTAGGCACCGGTAAACTGTCTTTTATAGCTTGTAGGACTGCTTCCTTTATGAACGTGGTTAAGTCGTGCGGCATCGGTGCAGACAACGGTGTTGACGGAGACGATGTTGTTTGTGTCGTATCTGTCTTAGCAGGCCTCTCGGGCATCAAAGTGTCGGTACGTTTAGGCCGCTTTTCAATTGGTTCCTCCCAGATAGGTGTCGAAGGTGAGGCCAAGGCATATCGATGGCGATGTTTGTGTTTAGGCCTTACCTCTACCGCTGAGTGGATCGATGATGTCAATGGCATCAGTGAGGATTTCCCTTCCGAAGTCTGCAATCGGCGCTTTTTTAACAAAACCTTTTGAGGAGCACCTACCGATGAAGACTTTTTGGAAGTCGATGGCGAGGGGATTAACTGCAAACTAAAGAGTTGCTGGATCTTTTCTTGGCGTAGTTTTCGTCCCTTTGGCGTCATTTCTTGGCATTTTTCACACGATGAAATATCATGTTGATCGCCTAAACATCGAACGCACTCTAAGTGCGGATCGGTAACTGACATTGTTCGGTTGCACGTCGGGCATTTTTTAAACCCCGACGCCATGTTGTCATCGACGGCCATCGATGACTGGAAAAAATAGATAGCGTATATCTAAAAATTTTTTCCTAAGTTACTTCACCAGCCGGTGAGGTGAGACAAAGTGAGATCCCATGAGGGAGAATTTATGAAAAAATATTATGTTTTTAAGAAAAACTGAGAGAACTCTCAGGGGGCTCCGGTCCATGCTGCTAGCCAGCGGCACGGAAAAAACAAAGACTGAAGTGAGACACCTGTGGCAGAGAATATCATGGCATGCTGGGCATGCTCAGTGGCCTCACAGGGCCAGTCAAAAGTTTCTAGAAATTTTGACAGAAGTTTTCCCGCACTAGGGCTCTTTTACTGACGTCACCTATATGTGAGGACTAGCATCCTGCTTATCCTGGGATAATGTCCAAGACAGTATGAAACTGTTAAAGATAACTGGATAGTTAAGGCCTGTGTAAAGCATTAGATTGCCAAGACAAGGGCAAGAGCTGGCAAGTACCATAGGGGAAGGAAATTTGGAAAGTATCAAGAAGACATCTGGAGCAGCAGAGGAAGCAACATAAAATACCAATGTTGGATTAGAGTGGCAGAAGTGGCACTGATGGTTAAAAAGTGAAATGGTAGGAACAGCCCAATGCAGCAAGAAGAGTAGCCAATCCCCCCACCTCAAGGTGTATCTTGAGGGCTGAGGCAAGGAGCAAAAATGTATCAAAATCCAAAGCAATGGTGTAACAAGCATGTAAGGGAATGGATGCCCAGAATAAGAGCAGGAATCAGCAAGTACTGTAAGGGAAGGGTATTTGGACAGAAGCTCAAATACAGCTAGAGTGGGGGATGCCTGTTTCTCTAGGAGGAATGTGTTTGATCCTACCAATAGCATATGCTTCTGTTAAACTGCTTCTGTTAAACTGTAAAGATTAAGCATTTCTGGAGATGCATGAAGGGCCTGAGGAGTAGTGCAGCAGGCATACAAAACAGTAGATGTCTGAGGAGAGATGCAACAAAATGTAAAACAATAGATGGCCAGGGCAAGAGCAAAAGACAGCAAAACTGTGGGAGAAAGGGATTTTAAAGGAAACATAGACATCAATGGAGAAAACACCCTAAAGATCCAAGACTGGCTTGGAATGGCAGCAGCATCAGTGGTGCTTTAGATTATTAAAAACTGAAATTGAAGGAGCAGAGCAACTAAATGAGAAGAATAGACATAAAATCTCCTGGGTATACCTCAGCTGAGGTGGAGAAATCCCAAAATCCCAAAGGATGATACAATGAGCGGGCAAAGCAACAGGTGGCCAGAAGAAGAACAACAAATAAAGAATGGGGAAGAGAACTTGGAAGGAACCTTGTAGACAGCTGGAGCAGTGGAGGAAGCACCCTAAGGTACCAAGACTGGATTTGATCAGTGGCAGAAGCAGTGATGCTTGCGATTATTAAAAACTGAAATGGTATGTGCAGAGCAATGCAGTGAGAAGAATAGTCAAAAACCCAAGGTGTCCCTCAAGGGCTGAGGCATAGGAAGAATGGTATCAGAAGCCTGAGCAGTGGTGAATAAACATAGCAATGGATGGCCAGGGTAAGATCAAGAGCTGACAAGTACCATAAAGGAAACAAATTTGGAAAGAACCTCAACGATAGCTGGGGTGGGGGGGATGCCTGTCTCAATAGCAGAAATGTGTTTGATCCTACCAATGTGCTTGCATATATTTCTGTCAAACCATAAAGACTGAGCCATGCATATGTTATGTACAGATCAACAGGACAGCAAAACTGTGAATGGCTTTTAAATCAGTTGTATTCCATTTGTTACTTGTATAACTGTGTTGATTATAGAACTAATATATGCTGACAAGTGCTGTGGGGAATTGCAGACAGCATAAATACATCAAAACCCCGAAGACATACAGTGTGGGGAAATCAAGCAGCACAAAGGTGTCATTACTACTTTAAAGGGTGCATGCCTCTTCCCCCAAGACAGTGGTGCAGAACCCATTTTCTCTATGGTAGGTTGATGCTTTAGACACAATTATTTATTTATTTAAACCTTTTTTTTTTATGCCGACATTCATGATGGATAGCTTGGGAATGGGTGCCAAGGTGGACTCCTCTGCCTGCTTGCTTGAATAAGGACAGCTTGCTCCCTTGTTTTAGCAGGTTTGAATTTACTTGTGTTATTTGTTGCTAGAACCTGCTAGCTGCTCCTCTACTCTTCTGCAGGTACTAGTGTGTGGTTCTTCCAACCCCAAACTGATGATGTCAGTGTCTGCCTAGCTAAATTCACAGCAGTGACACCAGTGGGGCGTGAACCATCATTGTTATCATACGGCAATGCTTATATAAATGCACCTTCAGTAAAAGGCACAGCTGGCATGGTCCTTACATTTTTGACTGAAAATAGAGCAGATATACTTTATGTTACCGAGTCATGTTTATTGGAGAAAATTTTATTCTCCTAATGAAATGTGCTCCCCAGGATTATCTTGGGTTCATCATGTGTGAAAGTTCAAGAAAAGTAGTGGGGTGGTCTTGTTCTATATAACATATATTTCTATTCAGCAAATGGTGGTCACAATTTTTGAAGGATGTGAGGGCCTACTTGTTTAGATGAACTAATGTGCCTTTTTATTAATGTATTGTCCACCAGATATTATTAGGCCCAAACTTTCTGAAGTTTTAGATTTTATTACTTCATGGAGCTTAAGACATAAAGAAATTATGAATGTAGGGATTTTAATGTGTTACACTTACCAGCCGCGGCCACGACCGCCCTCGCCTGCTCTCCAGGTTGCCAGCTCACTTCCGGCAATGACCCCCCTTCCTGTGCTGCTCCGACGTGGTCGACTGGGTCGGTGCACCGCTGGGGCTACCTCAGGCCTTCATCCTCTGAGACGCTATTGGCTCCGCCCCTCCTGACATCCTCCTAGCGTGTGCTACCTAGGGGACAATTAAAGGGCCTGCAGCGGGAGATCCCTTCAACTCCTCCGTGTGACGTCAGAGCTTGCTGGTATTTAAACCAGTCCTTCACCTGCAGCAGACGACTTGGCTACAGGTCTACTCATTGAGTTTCTGGCTTGCTCGTTGTTTCAGATTCCTGCTTCCTGTTCCTGTTCCAGTCCCGGCTCTCTGCTCCTGCCTCCCTGATCCAGATCCTGTTTCCTGCTCCTTCCTGGCCACCTTCCTCCCTTCGGATCTCCTTCTGGCTTCTGACCTCATACAGCCTGCATCATCTCTTCTTCGCCTGCCATCTTCCCAGGGTCCCCACCTAAGTCCAGCCTGTCCCGGCACACAAAGGCTCAACCCGCGGGGTAAGGGATTGGTATTGGTGAAGCTCCAGCTAGCCCCTGTCTTCCATCAACCTTGCCTCCTGTCATTGGGAACCTGAGGCGGACCATCCTCCCAGGTAGCAGCAATCCCAACACAGGCCAAGGGTCCACATTCCATAGAGGTTATAACAGATAGCCAAGTCCATGGTCCCGGTGGAGGTCTCTGATTTGCAGGCTATTTCTGGCCCGGCACAAAAACTACATGTGCAGCAGAAGGCCTTGGAGACACTGGCCACAGCGGTAGAACGCCTCAGCACTCGCCTGGACTCCTTATTCTCCACCACCTATACACCTGCCTCGGCGCCCAGGTTCCCCGCTCTATTACCGTGACCTGTCCGGTCCTGCCACTGCCGGCACCGACGCACTTCTCTGGTGAGCCTACCCTGTGTCGCGGTTTTTTAAACCAATGGAATATGCACTTTTTCCTCCAGGCTGCACTCTTCCCAGACGACATCACCAGGACAACCTTTGTCATCTCCCTTCTGGATGGTAAAGCTCTTGCATGGACCTCTCTGCTCTGGGAGTGTATGGATCCAATCTTAAGTGACCTATCTGGATTTTTGAACCTGTTTCGCCCCGTCTTTGATGTTCCAGGAAAACATTCCGCCTCCAGTTCTTCTCTGCTACATCTTCATCAGGGCTCCTTCCCGTTGGCCAGCTATGTCATCGAATTTAGGACCTTGGCCATGGAACTCCATTGGGGTGATGATTGTCTACGCTCCATCTTTCTTGATGGATTAGCACTCCGTCTGAAGGACGAACTGGTGGCTTGGGAACTACCCGCCACTCTCCAGCCTCTTATCAACCTGGCCGGATGCATCGACCACAGACTCCAGGAATGCTCCTGAGAGTTACACCCAGCAAAGAGGCCTCCTTTCACTTCCCAGCGTCCCCTGCACTCACCTTCTCCTAGATTGAGTTTGTCTTTATCCAAGCCGACTCCAGAAGAACCTTTGAAGTTGGGGTGAGGCAAGTTGTCCCTCGAGGAGAGTCTTCAACGTCAACGTTCAGGGTTCTGTCTCTATTGAGGAGAGGGTGGACATGTCCTAGTTCAATGCCCTGTCCATCTGGTACTTCAGAGCCGAGGACGCACCGGAGAATTGCCCCTAGGTCTGACACTTCCAACTTCCCCACTCACTCTTCTGGTGATGATTCTGACTCCTGACGAGGACTTCCACACCTTGGCCCTGGTTGACTCCAGTGCAAGGGGGAACTTCATCATGAAGGCCCTGCTGGAGTACCTTCGGACTCCGGTCTGTACTGCTCTGGTTCCTCTGATTATATCCTCCATCCGTGGGGAGCCTCTCTCGGGCCGCATTACCCATACCACCCGTCCCATCAGATTTCGAGCAGGTGCTCTCCATGAGGAAACTGTCCTTCCGCATTATTGAGAAGGCCATCCATCCTATAGTTATGGGACTTCCCTGGCTCCAATGACACTCTCCCCAGTTTGACTGGTCTTCGCTGCAACTTTCCCACTGGGGTCCTTCCTGCCGTGATTCCTGTTGAAAGGCCTCACTCCAGCGAGCCAGCTCATTCCTCTGGGCCTTCCTCTGCAATATTCATCCTACGTGGATGTTTTCTCCAAGGAGGGGGCAGAAATCTTACTGCCGCTCTGCCCATACGACTTTGCCATTAATCTGTTGCCTGGTACGGAACCACCCAGGGGTCGGGTTTACCCCCTGTCCTTATCTGAAACCAAGGCCATGTCCGAGTATGTAAAGGAGAATCTCTCCAAAGGCTTTATCAGGCCCTCGAAGTCCCCTGCGGAGCGGGATTATTCTTTGTGGCAAAAAAGGACGGGACACCACAGCCTTGATAGACTACCATGGTCTAAACACCATTACCCAAAGGGACCGCTACCCACTGCCCCTTATTGCGGAGCTTTTTGACCTCCTACAAGGAGCTCGTATCTTCTCCAAGTTGGACCTTTGAGGGGCATATAATTTGGTTTGTATTAAGGAGGGCGATGAATGGAAGATGGCCTTTAAGACCCGAGATAGCCATTATGAGTACTTGGTTATGCCCTTGGCCTCTGTAATGCACCTGCCGTTTTTCAGAACATGATGAACGAAATGTTCCGGGACTTGCTGTATGACTGTGTGGTTATCTATCTTGACGACATCTTGATCTCCCGTGATCCCCAGTCTTATGGACGGGACGTCCTTTGCGTCCTCCAATGCCTCCGAGGCCATCACCTGTTCACTAAGTTGGAGAAGTGTTCCTTTGAGACAGAGAGCTTGCCTTTCCTGGGCTATATTGTTTCCAGACACAGTTTCCTAATGGACCCAGAGAAACTCTCCACTAGTCAGAAATGGCCCCAACTGCTTGGTCTCAAAGCCTTACAAAGATTTCTTGGCTTTGCCAATTATTATCGAAGCTTCATCCGCAATTACTCCTCCTTGACTGTGCCACTGACTGCCTTGATGCACAAGGGAGCCAATCCCAGACAATGGCTGGCCAAAGTCCAAACAGCCTTTCACTGCTTGAAGGCTGCCTTCCTCACCGAATCTTTTCTTCGGCACCCAGATCCCCAGAAGCCCTTCATCATGGAGGTAGACGCCTCCTCTGAAGGGGTAGGGGCTGTCTTAAGCCAGCATTCTTCCACTGGGACTCTGCATCCTTGTTATTTCTATTCAAAATGATTTCTTCCCGCAGAAAAGAATTACGATATTGGGGATAAGGAATTATTGGCCATTAAACTCGTCTTCGAGGAGTGGCGCCCTTGGTTAGAGGGCGCTCAACACTGTATCACAGCATACTCCGACCACAACAATTTAGAGTACCTGCATTGTGCCCAACTCCTAAATCCCCGACAGGCCCAATGGGCTTTCTTCTTCACCCGGCTACCAAGAATATCAAGGTGGATGCTCTTTCCAGTTCCTTTATTCTGGATGACACCCCTGAACCTGCGACCCATATCATCAATCCTGCATGACTGCAGCTCCACCATTATGGTTCCGGTTGGGAAGACCCTAGTACCCAGCAGACTCCATGAGAAAGTCCTTCAATGGGCCCATGATGCTCGGACTGTGGGACATCCTGGGCAAGCCTGCACCCTAGCCTCCATCCAATGCTTTTATTGGTGGCCCTCCTTGAGAAGGGATGTCTGAAATTATGTGGACACCTGTCACATATGTGCCCAGCAGAAGATGCCACCTGGCTGCACTTGGGGCTCCCAAGGAACCTTGGACCCATATCTCCACAGATTTTATCGTTGAGTTGCAGCTCTCTGAAGCCAAGAATACCATCTGGATAGTTGTGGACCACTTCTCAAAAATGGCCTACTTTCTGCCTCTGCCCGGGCTACCATCTACTCCACAACTTGTGCAGTTGTTTGTCCAGAACATTTTCTGGCTTCATGGCCTACTCAAGCATATAGTCTCAGACCGAGGTACCCAACTTACGGCCAAAATCTGGAGAGCTGTTTTCAAAAAGTTCGGCATTTCTCTGGACCTTACCACCGTCTACCACCCACAAGTGAATGGCCAGTACCTTATAGCGCAGGAGATGCATTGCCTGTGGGAGCGCACACAACACCGGATATATGAGGCGAGGTGCCTCATCAAATGAAACTCGGATGTCCATCGGAGACCTGCTCTTCAACTCCAACCTGGCGATAAAGTATGGCTCAGTACGCGCTTCATTCGACTGAAGCTTCCATCCATGTGCCTGGTCCCCCGCTACATAAGACCTTTTTCAATGCTTCGTCAGCTTGGGCCAGTGACGTACCAACTCAGACTACCATCAGCCTTGAAAATTCACAAGTCATTCCACATCTCACTCTTGAAGCCCTTAGTGCTATCCTGGCCTATGAAGAAAACCCATGTACCACAGCCGATAGCATCGGCCAACGACGCCACGTATCAAGTGCGGGAGGTGCTGGACATAAGGAAGAGGGGTCGAAGATGGGAATACTTCTCGCATGGGAAGGCTTTGGACCGGAGGAGAACTCTTGGGAACCACTCACCACTCACCAACATCCTGGACAAGGGTCTCTTACAGCAATTTCATGCCTCTCATCCCAACAAGCCCAAGCCTCCTGGAGGGGGGCGTAGAGGAGGGGTACTGTTACACTTACCAGCCATGCTAAATGTAACAGTATCCTCGCTGGCTCTCCAGGATGCCATCTCAATGTATTTATTTATTTCATTTGTATATTTAACAGCTTTTCTATACCGACATTAAAATACACATCATATCGGTTTACATTTTAACAAAATGATGGAAAGTACAATAAACAGGGGAGGGGGAAACAGGACAACCGATAAAGCAAATTTGCTTACCTTGTAATAGGTGTTATTCCAGGACAGCAGGATGTAGTCCTCACATATGGGTGACATTGGTAATGGAGCCCTATGACGGAAAACTTTCTGTCAAAGTTTCTAAAAGCTTTGACTGACACTGGCACACTGAGTGCACTGAGCATGCTCAGCATGCTATGATCCCTGCGTCCACAGGGGTCTCCCTTCAGTCTCGTTTGTAGCATTATGCGTAAGCGAAAATATAAAAGAAAATAATAAAACGTATCAGACCCAACTCCGCGGGGTGGCGGGTGGGTTTCATGAGGACTACATCCTGCTGTCCTGGGATAACACCTATTACAAGGTAAGCAATTTTGCTTTATCCCAGGACAAGCAGGATGCTAGTCCTCACATTTGGGTGATTAGCAAGCTAGAGGCTGAGTCATTTTGTAGTGAAGCAACAGTGAAGAATTGTTGGTGAAAATGAGGCAGCCGAAGATCACAGCAGGTTGGATGTAGAAGGAGTTGGGAATATATTGAAAACAAGTTCTGTAAGACAGATTGTCTAAATGCCGAATCTTGTCGTTTTTCTTTGCCCTAGCAATAAAGAGCTGCAAAGGTGTGAAGGGAACTCCATGTTGCAGCTTTATATATGGTAATAATGGGCACTGAACGATAGTGTACTACTGATGTAGACATAGCCGTTACTACGTGTGTTATTACTCGCCCTTGGAGAGGAACGTTTGTTTTTTCATAACAGAATTCGATACAGACTGTTAGTCAGTTGGAGAGAGTCCGCCTTATTACCGCGACTCTTGGTTCATTTTATGTGAAAAGAAACAAAGAGTTGGTTGGATGTCCTATGGACTGCTGTGCGGTTCAGGTAAAAAGTTAGTGCACGTTTTCAGTCTAAGGTGTATAAGACTCTCTCTCCCTGGCTAGAGAGAGAGGTCTTGAAAAGAAAGTAGGCAAGACTATTGACTGATTAAGTGAAAATCTGTTACTACTTTTGGTAGGAATTTGGAGTGAGTGCAAAGGACTACTGTGTCATGCAGGAACCTTATGTAGGGTGAGTATGTGACGAGAGGTTGCAACTCACTGACCCTCGTAGCCGATGGAATGGCTACTAGAAAATACTTGTTAGGTAAGAAATTTCTAGTCGCAGGAATGTATCACACTAGGTCCCATTTAATGACCAGTGGTCGAATGGGGGGCTTAAGGTGAAGTAAGCCTCTTATAAACCGACATACTAGGGGTCACGCTGTTATTGGCATATCCCCTATTTCCTTGTGATATGCCGCTATTGCATTTAGGTGTACTCTTACAGAGGATGTCTGGAGACCATAATCCGAAGGTGATATAAGTAATCTAGTACAGAAGGAGTGGGGCAAGAAAAAAGGTGAAAACCTGTTTGTGTGCTCCACTTGGTAAATCTAGTCCACTAAAAGTGGTAAGGTTTACGTGTGGAAGGCTTTCATGAAGCTACGAGAACTTTAGAGACGTGTTGAAAGATTAAGTGGTTGCAGAATTTCAACATTCAAGCTGTCAGGGCAAGAGTTGTTAGGTTGGGATGACGCAACTTGTTATGATTCCAAGTTACAAGAGTGGGTGCTGTGCCCAGGCGAATTGGTCTCTGATCGAGAGGTTGAGGAATATGGGAAACCATACTTGTCGAAGCCCATATAGGGCTGAGAGGACTATTGTTCCTCTGTCCTTTTGTAGGTTCACAAGAGTTTTGGCTATGAAGTATGGGATGCATATTGGTCTCGGGCAGGACGAGGGCCTGAGGAACAGTGAACTCCGTCCTGGCTCAGCATGATAAGAGTGTTGGTTATGAGAGGTAGTGGAAGAGACACATTTAGGAGGCTCTTGATGGAAGAAAGGCGTAAATGTGAATGCAGTGGAACCATGTGTAGGTAGTAGATTCTATGCACTGTATGGTTCGATTCGGAAGCAGAGGGCAAGTTTGGTTGACCTCCGCTCTAGAAGATTTCTCTCGCTACACATGTTCAAGACCATTCGAGAGGATGGACCTATCTGGAGAAGGTCTGCTAGTGCATTTAGTAAGTGTCTGAGAACAGTGGCCCGAGGATGCATAAAGTGAGCAAGGGCTAAGGATAAAGCTGTGCAGCTTCATTTCAGAGCAGCTAGGATGTTGTGTATGCTTGTATGTTGGAAAGCACATTGTCCCTATGCTGTCTGTCTGTATGCACAAAGAATTGTTGCAGAGGCAGTATTAGAAGGCATAAGGGTATAACTCATGGTACAAGATCCAGGAAGTTTATGCGTAACTGCTTGGAGCGGAATAGACACATATTGGGTTGAGAAGATTTGTGGTCAAACTTTCAACTTGAGGTAAATGTGAGCATGAGCATGAATAGACTAGGTTATGCAGCTGTCCATGCAAGGAAAGCGTGAATGATGTTGGACTCCGTAGAGAAACAGCAGTCACCGATATTGAGTCAATGAAATACCTCAGTTGCGAAGCTGGTGCCACCGGCAGAGCTTGGAATTGTAAGATTGTTGACTCACAATGAGGCACATAGAAAGAATAGAGATAATGTACTTACTGTGTTTTGGAAACATGGTAACGAGAGATACCATTTAACCTGTGCCTTCTGAAGAAAGTTGGTATTTCTGAGGTCCAGGATGGGCGGAGAGTAACTACTTTCTGTTGAAAGAAAGAATAATGTAATTAAAACTCCCCAACCTCCCTCTTCCCCCCTCTGCGCTTTGAAGCATGTAGGGGAGTGTACCGGGAACCTGCTCTGATATCCGGCTAGTTGGAAAACCGGGAGGTGTCCAACTGGAGGGGTTGATGTAATGTGGATATCAGGTATCCTCCCACGGGAGTGAGAGCGGTACAGTCTTACCCGCATTTCTGAGTGCTGTACAAGGAGACATCGAGACCCATATCAGGCTTCGAGGCGGACTTGTAGTTGAGGCAGCATGTTCTCGATCTCGTGTTTAGCAGAACAGTAAATGCACCTGGAACTTTGGTACTGAAACAGGAGCCAAAAGCTAGAGCATTAATCAGTAGGGATGTGAATCGTGTCCTCGATCGTCTTAACGATCGATTTCGGCTGGGAGGGGTAGGGAATTGTATTGTTGCCGTTTGGGGGGGTAAAATATCGTGAAAAATCGTGAAAAATCGTGAAAAATCGAAAAATCGTAAAATCGCAAAACCGGCACATTAAAACCCCGTAAAACCCACCCCCGACCCTTTAAATTAAATCCCCCACCCTCCCGAACCCCCCCAAATGACTTAAATAACCTGGGGGTCCAGCGGCGGTCCGGAACGGCAGCGGTCCGGAACGGGCTCCTGCTACTGAATCTTGTTGTCTTCAGCCGGCGCCATTTTCCAAAATGGCGCCGAAAAATGGCGGCGGCCATAGACGAACACGATTGGACGGCAGGAGGTCCTTCCGGACCCCCGCTGGACTTTTGGCAAGTCTTGTGGGGGTCAGGAGGCCCCCCCCCAAGCTGGCCAAAAGTTCCTGCAGGTCCAGCGGGGGTCAGGGAGCGATTTCCCGCCGCGAATCGTTTTCTGTACGGAAAATGGCGCCGGGAGGAGATCGACTGCAGGAGGTCGTGCAGTAAGGGTTCCGGCGCCTCGCTGAACGACCTCCTGCAGTCGATCTCCTGCCGGCGCCATTTTCCGTACGGAAAACGATTCGTGGCGGGAAATCGCTCCCTGACCCCCGCTGGACCTCCAGGAACTTTTGGCCAGCTTGGGGGGGGCCTCCTGACCCCCACAAGACTTGCCAAAAGTCCAGCGGGGGTCCGGAAGGACCTCCTGCCGTCCAATCGTGTTCGTCTATGGCCGCCGCCATTTTTCGGCGCCATTTTGGAAAATGGCGCCGGCTGAAGACAACAAGATTCAGTAGCAGGAGCCCGTTCCGGACCGCTGCCGTTCCGGACCGCCGCTGGACCCCCAGGTTATTTAAGTCATTTGGTGGGGGATTTAATTTAAAGGGTCGGGGGTGGGTTTTAGGGGGTTTTAGTGTGCCGGCTCACGATTCTAACGATTTATAACGATAAATCATTAGAATCTCTATTGTATTGTGTTCCATAACGGTTTTAAGACGATATTAAAATTATTGGACGATAATTTTAATCGTCCTAAAACGATTCACATCCCTATTAATCAGTGCAGAGCCATGTTGCTGAAACAGGGAGGAAGCCCTGATGCAAACCCAAAGAAAAGAAAGAGAGGTTCTCCTGGTATTGTGGCTGACATAGCTGGCATTGCGATATGTTACACTAATACAGTTCTTGGAAAGTACATGACCTAGAACTTTTCTAAGCATGTGGCCAGAATTAGAGAACACATTTCAATGGGAATGCCGCAGAAGCGGGTACTTACCATCCAACGTGAACCGCCGAAGGATGAGCCGGTGAAGATTGCTGGCTCCGTGGATTTCCGGAGTCCTCTAGCCTGTGGACGTTAACGTCCGTCTCAACTCTGATACCTGGTATGGTGGCGCAGGTATAGAGGAGACAAGGCTGGGCGTAGCTGGCGCTTAGACCGTAATGAGCGGAGGGCCAGAACCCTGCACCGATGTCGGTGGGGTACGCCTGGGAATAGGGGAGCCGATTGACGAACTCATGAACCCAACCATTGTTGCAGCGGCTCGATCTCTCTTGACGCCAGTGCAGAATTCTGCGGATCTCGATCCCGTGTTTCTGGAGCAGGAAGGACTGGCAAAACTGTGCGGAACAGTGCCGTTAGCAGTGGTGATGTTGCTCAGCCCGAACATCGGCCAGCATCAAGAAGAATAGCCGCAATGTGTTGAATGGCATCGGTGGCAGACTGTCACCGTGTCGGTGACGATGAATGCCACGGTGCTCTACCTGGTCATTCCCCAGCACCATGATGGAAGCCCTTGCTGTCCTGGATGGCGATCGATGATGGCTGTCAGCATGCCTGCTCTGCTCCTGATATGGGGCTTTAATAAGGACCCAAAGCATGGAGCACTGTGTTCAGGGGAGGGCATTGTGTGGCGGTGTTATGTTGACATTGACGGTAATCGAAAACATCGCTGGTTTCGGAAAAAATGATATGGGCATTGACGGAGTCAATGACCGCATCCATAAAAACATAGAAGATGCCGATGGGAACGACGTGGGTGTCGAGATCATTGATGTATGGAGGCGGGCACCGACAAAATCTGCGGTATGGCCATGGGCATCGACGGTATTGATTGGATCGACTCAGGCAACAATGACGTTATGCCACGGACATGAGCACCGATGGAATCAATGTTGACATGGATGGCATGCATGGAAAAGGCACTGGCATGGCTGCCCTGCATGGAAATGGCACTGTGATGGATGCCGTGCATGGAAATGGCATTGGCATCGATGCCATGCATGGAAAACAGCCTGACATCGATGGAAACAGCCTGGCATCGATGCCATGCATGGAAAACAGCCTGGCATCGATGGAAAACACCCTGGCATCGATGCCATGCATGGAAAACAGCCTGGCATCGATGGAAAACAGCCTGGCATCGATGCCATGCATGGAAATAGCCTGGCATCGAAGGAAAACAGCCTGGCATCGATGCCATGCATGGGAAAACAGCGTGGCATCGATTGAAAACAGCCTGACATCGATGCCATGCATGGAAAACAGCCTGGCATCGATGGAAAACAGCCTGGCATCGATGCCATGCATGGAAATAGCCTGGCATCGAAGGAAAACAGCCTGGCATCGATGCCATGCATGGGAAAACAGCGTGGCATCGATTGAAAACAGCCTGACATCGATGCCTTGCATGGAAAACAGCCTGGAATCGATGCCATGCATGGAAACAGCTTGGCATCTATGGAAAACAGCCCAGCATCGATGACATGCATGGAAAACAGCCTGGCATCGATGGAAAACAGCCTAGCATCGATGCCATGCATGGAAAACAGCCTGGCATCGATGGAAAACAGCCTGGCATTGATGCCATACATGGAAAACAGCCTGGCATCGATGGACAACTGCCTGGCATCGATGCCATGTATGGAAAACAGCCTGGCATCGATGGAAAACAGCCTGGTATTAATGGCATCCATAGTAGAAGGATGGTATCGATAGAATGACCCCCAACAGCGATGGAAGTGCCCCGGGTAGCAGTGTCATCGTCCCGATTATGGATGGCAGCGACGAGACAAAGTGTTCATCGATGGCATCCATTCTGGCAATGCTAGCACTGATAAAAGCTAAGGAAATAAATCAGTGCCATGTATAAACATAGATGGCACTGATAGAATGATGTAGGGAGGATGGCATCAGGGTACCACAGGGGGAGGGGTACCTGTGGCATCTGAAACCGCAGGATGGCCTGAAGGGGGTACCGACGGTAGCGATGTGGTATTACTGCGCGAAGGTACTGAGGAAAGTAAAGGACCTGAATCTACAGGGGCCCTGGTGGCACCGGTAACCGTGGAAGTCCCTGTCCCACTAGCGTTAATAGCCAAGCAGAGTGTCACAGAGGGACACTGCAGGCTATGTGTGACTAACTGAAAAATAGGGAGAGGGAAGGCCGCAGTCGGTTGGCAGCCAGAAAGGTGACAGGAACCGACCGAAAAAATATGGCATAGAACTCACCGAACATCGAATTAAACCAATGCGGAGGGAGATCCATGCAGGGAAAGGTGTTTGTGAAGTAAAAATGTAAATCTTTTAAGAGGAAAAAAGAGTTAGAATTTCTCACAGAGTTCCAACTGCTATGCTTACAGCAGAGCGGAAAAAAGAAGACTGAAGGGAGACTCCTGTGGACGCAGGGATCATAGCATGCTGAGCATGCTCAGTGCACTCAGTGTGCCAGTGTCAATCAAAGCTTTTAGAAACATTGACAGAAAGTTTTCCGTCATAGGGTTCCATTACCGATGTCACCCATATGTGAGGACTAGCATCCTGCTTGTCCTGGGATAAATAGGATATAAGAAGCAAGGAAGAAGCAAACGTAACAGAATGAAGCCAATAAAGAGCGATAAAATAAAATGGCAAAGATAATTTACAAAAATGCAACAGTATTACATAATTACGATTCAGCAGGTTACTTTGGAACCATGAGGATAACATCCGGCACTGACAGCCCTTCCTGCGCAGCTCCGACGCAGTCGTCTGGCTCGGCGCACCACTGGGGCTGCCTCAGGCCTTCACCCTCTGAGATGCTGTTGGCTCTGCCTCTCCTGGTGTCCTCCTAGCGCACGCGCGCGCCACCTAGGGAACTTTAAAGCCTGCAGCGGAAGATCCCTTCAGTTCCTCCCTGTGATGTCGGAGCTTGCTGGTATTTAAACCAGTCCTTCGCCTGCAGCAGACGACTTAGCTACAGGTCTGCTCGTTGAGTTTCTGGCTTACTCGTTGTTTCAGATTCCTGCTTCCTATCCCGGCTCTCCGCTTCTGCTCTTCTCCTGCCTCCCTGTTCCGGATCCTGTTTCCTGCTCCTTCCTGGCCGTTTTCCTTCCTTTGGCTCTTGACCTTGGACTGGCTTTGGATCTCCTTCTTGCTCTTGACCTCGGACTGGCTTCGGATCTTATCTGGCTTCCTGACCTCGGACCCGCTATTGTACTTTCTCTATCTTCTGACCTCGGACCGCCTGCATCATCTCTTCTTTACCTGCCATCTTCTCAGGGGCCCCACCTAAGTCCAGCCGGTCCAGGCACCCAAAGGCTCAACCTGCAGGGTAAGGGATTGGTATTGGTGAAGCTCCAGCTGGCCCCTGTCTTCCATCAATCTCACCTCCTATCGTTGGGAACCTGGGGCAGACCATTCTCCCAGGTAGCCCCAATCCCAACACAGGCCAAGGGTCCACATTCCATAGAGGTCATAACATAATGTCCACATGGATAATGCTTTAGATCTTAGCATGCAAAGTTTTTCTGCATTGTTAGAAGCACTTGTCAAGACTCAAGCTATTAATGTGGTAAGCACATCGAATGGGACATACACTGGACTTGTTAATTGAACCTATGTTGTGGTTGCCTAAGGGCTTCATTTGTGATCTGCAAGTTCAAGTATGGGTTGGTCAGATGATTGTCTTATTCATTTTCATTTAAACAAATCCTAATTGCTTCTGTAAGTAAAAGAGAGTGCAAAGTTACTTTTTGTCCTGTTGTTGCAGATAATTTTGCTTGCAAATAGTCTTCATCTGAAATCCATGTAGCATAAGAAAGATAAGAGATTGCCATGCTGGGTCAGACCAAGGGTCCATCAAGCCCAGTATCCCGCTTCCAACAGAGGCCAAAACCAGGCCACAAGAACCTGGCAATTACCCAAACACTAAGAAGATCCCATGCTACTGATGCAATTAATATCAGTGGATATTCCCTAAGTCAGTGTTTCCCAACCCTCTCCTGGAGGCACACCTAACCAGTCAGTTTTTCAGAATATCCATCATGAATATGCATGAGATAGATTTGCATACATTGGAGACCCGGGGTATGCAAATCAATCTCATGCATATTTATTGCGGCAATCCTGAAAACCTGACCTGCTAGGTGTGCCTCCAGGAGAGGGTTGGGAAACACTGCCCTAAGTAATATTGATTAATAGCCATTAATGGACTTCTCATCCAAGAACTTATCCAAACCTTTTTTGAACCCAGCTACACTAACTGCACTAATCACATCCTCTGGCAACAAATTCTAGAGCTTTATTGTGCGTTGAGTGAAAAAGAATTTTCTCCGATTAGTCTTAAATGTGCTACTTGCTAACTTCATGGAATGCCCCCTAGTCCTTCTATTATTCGAAAGTGTAAATAACCGAGTCACATCTACTCATTCAAGATCTCTCATTATCTTAAAGACCTCTATCATATCCCCCCTCAGCCGTCTCTTCTCCAAGTTGAACAGCCCTAACCTCTTCAGCCTTTCCTCATAGCGGAGCTGTTCCATCCCCTTTATCATTTTGGTTGCCCTTCTCTGTACCTTCTCCATCGCAACTATATCATTTTTGAGATGCGGCGACCAGTATTGTACACAGTATTCAAGGTGCGGTCTCACCATGGAGCGATACAGAGGCATTATGACATTTTCCGTTCTATTAACCATTCCCTTCCTAATAATTCTTAACATTCTATTTGCTTTTTTGACTGCTGCAGCACACTGAGCCAACAATTTTAAAGTATTATCCACTATGATGCCTAGATCTTTTTCCTGGGTGATAGCTCCTAATATGGAACCTAACATCGTGTAACTACACAAGGGTTATTTTTCCCTATATGCAACACCTTGCACTTGTCCACATTAAATTTCATCTGCCATTTGGGTGCCCAATCTTCCAGTCTTGCAAGATCCACAGTCTGCTTGTGATTTAACTACTCTGAATAATTTTGTATCATCCGCAAATTTGATAACCTCACTTGTCGTATTCCTTTCTAGATCATTTATATATATATTGAAAAGCACCGGTCCAAGTACAGATCCCTGAGGCACTCCACTATTTACCCTTTTCCACTGAGAAAATTGACCATTTTATCCTACTCTCTGTTTCCTGTCTTTTAACCAGTTTGTAATCCATGAAAGGACATCACCTCCTATCCCATGACTTTTTAGTTTTCGTAGAAGCCTCTCATGAGGGACTTTGTCAAACGCCTTCTGAAAATCCAAATACACTGCATCTACCGGTTCACCTTTATCCACATGTTTATTAACCCCTTCAAAAAAATGAAGCACATTTGTTAGGCAAGACTTCCCTTGGGTAAATCCATGTTGACTGTGTCCCATTAAATCATGTCTTTCTATATGCTCTACGATTTTGACCTTGAGAATAGTTTCCACTATTTTTCCCGGCACTGAAGTCAGGCTCACTGGCCTATAGTTACCCGGATCACCCCTGGAGCCTTTTTTAAATATTGGGGTTACATTGGCCACCCTCCAGTCTTCAGGTACAATGAATGATTTTAATGATAGGTTACAAATTTTAACTAATAGATCAGAAATTTCATTTCTTAGTTCCTTCAGAACCCTAGGATGCATACCATCCGGTCCAGGTGATTTGCTACTCTTTAGTTTGTCAATCTGGCCTACTACATCTTCCAGGTTCACAGTGATTTCCTTCAGTTCGTCTGAGTCATCACCCCTGAAAACCATCTCCGGAACTGGTATCACCCCAACATCCTCATTAGTAAACACAGAGGCAAAGAATTCATTTAGTCTTTCTGCAATGGCCATATCTTCCCTAAGAGCCCCTAAGAGCCCCTTTAACCCCTCTGTCATCTAATTGTCCAACCGACTCCCTCACAGGTTTCTTGCTTTGGATATATTTAAAAAAGCTTTTATTATGAGTTTTTGTCTCTATGGCCAACTTCATTTCAAATTCTCTCTTCGCCTGTCTTATCAATGTTTTACACTTACCTTGACAATGCTTATGTTTTATCCTATTTTCTTCAGATGGATCTTTCTTCCAGTTTTTGAAGGATGTTTTTTTTGGCTATAATAGCCTCTTTCACCTCACCTTTTAACCATGACGGTAATCGTTTTGCCTTCCTTCCACCTTTCTTAATGTGCAGAATACATATGGACTGTGCCTCTAGGATTGTATTTTTATTTATTTATTTATTTATTTATTTGTTTCTTTAACAGTTTTCTATACCGACATTAAAATACACGCCATATCAGTTTACAGTGTAAAAGCAGGAGGAAAGTACATCGAACAGGGAGGGGGGAGTGGACAAATATCAAACAAGACTTAGAAAGGGCTCTAACCGAGAGCCCGAGGAGAGAACTGAACGATAGAGGGGGAGGGGTATAAAGGAGGGCGAAAGGGAACTATTTTCAAGGCTTAGGAAGGAGAAGGGAGATAATTATTTACATTATTTACAGAGCGATATGGTGAGTGGCAGATTTAGTCCGGAAAGGCTTGGTGGAAGAGCCAGGTTTTTAGCATTTTTCTGAATTTGGTTGGGCATGACTCCAGACGTAGGTTTAAGGGGCATACATTCCATTGGGTTGGGCCTGCAATAGAGAAGGCACGAGCCCTGGTGGAGGTTAGTCGGGCCCTCTTGATGTGTGGGATTTGTAGAGTACAAGTGTAGTTTGCTCTGGTGGGGTGGGTAGATTGTGTGAAACGGATCGGTTCAGACAGCCAGGAGGAGTTATCTTTGTAGATAGCTTTATGCATGATAGTGAGTGTTTTGAAAATGATCCGTGATGGGATGGGAAGCCTATGCAGGTCCTTGAGGATGGGGGTTATGTGGTCGGATTTTCTGGCATTGCTAATTATCCGTGCCGTAGCATTTTGGAGGATCTGTAGAGGTTTTATGGTGGAGTAGGGGAGACCGAGGTACAGCGAGTTACAGTAATCTAATTTGGATGACAAGGTAGCTTGGATGACTGTTTTGAGGTCTTGCGTGTGGAGCAGCGGCTTGAGCTTTTTTATGACGTTGAGTTTGTAGAAGCCACTTCTGAGTATGGAACTATTATGATTTTTCAAGTTCAGTGATGGGTCGATAAGGACGCCGAAGTTGCGAACTGAGGGTTGTGAGGTGAGGGAGAGGGCCATGGGGTCCTTGGGGGGGAAGGGACTTGAGGGTCTGATTGTTGTGGATGAGGATGAGCTTAGTTTTGGACGAGTTGAGGGCGAGTTGCAGGGATGTTAGGAGGGAGTTAATGGAAGATAGGCATTCCTCTCAGTAGCTTATGGTGGCAGCTAAGGATTCGCGTACTGGGATGATGATCTGAACATCATCCGCATAAATGTAGAATTTGAGGCCTAGTTCAGTGAGGTGATGACAGAGGGGGAGGAGGTAAATGTTGAAAAGGGTAGAAGAAAGGGAGGAGCCTTGGGAGATGCCTTGGGAGAGGGTAAAGTGGGAAGATTCAGAGTTTCCGAGTTTGACAGAGAAACGTCTGTTTGTCAGGTATGATTTAAACCAGAGAAGAGCGGTGCCTGAGATGCCTATGTCAACTAGACGGGAGATGAGTTGATTGTGGCTTATTGTGTCGAAAGCTGCAGATATGTCAAGAAAGGCAATGAGATAGTTATGTCCATGGTCAAGGCCAATGAGGAGGGAGTCGGTGAGTGCTAGTAAGAGGGTTTCAGTGTTCATGTTTTTACGGAAGCCAAATTGGGAGGAGTGCAGGATGTTGTTATCTTCAAGATAGTCAACAATGTCCAAGCCTGTTGAACACTTTTTTTTTTTTTTTTTTTTTAATTATTTTTTCATCAATGTTTACACATCATGAAACAGGAAAATAAATGATATCATACAGTAAATAAAAAGGAAATACAACTCCACTTTGTCACATAAAGAAAATATACTACTATTCATTTATTTGTATGTCTCTTTATAACCCATAATAGGGGGGAGAACACTAGAAACATAAAGAATTATCCAGATATTAACATTCTGAATATAATAAAGGAGGAGGAGTTATCATTATCTAAGAATTAAATCTAAAATAGCTCCCTCTCTTGTTTGTTCCTGAACCAATTGCTCCATGAAGCAATCATTTATTACATCCAGGAACTTTATGTCTCTAGCAAGACCTAATGTTACATTTACCCAGTCAATATTGGGGTAATTGGAATCTGTATAGAGGCACGTGGTATTTAAAAATTTAAACAATCACAACGCTATGAAACTTTATCATGTATGTTTAAGGACCATCATACCACCCACAGTTCTCACAAGTCAAACTTGCATCTTATGCACTTTAGGGTGAGTGCGGAGTACCGCCCGGTCCTGCAGGAGTTTAGTGTAGGGCGGGTAGGTAACTAGGGCCTGTAATTCACTAACCCTGCGAGCTGAAGTGATAGCCAAAAGGAATAACACTTTCCATGTGAGATATTTTAATTCACAGGAGTGCAGAGGTTCGAAAGGTGGTTTCATAAGGCGACCAAGAACCAGATTAAGGTCCCAAGATGGGGCCGGCGGACGTAAAGGTGGCTTCAAATGGAGCAAGCCTTTAAGAAAGCGTGTTACAAGGGGTTGTACTGAAATAGGAACACCCCCAATACCTTTATGGAAGGCGGCTACCGCACTGACATGCATTCTAATGGAAGAGGTCTTAAGACCGGATTCTGATAGATGCCACAAATAGTCCAAGAACTTAGAGATTGGGCAGGAAAGGGGATCAAGGGACTGAGAAGTGCACCATGATGTGTACCTTTTCCATTTATATGAGTAAGATTTTCTTGTAGAGGGCTTTCGTGAAGCTATCAGGACACGAGAAACTGAATCTGAAAGGTTAAAAGGCTGAAGGACTAACCTTTCAACATCCATGCCGTCAGGGACAAGGCTTGGAGGTTGGGATGAAGGAGGCATCCATCGTTTTGAGTGAGCAGATGCGAGTCCTGTCCCAGAGGAATGTGCCTGCGGATGGAGAGATCCTGGAGTATGGGAAACCACACTTGGCGTGGCCAGTGCGGTGCTATCAGGATCATGGTTCCCCTGTCCTGGTGGAGCTTCACGAGGGTCCTCGACAGCAGAGGAAGAGGAGGGAATGCATAAAGCAGACCGGCCGTCTACTTGAGGGAGAATGCATCCCTCGGCCGAGAGTGCTGGCTCCGAATGAGAGAGCAATAATTGTCCACTTTGTGGTTCTGAGGGGACGCAAAGAGGTCTATGTGGGGGTGACCCCACTTGTGGAATAGAGAGGTCGCTACTACAGGATTGAGTGACCACTCGTGTGGTTGGAAGACACGGCTTAACTGGTCTGCCAATACATTGTCTACTCCCGGTAGGTAGGTGGCCCTGAGGTACATGGAGCGGGAGAGGGCTTCTGCCCAAATTTGCACAGCTTCCTGACACAGAAGAAAGGAGCCTGTGCCTCCCTGCTTGTTTATGTACCACATGGCCACCTGGTTGTCTGTCTGGATTAAGATTGAATGGTGTGATAGGCAATCTTGAAAGGTCCTGAGAGCATAGCGGATTGCTCGGAGGTCCAGGAAATTTATCTGATGTTTGGCTTCCTCTAGTGACCAGAACCCTTGAGTTTGTAAATCGTTTACATGGGCTCCCCAACCGATGTTGGAAGCATCGGTAGTGAGGATGACCTGAGGATCTGGTGGGAGAAAAGGCAAACCCTGTAGGAGGTTGAATGGATTCGTCCACCAGGCAAGAGACAGACGAAGTGTGTTGGAGACGCGTATTATAGAGGACAGAGGCTGAAGAGCTTGAGTCCACTGTAGTCTCAGAGTCCACTGTGTGACTCTCATGGCCAAGCGGGCCGTGGGAGTCACATAAACTGAGGAGGCCATGTGTCCCAGAAGAACGAGGAATTGGCGAGCTGTAGCTGTGTGTTGGGACTGCAGCTGGCGAGCTAGGGACACTAGGGCTTGGACTCGTTGATGAGGAAGGAAGGCTTTTTCCTGTAAGGTGTCCAAGTCTGCCCCAATGAAGGATAAGGTTTGAGATGGGACTAAGTAGGATTTCTCGTAGTTTACCAGAAATCCTAGAGAAAGCAAAGTTTGAATTGTTAGGGTCAGGGAGGACCGAGCCAGGTGCTGGGTTGGGGCCCTGATCAACCAATCGTCTAAGTAGGGGTAGACGTGGACTCCTTCTTTCCTTAGAAACGCTGCAACCACTATGAGGCACTTGGTGAACACTCGTGGTGCAGATGCTAGGCCGAAAGGTAACACACGATATTGGTAGTGATTTCGGCCTACTAGAAAACGCAGGTATTTGTGATGAGATTGTGTTATCACAATGTGGGTATATGCGTCTTTGAGGTCTAGAGAGCATAACCAGTCCCCTCTTTGCAGCAGAGGGAGTAGCGAGCCCAGGGTTACCATCTTGAACTTCTCTTTGTGAAGGTACTTGTTGAGGACCCTTAGGTCTAGGATGGGACGAAGTCCCCCTGACTTTTTTGGGATCAGGAAGTACCTGGAATAGAACCCTAGGACTCGTTGCAAGGGAGGAACAGGTTCTATAGCGTTGGACTGTAGGAGAAGAGAAGCTTCCTGTCCTAAAAGAAGAGAATGATCGGTAAGACTCCACGCCTGCAAGGGTGGGGAGTCTGGAGGGAGAAACAGGAAGTTGAGATGGTAACCCTGTGCAATGATCGCTGTCACCCACTGATCTGTGGTGATCCGATGCCACTGTTCTAAAAAATGGCATAGCCGACCTCCTACTGGTATGGCTGGAAGAGGGGTCTGGCATGTGCTCTCTAAGTGGAAATCAAAAACCCGCCGCAGGGCCAGGAGGCGGAGCTGCTGCAGGTTTTTGTTTATGAGCCTGGCGAGGCTGAGTCTTATGGTAGGACCGTGCAGGCCGAGGCTTGGTAGATGGGGGATAATACTTTCGTGGCCTAAAGAAAGACTTTTTGGAGTCCTTCCTAGACGGTTGTTTGGAAGGCAAGTCAGGAGGAATAGATGAGAGCTGTTTTAATGTCTCATGATGATCCTTCAATTCAGCAACAAGTTGCTGAATTTTCTCACCAAATAGATTATCCCCTAAGCAGGGCAAATCCGAAAGCCTGTCCTGAACTTCTGGGCAAAGGTCAGATGATTTGAGCCAAGCCCAACGTCTAGCAGAAATTGCTGTAGCAGAAATTCTAGTAGAAGCATCGAAGATGTCATAGGTGGTTCGGATTTCATGCTTTCCAGCTTCAAACCCTTTATTTAAAAGGGACTGAATCTGGGGCTGGAACTGCTCTGGCAAGGCGTCAGCGTATTCTTGCATTTGCTTTAAAATGACTCTGTTATATTGAGTCATATAAAGTTGGTAAGAAGCTATTCTGGAAATCAGCATAGCTCCATGGTAAACCTTCCTACCTATACTATCTAGGAATTTATTGTCCTTAGTAGGAGGTATGGAAGAGTGTGGTTTTAGTCGTTTAGCTTTTTTCTGAGCTGATTCGATGACCACAGAATGATGATCTAACTGAGGCTTTTGAAAACCTGGTGCTGATTGTACCAGATATGAAGAATCAGCTTTTTTATTGACTGGGGACACAGAGCCAGGAGATTCCCAATTCTTTTTAAGAAGGTCTAGAAAAACCTGATGAATGGGAATAGAGGTGATGACTTTCGGGGCATCCAAAAATTGGAGCAATTCCATCATTTGGTGCCTATCATCCTGTTCAGATTGAAGTTGGAAAGGAACCAACTCTGACATTTCCTTCACAAAGTTTATGAAAGAGAGGTCCTCAGGGGGAGAACGCTTTCTACTCTCCGCAGGAGTGGGTGGTGAAGGCAAATCATCGGTGTCAGTAGATGTTGTCATCAGCCCAAGTATCATAGGAATCTGGTTGATGACCTGGAGGCCCTCTAGGGGGCTGAACTCCTGAGGGCCCAGGTTGAGGCTCCGAAATATTGGCTGGAGTCACCGGGGGCATCGAGAAAATTCTCGATGGAATCGGTGTTGATATCGGTGCCGGTGTAGGCATCGAGGGAACTGGTGCCGGTCTCGATGGAATCGGTGCCGGCATCGGAAACCTCGGTGGAGCAGAGGTGCGTATCGCCCCCGAAGATAGTATCGGTGGCGAGGGACGACCTGACCTTGGTGGAACAATTCCCGAAGGGGGAATTCGATACGGTGTTTCTCCACCTGATGAAAAACCTGTCGGTGACAGCGATCTTGCCGGTGTCGGTGACACAGGTATCACCGGTGGAAGGGCTGTCATGAGCGCCTCCATCCGGTACAACAGCGGTGCCAGTGCCGCTGCAATCGGCTTGGTGGCCGGTTCTGCTCTCGGTGCCGGAGTCGGTGCCGGAGGAGGCTGGAACCATTGCATCGCCTTATCGATGGCCTCCTGGACCAGCCGGTCCAGTTCTGCCCAGAGACCAGGGGTAACAAGACCCGGCTCGACGGGAGAGGGAGGCTGAGGCTGAGCCGGAGGGACCACCATCACCGGTGGGATCGCGGCTCCCAAACCCGGAAGGGGTGAGGGTTGCCTCGGTGCCTGCGAAACAGAAGTGGACGGTGCCAACTCTGATCGAGGCTTTTTTCTGCGGAGGCTCGGTCGGTACAGAGGTTGATGACATTGATTCCTCGACGGGCCAAGACTTATGACGTCGATGGCGATGTTTCTTCTTCCTATCTCCTCGATGATCAGGGGAAGGGACAGGAGTCGATGGCCGAGAAGTCGTCGATGGCGGACGGTCACCGGAGGGCTGTCGATGGTAGTAAGACTTCGACGGTGCCGGTTCCGATGACGTCGATGCAATCGATGGCGTTGGGGTGCGAACATGGAAGAGGAGCCCCATCTTCTCCATTCAGGCTTTGCGACCTTTTGGTGTCATTAGGGCACATTTGGTGCAAGTCAGAACATCATGCTCACTCCCTAGACACAAAACACAGACTCTATGAGGGTCTGTGATTGACATGGTTTGGGTACAGTCCGGACACCGACGGAACCCCGACGCCATGGCGGAAGGCCAAAAATTTAGCCGCGGGACTGTCGACTGCCAGCGGGCCTCAAGGGCTAAAGTCGACGGAAGTTGATGAAACAACGGCAAAAACTTACCGGAGTTCCGCGGACGAAAAGATTTACCGAAGGGAGCCCCTGAGGGGCAAATTTTCTTCAGAATAATGAATTCTAAATTCCTGTCAGGAACGTGGTTAAGAGCTCTTTCACCGTGTGGCTACTGCTGCACGGAAAAAAAGAAAGACTGAAGGGAGACCCCTGCTGGCTGCAGGGTTATTGCTGTGCTGGGCATGCCCAGTAGGGGCCAGTCAAAGTTCCTGAAACTTTGACAGAAGTTTTCCATGGTTGGGCTCCATACTCGATGTCACCCATTAGCTTTGGTGATTTTTTACATATAGGCATATGAACTATGTTTGCTTTTAATGGAACCTCTCTGTTGGGATGCCCTAACTCTCCTGTTTCATTAGTATCCTTCAAGGATACATTTCTCCGAACCAAGCACTGCTGAGTGACTGTCGGCTTTCCCCCTTGTTCTAGTTTAAAAGCTGCTCTATCTCCTTTTTGAAAGTTAGTGCCAGCAGCTTAGTTCCACTCTGATTAAGTTGGAGCCCATCCTTTCGGAAAAGTCTCCCCTTTCCCCAAAAGTTTTGCCAGTTCCTTACAAAGCTGAATCCCTCTTCCCTGCACCATCGTCTCATCCACGCATTGAAACTCTGGAGCTCTGCCTGCCTCTGGGGACCTGCACGTGGATCAGGAAGCATTTCAGAGAATGCCACCCTGGAGTTTCTGGATTTCAGCTTCCTACCTTAAATCCTAAATTTGGCTTCCAGAACCTCTCTCCCACATTTTTCTATGTCGTTGGTGCCCACATGTACCACGACAACCGGCTCCTCCCCAGCACTGTCTATAATCCTATCTAGGTGACACGTGAGGTCTGCCACCTTCGCACCAGGCAGGCAAGTTATCAGGCGGTCCTCATGTCCACCAGCCACCCTGCTATCTACATTTCTAATAATCGAATCACCGACTATGATGGCCGGCCTAACCCTTCCCTCCTGGGCAGTAGCACTGGGAGATTTGTCCTCAGTGCGAGAGGACAATACATCACCTGGAGAGCAGGACCTTGCTACAAGATCACTTCCTGCTACACCAAGGTGATGTTCTCCTACTGGGAGACCTTTCTGATCCAAGGCAGCACTGGGGCTGCCAGAATGGATTTGGGACTTGGCTACTATGTCCCTGAAGGTCTCGTCAATGTACCTCTCTGTCTCCCTCAGCTTCTCCAAGTCTGCTACTCTAGCCTCCAGAGATAGGACTTGTTCCCTGAGAACCAGGAGCTCTTTGCACCGAGTGCACACATACAATCTCTCACCGGCGGGTAAAAAATCATACATGTTACTGTATATTTTGTTCCTGTTCTATGTAAGGGCATTCCCAACTAGTTATAAGTTATATGTAAACCAATACGATGTGCAAACGGTTGTCGGTATATAAAATTCTCTAAATAAATAAATAAATAAATGTGACACTCAATGTAAAAGACTGGCAAGCTCCCCTCTTGCTGCTGGACTGCTGCCTTCATCTTAGTTTTATTGAGTTCCTAGTGAAGTTTAGGATACTAAGGGAGTTGGAATGAGAGTACTTTAAATTTACAGGTGAATTTAGTAATTAATCAGCTAGTGTCCTACAAGGGGATGATTAAACTTTCAATAAGGGCTGGTACAATATTATGTTTTAGTAAAGACCCTGGTTGATTTTAATGAGAAAGTGTCTTGTGCCTAAAAATCAGGGGTTGAGTGGGTGGGAAAGACAGACACTAGAATTAACTATCTCTGGCTTGCTTATTACCTCAGACACACACAAACTCTGAAGAATATATCCCTTAATTTCACCTTTCACCAAACATTTATAAGCCCAAAAATTTCTGAAAATTATACTTACCAATCCTCTTAAACCACGGTTAAATTAATCTTCACTTCCATTTGAGTGGAAATCCTTCCACTCAAATGGAAGGATTTGAGATTTGCACGCCATTAGGCGTGCAAATCTCTACTGCGAACCATGCGGGGCCTCTGGAAGCTGGGGCTGTGAAAGTCAATCCTTGGATCGCTTGCGGTGACCTCTGGACTCCTCTCCCAGGGGATGCTGGGAGCAGTATGCAGATGAGGCCTTCCGGTCCTCTCCTAACTGCAAATCGTGCGGGACCTCTGGAAGCTGGGGCTGTGGAAGTCAATCCCTGGATTGCTTGCGGTGACCTCTGGACTCCTCTCCCAGGGGATGCTGGGAGCAGTATTCAGATGAGCCTTCCAGTCCTCCTCTACTTGGTTGATTCATTGATCTTATTCTTGACCAATAAAATTGTATCCATAGTTGATGTTGCTGCTTCTTTGCAAATTCAGAAGCCAAGTAAAAGTGGAATGTTCATTGCCTTCTTTTCTAATGAATTATTGAAGGACAAGAGAAAACTGCTTCACGCTAAGCGTAAGTGGCACAAAACTAAAAGGGCTCAGATAGGGCAACCTATAACGTTTTACAAATTGATTATAAAAATCATTTTGAGACTGAATGCAAGAATTTTTATGCTTCTCAGTTACAAAATTCTTAAATTGCTCTTATGAATTGTTTTGATTTAGTTTGCCATTTGACTCAAATCGCTTGATTTGACTGGTGAAATGAGGGGCTGGATCATAAAAGATTTGCAAGGTTTAGTCAACATAAATTATTAGATCTGCAGAACGGTCTAGTAATAATTACACCAACCCTAGATGATGTAAGTTCTTAAAGGTCAGGTAGATGAGTTATCTGAGATTCATTTCATTATGTTGCTACTTCTGAGGCTGAAGATATTGTCTTCCCTTAAATCTTCATATTGTACCCTTGACACTTGTTCTGTAGCTCTCTTTCGTCAGTTGAAGGATACTTTTCTGGATATATTTACAAAACTATTAAATCTTTCTTTGCAAGAGTCTAGGGTTCTGGATATGTTAAAAATGTACTGTGGTTTGGCCTATTCTTAATAAGGTCTTTGCGGATTCTACTGATCCATCTGTCTACCACCCAATTTCTAATTCACTGTTACTGAGTAAAATCTTGGAAAAGGCAGTTTTGGTTCAATTAACTATCAGGACAGATCAGGCATCAAGCTGGATTTTTTTAGATGTGAGGATGGTACAACTGGAGAGTGAGTAGGTGAACTTGCAGGTTACCACATCCTCTTGGGTAGGCCAGAGGAAGGAAGCTCAGGTTTACTGCCTCCAGGCTTTTGCAAAGCCAGATGGTAAGATAATTCCCTTTAACTGGTTAAGGAGAGAGTTGTATCTCAGGAAAATCCTTATGTAAATACAGGCTCCCATATGGTGGTGAAGCTATTCCCAAGAGGAGCTTGCTAATCGATAGGCATCACTGCGGTACTTAATGCACGATACTAATTTGTCATAAGGGATTTCCCAGATGAAGGTATAGATGAAGTATCTCTCAGGATTGAAACAGCTGGTCCGCTTCAAGGTAGCAGTTAAGCTCTGGAGACCAGGCTCGAGGACAGCAGAGAATTCCAGCAGATAATCAAGAATGCTTCTCTGCTGTGATGGATGGTTGAAAATACAGTTGAGGCGTACCTCCTAGCAGAGGCAACTCACTGGTAGAAGAACAGAGAAGCTGGCAATTGCTTTCAGTTATCTTGTAGAGCCATTCAGAAAAGGCTTTCAGGAGTGATGGATTGAAGATAGCTCCCAGTAGATCAAGGGATGGAAGACTCTGAAGAGATGGCCACAGGCATTCCCATGAATCCAAGGACAGAAAAGTAGAATCCCGAACGTGTTTTCCTAGGAAGGCAGAATCCTTCCAAGAGGATGAACAGCAGGACTATGCAGGGTTACTAAGCAAGCTGGAAGATGGCAATTACAGTCCTGGCCTGGCAGTGAAGAGCATACAGAAGAGCAGATGAACAGGGAAACAGGATCTCCCAATCCTGATTCTAGCAGCTCAGAATGCTGCGTGAAGATCACTGGAGCATGATGGCAGCGATCTCAGGATGCAGGACAACTTGCAATGATGGTAATGAGAGATCAACAAGACAACATTGTAGGAACTTGGGATGGTGACGAAGACTGAAATTCCTGCTTGCACAGAGCAAGGGCTGGACCGTAGCTGTAGATTTAAGGTGACTCACCATGTTGAGGTCATGGAGGAGAAAAACAGCTAGGTGATGTCTCAGAAGAACTGGAGTGGAATCCATGGGTGGAATCTCCACTTGCATAAGCAGAAACAAGGTCTTGGCTGTAGATGGTCCCTGGGCAAGCACCAGGACAGAGCAAGCAGAGACTGAGTTGGAAATGGCAAGACGGAGCCAGGACTAGGGTGCAGGTGCCTCCTGCAGGTCGTATAAACCAAAAGACCTGGAGTTGCTGTGGAGTACACTCTGGTTATATACTCCCTGAAGCTTGAAGATACTTGGCAATGAATTCGGACTTGGTACTGGATGGGGAAACCTGGGAACAGGCACCTCCTGCAGGTCATATGGAACCCAGGAAGATGAGCCAACATTGCAGTGGAAAGAATGGAGATGGTCCCTGGAACAGTGGTAGGCACCTCCTGCAGGTCGAGAGGGTTCCAGGACCAGACTGGACTTGGAGAAGATCTACCCGATAATTTGCCACCCCCCCCCCTTCATCCTTTTTACCTTCCCTATTCTGAATACCCATGGCATGTTACCATTATTATTATTTTTTAATTAATAATTTCTTTTTAGCTAGTAATTATCTAGCGACTTAGCTAAATTTATGTATTTTTTGTTTATTTTAGTTATATTTTATTTTTACTTTATTTTAACCTGTTGAAAAACGTTTTGACAAAATTTTATTTTAAAAAGCGGTATATAAATACTTTTAAATAAATAAATAAATAAATAAATAAATAAATAGGTGCAAAGGGGAAAGGGGAGAATGGTATCTTCAAAGGATACTAATGATGCATTAGAATTAGGGCATCCCGACAGTGAGGTTCCAATAATTAGAAAAATAGTCCAAGTGCCTGTAACTAAAAACTCACCTGAGCTAAAAGATTCTAACTTATCCCTATCAATTAAAAAGCAGAATGAAAATACAAACAAAAAACAAACTTTGAAATGTTTGTATGCTAATGCCAGAAGTCTAAGAAGTAAGATGGGAGAATTAGAATCTATAGCAATGAATGATGACATAGACTTAATTGGCATCTCAGAGACATGGTGGAAAGAGGATAACCAATGGGACAGTGCTATACTGGGGTACAAATTATATCACAATGACAGAGAGGAGCACCCGGGAAGAGGTGTGGTGCTTTATGTCCGGGATGGCATAGAGTCCAACAGGATAAACATCCTACATGAGACTAAATACAAAATTGAATCTTTATGGGTAGAAAACCCTTGTGTGTCGGGGAATACTACAGTTATAGGGGTATACTACCGTCCACCTGGTCAAGATGGTGAGACGGACAGTGAAATGCTAAGAGAAATTAGAGAAGCTAACCAAATTGGTAGTGCAGTAATAATGGGAGACTTGAATTACCACTATAAAGACGTTATGCAACTCTAATTTTTCTTAATCAATGTGCTGTATGCAAGAATACATGACTTCAAAATTTTTATTTTTTTGTCTATAGGACCATCATAACACCTGCGGGCATACCAGCAAATATTTGCTTAAGATTTTGCCTCACCAGGTCATGTTTAATCATTGGTCCGAGTCCTTTATTATTTATCTTGTTATTTTCTATTTTGTTTTTTAGTATTTTTGTAAAAATAAATTTCGGAGTGATACCTTCCTTTTGCGTGACTCAATCTTTCAGAAGACCATTGTTATTCAAAGTCCAGTCCGACACACGTTTCGCATTGCTGCTTCAGGGTCTGTAACAGGTCGCATGGCTTCTGTATTAATTATTGACAGGTAAGTTCATCACTACCGCATTTGCTTATTTTAGAAATTTCGAACCTTGCCGCCTTATCCTCTTGTCGGCGTCTCTCAGATTAAGAAAAAATTAGAGTGTTGCATAACGTCTTTGTAGTGAGAATTGTGCTCGTTGTGTTTTGAGATTAACTGTTAGTATTGTGTGTAGACTTCAATTACCCCAATATTGGCTGGGTAAATGTATCATCGGGACACGCTAGAGAGATAACGTTCCTGGATGGAATAAATGATAGCTTTATGGAGCAATTGGTTGAGGAACCAATGAGAGAGGGAGCAATTTTAGATCTAATTCTCAGTGGAGCACAGGACTTGGTGAGAGAGGTAACGGTGGTGGGGCCGCTTGGCAATAGTGATCATAATATGATCAAATTTGATTTAATGATTGGAAGAGGAACAGTGTGCAAATCCAAGGCTCTCGTGCAAAACTTTCAAAAGGGAAACTTTGATAAAATTGTTAGAAAAAAACTGAAAGGAGCAGCTACAAAAGTAAAAAATGTCCAAGAGGCATGGTCATTGTTAAAAAATAAGGAGATACAGGAATATAAAGTCAGTCCCAAAATTCAAAGTTTTTTCAAATATACAATTATTTAATTCATCAAAGCGGCAAACTCCATTGCTCTAAAGACACAAGAATTTTTCAACAACCGGGTCCCCCGACACGGACCCGTGTTTCGCCAAACGCGGCTGCGTCGGGGGGGGGGGGGGGAACAGTAGTTTCTTTGTGGCATTCAAAACTAAAAATAAAACAAGAACAAAATATTAATTTTTATAAGGGATCTGATACATGACAGAGGATCCCATAATAGTTAACCATTTCTTTACAAAAAACAATTTTCGTGTACCATTTTAGGTAATGTATATTATAATTAAACCACAGAGAGGAACGCAGTACTTGCAGATCACTGAAGTTATACGGTAGAGCAGATAATAAACAACCAAGTTGGAACGACCGTACATAAGCATTATCATAAATATATCTCCTAATACTGTTAGTTGTGTGCGGGAAATACAGACCTAAATTAAATAATTCAAATTTTGGAATTTCAAATCAATTTTACAAAACATTCCATTCTTTTTAGTAACATGGAATAAGTTCAAATTTATAACGTGTGTGGCAATTTAGCCACAATTACAGTATAAACGAGAAAGCATACAAATTTCTTATAAAAACATTAGAAAACACCCTTTAAAAAATAATTAGAATTGCTTCCAAACTTTAAAGCCTGATTTATTACATATCCCGATCACAAATCAGATACTATAAACATAAAATGCGATACCTTTAAATTTTACGTCTTGACAGCGTTTCGGGCAAAGAGAGCCTAGAACGCCAGCATTACTCAACATTTTAAAGGCTTCCGATTTGGCGCCAAAATCAGCCAATCAGGTCAGGTTGCTATGGGAATTATCAACCAATCAGATTAAACCAAAACAGAACGTCAAGAATTCTGCAGCTGTCACTAGAGAAAATACTGCCATTCTATCTCATTGTTAAGTCCGTCAGGTGTAAGACTGTGTAGTTTAAAAATCCATTTTTGCTCCCTACGTACCAGAATATCAGAAAAACAGCCACCCCGGGGAGGTGGGGGGAACTACATCAATCACATAAAATTTTATATCAGATTCTGTGTGTCCCAAAGAAGCCCAATGTGTGACTAAGGGAGCTGTTTCTCTGCTCTTTTTAATATTTGAGCGGTGTTCGATGATACGAGTTCGAATCAGGCGGGAAGTCTTTCCCACATATAATTTTGTGCACGGGCAAACAATTATATAGAGAACTCCCTTAGTTTGACATGTGGCTGTAAAATTTAATTTATATTTAACATGCGATGTAGGATGCTCAAAAAAAGTCAAACTGGACGTCAAGGGGCACACTGACCAATGTCCACATGGACCATGACCCAAAATGCGTGTAGAATCCATTATCATAGGATCTGTTAGATTTGAATGTACCAAAACATCTTTTAAGTTACGGCCCCGGCAGAATGAAAAACGAATTGGAACGTCAAAAATCTTATGGATAGATAACATTGGCCAATACTGCTTAATGATAGAAGTGACACAATGTATGTGTGTAGAAAATGGCAAAATGCAATTAAAGCAATCATCAGATGACCTTGTTTGCGGTAAAAATAAATACTCACGGTTAGCATAAAGAGCATGTTTAAATGCCCTATGAAGAATACAGCGAGGGTACCCACATTCCTGAAACCTTGCTATCATCTGCTTAGCTTCAATGACAAACTTAACACATGTAGAACAAATTCATCTTAATCTAAGTAGCTGACCTGTTGGAATATTAGATCTTAAAGGAGTAGGATGATGACTATCAAACCTTAATAGCGTGTTGCTATCAGTAACTTTGCGGAATATTGATGTACTAAAACTACCATTGTTGATTGAAACAGTAACATCTAGAAATGAGATAGACCTAGGGTCAATCACAAAATTGAATTGAAGGTGCTTATTACATGAATTAAGCCAGTCATAAAACATATAAAATTGAATGTCAGAACCTATCCATACTAGAAAAATATCATCGATATATCTTAACCAGGTGAAAATGAAGGGTGCCCATGCTGATGTATAAACCAAGTCTTCTTCAAATTTACTTACGTAGAGGTATGCCAAACTGGGAGCCATAGTGGCTCCCATTGGTGTTCCTTTTATTTGTTGAAACATAGTGGACTGAAATTGAAAATAATTCCTAGTTAAGGCTAATTGTGTGAGTGTCAGGAGAAAAGAGGTAGAAATGCGCACTGGATCGGGGCGTTGATTCAAAATATCCTCAATCAAATTTAAAGCCTCTTGTTGAGGAATATTTGAATATAATGAAATAATGTCTAGAGAAACAAAAAAACATTCAGAATTTGGAGGAACCGCTAAATTTTCCAAAACCTGGATAAAATGATTAGTATCTTTAATGAATGAGCGTGCCTTACAGACCAGTGGTTTTAAAAAAATGTCAATGAATTGTGATAAAGGTTCCAAAACTGAACCAATGCCTGAAACAATCGGACGACCTGGTGCGTTATGTAATGATTTATGGATTTTAGGTAACACGTAAAATGTTGGAATGATAGGAAATTCAGTCTGTAAAAAAGAAGCTTCACGTTGTGTGATTTGATGTGAGAGGAAAGCTTCCTCTACAACATTCTTAATGATATCTTGTAATTCTGAAGTGGGGTCACTTGTGAGTGGTAAGTAGAACTCAGTATCCGATAATTGACGTGTTACTTCCCTAATGTACGCATCACGGTCCAAAACAACTATGCCGCCTCCCTTATCGGCAGATTTTATAATAATCGATGGATCATTGAATAGAGATGTAATGGCCTGCCTTTCTTCCCTTGAAATATTAAAGTGTTTTACTGGGGGTTTTGGAGAAAGACCTTGTACCGCAACTTGAATCAATTTTTCAAAGGCTAGTAATACAGAATCAATTGGTCCAGGGGGTGACCATCTTGATTTTTTCTTAGCCAGTGATATGTCAGCAGTGTCTGGAGATCCTGCAAAAAAATATTTAATACGGAGGGAACGAAAAAATCTATAAAAAAAATTTGAACCTCAAATGCATCATACAAGATGGTAGGGACAAAAGAAAGCCCTCTTTCTAACACTGATACTTATGTTCTAGAGAGATTGTGTGTAGATAAATTAAATACCAGTCCAGAAGAGTCAGGTGCTACCTCCAGGGGTTGTAAGGTTGTTGCTGTTGTTGTTGATATTGTTGTTGTTGACGAGTGTTGCGGGTAACTCTGGATGAGGGTGGACCCTGTGATCGTCCCCGAAAACGTGTATTCCGATTCACTTGGCCAGATTGAGCGTGGTCTGATGGAGGATGATCTAAACAATTTTGAGGGTGAGTTGAAGGTGGCACTGTAACTGAAGGCTGAAACAAAGAGGATGATGAGGAAGAGGATTCTGGTAAATGAGAAATTGTTGGTTGATTCTGATGGCTGGCTAAAGGTATCTCATCTCCAGAAGAGTCGTCGGAAGATGATGTATTTGCAAAAGTCACCTTGCGGCCAGCGGGACGGTTTGAGGCCATCCATGGGTACACGAACCCTTTAGAATAATCAGCCTCGTCTCATAGAAATTTCTTTGTATTTTGCGGCTTCTTTGGGACACACAGAATCTGATATAAAATTTTATGTGATTGATGTAGTTCCCCCACCTCCCCGGGGTGGCTGTTTTTCTGATATTCTGGCACGTAGGGAGCAAAAATGGATTTTTAAACTACACAGTCTTACACCTGATGGACTTAACAACGAGATAGAATGGCAGTATTTTTTCTAGTGACAGCTGCAGAATTCTTGACATTCTGTTTTGGTTTAATCCGATTGGTTGATAATTCCCATAGCAACCTGACCTGATTGGCTGATTTTGGCGCCAAATTGGAAGCCTTTAAAATGTTCAGTAATGCCGGCGTTCTAGGCTCTCCTTGCCCGAAACGCTGTCAAGACGTAAAAATTTAAAGGTATCGCATTTTATGTTTATAGTATCTGATTTGTGATCGGGATATGTAATAAATCAGACTTTTAAAGTTTGGAAGCAATTCTAATTATTTTTTAAAGGGGTTTTCTAATGTTTTTATAAGAAATCTGTATGCTTTCTCGTTTATACTGTAATTGTGGCTAAATTGCCACACACGTTATAAATTTGAACTTATTCCATGTTACTAAAAAGAATGGTATGTTTTGTAAAATTGATTTGAAATTCCAAAATTGGAATTATTTAATTTAGGTCTGTATATCCCGCACACAACTAACACTATTAGGAGATATATTTATGATAATGCTTATGTACGGTCATTCCAACTTGGTTGTTTATTATCTGCTCTACCGTATAACTTCTGTGATCTGCAAGTACTGCGTTCCTCTCTGTGGTTTAATTTATAATATACATTACCTAAAATGGTACACAAAAGTTGTTTTATGTAAAGAAATGGTTAACTATTATGGGATCCTCTGTCATGTATCAGATTCCTTATAAAAATTAATATTTTGTTCTTGTTTTATTTTTAGTTTTGAATGCCACAAAGAAACTACTGTTCCCCCCCGACGCAGCCGCGTTTGGCGAAACAGGGGTCCGTGTCGGGGGACCCGGTGTTGAAAAATTCTTGTGTCTTTAGAGCAATGGAGTTGCCGCTTTGATGAATTAAATAATTGTATATTTGAAAAAACTTTGAATTTTGGGACTGACTTTATATTCCTGTATCTCCTTGGTGACTTGGCTATTATTTGGAGATCAGTTCTTGCTCCACTGTACTGCATTGTTAAAAAATACCATTCTAGAAGCACAGTCCAGATGTATTCCACACATTAAGAAAGGTGGAAAGAAGGCAAAGCGATTACTGGAATGATTAAAAGGGGAGGTGAAAGAAGCTATTTTAGCCAAAAGATCTTCATTCAAAAATTGGAAGAAGGATCCAACAGAAGAAAATAGGATAAAGCATAAACGTTGTTAATTGTAAGACATTGATAAGACAGGCTAAGAGAGAATTTGAAAATACATTGGCTGTAGAGACAAAAACTCACAGTAAAAACCTTTTAAAATATATCTGAAGCAGAAATCCTGTGAGGGAGTCAGTTGGACCGTTAGATGATCAAGGTGTTAAAGGGGCACTTAGAGAAGATAAGGCCATCACGGAAAGATTAAATGATTTCTTTGCTTCGGTGTTTACAGAAGAGGATGTTGGGAAGTTACCCATAATGGAGAAGGTTTTCATGGGTAATGATTCAGATGGACTGAATCAAATCATGGTGAAGATGTGGTAGGCCTGATTGACAAACTGAAAAGTAGTAAATCACCTGGACCGGATGGTATACACCCCAGAGTTCTGAAGGAAATAAAAAATGAAATTACAGACCTATTAGTAAAAATGTGTAACCTATCATTAAAATTATCAATTGTACCTGAAGAATGGAGGATAGCAAATGTAACCCCAATATTTAAAAAGGGCTCCAGGGGAGATCCGGAAAACTAAAGACTGGTTAGCCTGACTTCAGTGCCAGGAAAAATAGTGGAAAGTGTTCTAAACATCAAAATCACAGAACATGTAGAAAGACATGGTTTAATGGAACAAAGTCAGCATGGCTTTACCCAGGGCAAGTCTTGCCTCACAAATCTGCTTCACTTTTTGAAGGAGTTAATAAACATGTGGATAAAGGTGAACTGGTAGATGTAGTATACTTGGATTTTCAGAAGGCGTTTGACAAAGTTCTTCATGAGAGGCTTCTAGGAAAAGTAAAAAGTTATGGGATAGGTGGCGATGTCCTTTCGTGGATTGCAAACTGGCTAAAAGACAGGAAGCAGAGAGTAGGTTTAAATGGACAATTTTCTCAGTGGAAGGGAGTGGACAGTGGAGTGGCTCAGGGATCTGTATTGGGACCCTTACTTTTCAATGTATTTATAAATGATCTGGAAAGAAATACGACGAGTGAGATAATCAAATTTGCAAATGACACAAAATTGTTCAGAGTAGTTAAATCACAAGCAGATTGTGATAAATTGCAGGAAGACCTTGTGAGACTGGAAAATTGGGCATCCAAATGACAGATGAAATTTAATGTGGATAAGTGCAAGGTGATGCATATAGGGAAAAATAACCCTTGCTATAATTACACAATGCTGAGTTCCATATTAGACCTCAATATGAAAAAACACATCAGCATGACAATCAAAGAGGACTTTTACAAACTACAAGTCCTCAAAAAGCTCAAACCACTTCTTTTCCCCTATGATTACCGCTCCGTGCTACAATCCCTCATACTATCCAAGTTGGACTATTGTAACTCCCTCCTCCTTGGACTTCTTGCCTCCACCTTAAAACCCCTCCAGCTGCTTCAAAACGCAGCAGCCATATCCCTCACAAACAGCAACCGTTCCTCACACATCACCCCCATACTAAAAGAATTCCACTGGCTCCCCATATCACACTGATCACAATACAAAATCCTCACCATACTTCACAAAACCATCAACAACCATAAAATCAAATGGTCCAACAACCCTCCCCAACCACACTACAGCCAGAAAAACCTGTGATCTCAAAACACAGGCCTACTTATCATTCCCCACACTAAACTAGCACACCTCACCTCCACCAGACAACACACCTTCTCTGTGGCTGGTCCCACCATCTGGAACAAGCTCCCCTCTCAACTAAGACTGGAACCCTCCATTCTCTCATTTAAAAAGAAATTGAAAACATAGCTATTCCTCAATGCCTACCATGACACAACCTAACCTCCCCCCCCCCCCTTCACTCCCACTGCACCGCAAACTGTGCCTCTCAGACCCGCCATTACAATCACTGTACTTTTTGGCATCCAATATTGAGACCCCCCAACCCTCACCCTCCGTATCAACACCGTTATTCTAGTCAAATGCTACTCCCGCCACATGTTCTCCCCACAACGCCTATACCACTCTTCTTAAAGTTCGCAATTTAAACTTATGTTACACAATATGTATTAGTACCAGTCACAGTTATTGTTAAATGATTTTTGTTAAATGATGTTAGTATATTTTGTATCAATCTCAGTTAATGTTAAAATGTAAAATTCCAGTTGTTGTAATGTGAAGTGATGTGATGTACACCAACGAATGTCGGTATATAAAAGCAAATAAATAAAATAAAATAAATAAATTCATGCCACTCTTTGCTCTGCTTTGATTCTTTATCTGTGTCTTGGAGTTTTTCCTGACACTTTTACTATTTTGTTCCCTGTTCATGGTGCCTTGGGCTATTCATGCCACTCTTGGTGCTGCATTGTCCATCTTGTGCTGTCTTTGGTTGTTCATGCCTCTGTTGTTGTTGTTGGTGCCCTTTGCCACTTTTTTTGAGCTTTTGAGTGTTCTTCTAAATCTTACTGCTGCTTTGCTCCTGTCACAATGCCTTGGAGAGCTCCTGCTACCGCTGGTACCATTTTGCCTCTTCATAATACCTTGGGCTGCTTGTGCTTGTTTTGGTGCTACTTTGACCTAGTCTTGATGTCTTGGAGTGTCCTTCCCCTTCTGATGTCTACTTATAAGTTTCATTAGAATTCATTGGAAAACCCAATTTCTTTCCCCACTGCCTTTATAATGATACAAATAAATGAATAGAACGAATAAACAAAACATTTGTTTTCATTTGAAATGAACTAAATGATGTTTGGTGACCTATGAAATGAATGAATGAACTGAAATTAATATTTTTCCCTCTGCACATTCCTAGTACACAACCCAGGATAAACACTGGGATGAGAATGAAATAGAATAGAACATCAGAAAAAGTTAAGGATCATGAAATTGAGTACAACAGAATTGACTATAACAAGGTTACACTATAGTAGAAAAATTTCAGCCTAAAATAAAATCATAAAACAATAAATACTGAGTCTTACCTTACAGTTTTTGCAGCATGGTCCACTAATACATTCCATGCCAGCCCTCAACTTACATTGAGTACCACAACATGGGTCTGCCTTACATTCCTATAGATACAAAATATACATAATATTGTAAGGTTTTTCTGTAATACCAAAATATGCTATGGATAATTTTCAGTAGTGTAGGTATGCCAGAACATATTCATATGGGTATTTGAGCACAAAGTTAAGCATATCTCTGCCACAAATTTACACATGTATATTACAGCACATGTACATTTTTTATGCTGGGGAACTGCATAGTTTTTGCATCTATTTTATAAATGTACGCAAATATAATTTATGCACACAATATTTGCAACAGAAGCAGGTGTTTTGTAATGTTGGATGATGTATGTATGTACTTCACTTTTGAAAATACTTGTGCACATACTTCCAAGTACCAGCTCTCTGAGCCCTCCATCAATTCATCCAGACTTCCACTTGACCTAAATCCTCCACCATTTGCCCCAGGCCAACCATCTAAAAATTGTAGAGAAAAGAAGAATATGCATACTAGGGATGTGCAGAGCAAAAGTTTATGTCCATATGTCCATATGTCCAAAGGGGGTCCCATTTGCGGTCAATATGGACATAAAAAAAATTAAATGAGTTGGGTATATGTCCATATGTCGCCCATTAAAGTCAATGGGGGAAGGATTTCCAGCCTATTTTTTGCTGCAGAATTGTGGTTTTCTTATCAATTGGCCCAGGAGAGAGTTCCCTTTCCTTTGTGCAGGGAAGTACTCCCTGGAAAGGGTCCACCCCTAGAGTTGGGTGTACCCGGTGTTTACATTGGCGTCCAGTGAATATCGTTGGTGTCTAGTGAATTCCGTTGGCGTCTAGTGAATTCAGACGGTACTTACGCACTTCAGCTGATGACAAAGGAATTGGAGGATCTCTCAGAAATAAGAATACGTGTGGGAACACAAGGTCTGGATGAACAGGCAGGCACAGCAATGGAGTTAAAACAGCAGTAGGAACACAAGGCCTGGATGAACAGGCACTTCATTCGAGGACAGAGGTCAATCCCAGCTAGGGACACAAGGCCTGCATGAACAGGCACAGGAACTAGGTTAAAACACTGGTAGCTCGCCAGCATCTTTCTGATGCATGCTAGAATATTGGCAGCGGTATGGGCATGGTCCGTCAGGTGGGTGTGCAGTAAAGCCCACCTCCACCCTCATGCTTGTTCAGGGAAGGACTCCCTGGAACGGGTCCACCCCTAGAGTTGTGTGTACCCGGTGTTTACATTGGCGTCCAGTGAATATCGTTGGCGTCTAGTGAATTCCGTTGGCGTCTAGTGAATTCCGACTGTACTTACGCACTTCAGCTGATGACAAAGGAATTGGAGCCTAGGATCTCTCACAAATAAGAATACGTGTGGGAACACAAGGCCTGGATGAACAGGTACATCATTCGAGGACAGAGGTCAATCCCAGCTAGGGACACAAGGCCTGCATGAACAGGCACAGCAACCAGGTTAAAACACTTGTGGGAACACAAGGCCTGGATGAAGAGGAGCAGCAGTCGAGCACAGAGGTCAATCCCAGCTAGGGACACAAGGCCTGGATGAACAGGAACAGCAACCAGGTTAAAACACTTGTGGGAACACAAGGCCTGGATGAACAGGCACAGCCACTGAGTTAAAACACCTGTGGGAACACAAGGCCTGGATGAACAGGCACCGCCACTGAGTTAAAACACTTGTGGGAACACAAGGCCCGGAAGAATGGGCACAGCAACTGAGTTAAAACACCTGTGGGAACACAAGGCCTGGATGAACAGGCACAGCAACTAGGTTAAAACACTTGGGGGAACACAAGCCCTGGATGAACAGGCAGGCACATCAATGGAGTTAAAACACCAGAAGAAACACAAGGCCTGGATGAAAAGGCACATGAACTAGGTTAAAACACCTGTGGGAACACAAGGCCTGGATGAACGGGCACAGCAATGGAGGTAGAATACTTGTAGGAACACAAGGGCTGGATGAACAGGCACATGTGTGGTGAAGAGTTTCTCAGATGACATCAGGGTGACATTTGGCTTAGGACCAATATGCTAAATCAACTTTCCTTAAAGGAAAATTAAGTAAAACTGAAAACATCTCCTTGGCTGGAGATTGCAATACAAAGGAACTGGAGCAGGAAGGTGAATTTAAATTTCTAGGAGCAGAGGTTGGTGGAAACATTCAGCATAATACTATAGGAGAGTAAAGTTGATATTGAAGAGTACCTTAACAGTGCCAGCTTGCAATCCCCGCATTATCATACAGTTTTGGATCAGTAGACTAACCTAATATATATCTTGAAGAATTGGATGTAAAAGCGAGAAAGCTCCTCCATGCCCATCAGGAAACTTATAAGAACCAGTGTATGCTGAGATTGTTCATATCTAGGGCTGAAGGTGTTATGGGTCTTATTGAAATTGATTACACCTATAGAGCTACATAATATCATCCATGGACCCAAATACTAAAATAGTTCAGAAGTACAAAAACTAGCAACCATCCTCAGTCTCAGTCTTTAAGCTAGGACAATCATTCTGGGGCATAGAGGGAATGACTAAAGATCCACAGTACACAAAGGTAAAGAAGCTACAGAATTGGCAAGACAAGAAACTCTTTTTAAGGAATTGGACCAGCAAACAAGAAAGGATAGTTGGCAGAAGCATAAGTACAGTGGGAAGTACAGAGACCTACTTCAGTAATCCCATGTGAATCAAGATTTGACACAGCAATGGTCGAGAAGAGGTGAATTGAAACCTATGGATGAGAGACTGGTAACTATAGCACAGGATAGTAGACTGCAGATGAGATGGTTTAGCCAGCATCGAAAAGAATGATAAAATGGACAAATGCAGATTCTGCAGAGCAGACTACACATCTCGTTGCCGGATGTGATGTCAGAAGGCCTGTATACAGAGAGGCACAACAAAGTAGCATGGCTTATTCATTGGAAGCTGTGTAAACTTAAGACTTGGCTTTTCCTTCAAGCCTCCCCCTAATTTTCTAAACCGTCAATATACCTCCGAATCAGACTACGCTTACTTGACTAGACGCCCCGCCTAGTCTCAGCGTTACGTTTTTCACACTTAGTTATGCTGTCTTTTGTTTTCCGGCTTCCCTAGCCCCCCAAGTTCTTTCTCCTTGTTATATGTAATTTTTGCTTCTTGTTAAATGGTTTACCCCATGTTCCATGTAAACCGATTTGATATGAATCTATTCATGAATGTCAGTATAGAAAAGTGTTAAATAAATAAATAAATAAGGGCTGCACAGTAGACGCCGGTCAGGCACAGCGATTCATGTCAAGAACATGTGCTGCAGTGCTTACATTATCTTGAGCATAGAAGGCAATTGGAGCTGCTGCAAGGCTTTCAATAGCTTTTATTCATCTTGCCATTCACAAGGAAAATCTGGAAAGCCAAGCAATGGCAGGTTTACTTTCAAGAACACTAGCATTTCCATCAAGTCTGGTGACAGCCTTGAGCGGTGAGGGCTCATGATATCCCCTGTCATTGAAAAGACACGTTCACTGGGAACGCTGGTTGGTGGACATGACAGATATCCTTCAGCCACTTTGGCTAGGTGTGGCCAGACAGTGGACTTGTGTGCCCAATATGCCAGCGGATCTGTCTGCGTGTTCTCTATCGGCTCTGAGAGATACCGTGTCACTGACAGCTGTGCTGCTGTCTCTGTTATGCCTGGTAGTCAGATAGTAGTGGAACCACAGTTTAGACCGCTTACCTGGGAATGTAGAAGTCTGGACTCAGGGTGAGAGCGTGGGTACCGGTAGGTAGTCCAAGGTCGGGGCAGGCAGCGATCAATCAGGAACCAAATGCAGGTAATCCGAGTAGGTAGGCAGCAGGCAGAGTAATCCAGAGGCAGTCCAAGGTCGGGGCAGGCAGCGATCAATCAGGAACCAAATGCAGGTAATCCGAGTAGGCAGGCAGCAGGCAGAGTAATCCAGAGGCAGTCCAAGGTCGGGGCAGGCAGCGATCAATCAGGAACCAAATGCAGGTAATCCGAGTAGGCAGGCAGCAGGCAGAGTAATCCAGAGGCAGTCCAAGGTCGGGGCAGGCAGCGATCAATCAGGAACCAAATGCAGGTAATCCGAGTCAGGTCAGAGACAGCAAGACAGCAATCCGAAACACAGCGATGCTCCCAGGAACAATCGTGGCCGAAGCAGTGAATCAGGGAGCCAGTCTCCCTTAAATAGTCAAGTTTCCCGCGCTGAATCGCCTCTGCCGGCGTCTGACGTCAGGGGGGCGTGGCCAGGGCCCGAATCGCGCGAGAATTAGTTCCCCTCAATGCGTGGAGGTGCTGGCTGGTGCGTCGGAGGGAAACGCCCCGATCCCTGCCCGATCGCGCTGCTATGGCTGCCGAGTCGGCCCCGCTGTTCCCCGGAGCCCGGGCGGTCCCTCCCACATGCTGTCGCGCTGAGACCCGCGCGGCAAAGGTAACAGTCTCCTCCTGTGCTTGGGAGGGCTGAGAGTCACTCGATCCAGTTACTTTCTCTCTCGCCTGTTGCACAACTGATGAATCTTTATGGCCGACATGCCTTGGGCGTTCTGACGTGGAGGAGGTACTAATAATAGTATCTGTCGCTGACAGTGCTTCTCCTGCCAGGGCTAGCAGCAGCACAACTCTGTGACGTGCCTGCTGTTTCCACCTCTGCTTGAAGCCTAATCTGTCTCCGCCTATGGCGCTCCTCATCACGGACCTTTGCTAACAACAGCTCCTTCACAAATGACAGACAATTGGTCTGTAGGGCGAGTTTACCTTTCACACGGGGATCACAGACAGAGGCGAGCATGTATGTGCTGTCCTCTGTTAAAGGCCTTAATCTGTCTTTCACCTGCTGCTGCAAAACGTCCAGACACTGCAGCACCTCAGCAGTCATTCCCTCTTTGCGTTTAAAGCCCTCCAAATGGTCATCCAGGAATTTCACTATAGGGATGATGTCAGCCAAGGTGGCACTTCTGGAACTCAGCTCCTCCGTGACGTCCTTGAAGGGCTGCAGGATTTGTACCAGCTGACTCATGACTAACCAATCGTGATGCCCTAGGGGATTCTGCACACCTATGTCTATTGTACCAGAAAGTTCATGAAGGGGTGTCTGCAGCTCCAGTAACCTCTCCAGCATCATAAAGGTGGAATTCCACCGGGTGGCAACGTCTTGAATGAGACGCTTCTGAGGCATATCCAAATCAGTCTGCTTTTCTCGGAGAACCTGCCCCGCCCTGACACTTCTGTGGAAGTGTGCTGCTATGTTCCTGCACTTGTGTATTAACCTACGCAGGTATTCAGTCTCCTTGTCCTTGGACTCCAAGCCCAGACCTGACTTCACTACCAGATGCAGAGTGTGTGCAAAACATCGGATGTTCTTAAACCGCCCATCGCTTATGGCCTTAACCATGTTTGCACCGTTGTCTGTGACAAAAAAGCCTGCCCGCGTTTTACTGTCTCGCTGGTGTACTTGCCAGCTCGCCAGCATCTTTCTGATGCATGCTAGAATATTGGCAGCGGTATGGGCATGGCCCGTCAGGTGGGTGTGCAGTAAAGCCCACCTCCACCCTGATGCTTGTTCAGTAATAGAGCTGCTGGCTGCCCCTGCCTCTGCCATGTCCCACCAGTGTGCTGTCAGAGAGAGGTAAGAGTGTGCAGCGTTCATGGCGGTCCAGATATCGCAGGTGAAATGCACTCTTCCGTCTGCCTTACCTAGCAGTGCTTGCAAGCGACTGAGACAGTGCTTGTACAGGCTGGGGATGACCTTTCTACTAAATGTGGTTCTGGAGGGGACTTTGTAATTTGGAAGTACGACCTTCAAAAAAGTTTGAAACCCACATTCTCCACTAACTGCAGGGGCTGGTCATCAAGGGCAATCATTTCCCCAATGCTCCTGGTTACAACTTTTGAGGCTGCCTGCCTCCTACCCCGGGATAGCGTTAGCGCACTCCACCCCATTTCCTCCATGGTGCATTGTCGCTTCTGCCACATGTCAGTGGGTTGCTGGCCTGCCGCCTGACTGCTAGAAGGGTATGAGGGCGTGGGCTGACTCTGCTGCTTTCCTACCACTGCACCCTGGTTGGAAGGGGAAGGGGTCCCCCGACGGAAAATGGCACCATCCCCAGATGGCAGTAATCTTGTTGGGTGTTGCCTCTTTATATGATGCTCCATGCCAAAATTTGATAGATGTCCCAGTTGCTTGCCTCTGCTAATATCCCTGGCACAGTAATTACACCGAGCAAAACGCGGGTCTTCCGTCACTTTAAAATGTGCCCAGATCGCAGATTTCTTTTGTGATCCTCCTCTCTTTCCCACCCTGGGGGTGGATGGTGGCACTGGAGTTGAGGTACTACTGGGTGTGGGTGGTGCACCCACTGCACCCGGCGAAGCAATGCCAGCGGGGGCAACAGTCACCCTCTGTCTCCCTTCTGACAGCTCTTCCTCCTCCTCGATATCAGTGGAATGTCTCCCCTGCCGCAGAATTCTGGAGGTGGAGGCTAAAACAGGACTAACTGACAATTCTACCGAAGATTGCTCAGGTATTACATCTTCCGTTTCTGATGAGAATCCCATCCAAGAAGATTCTTCTTCTGAATCAGAAGCTAACAGTGCCAGCGCTACCTTGTCACCGCGAAGTTTTGCAGGACACTTCTGTCCCCTGGCTGCTCTTGGGTGTGTAACTTTTGTCTGGCTAGACTCTGCCTCCTCTTCACTCTCCTCCAAAACTACAGTGCCAGAAACACGTGGTGGCAATTGCAAAGTTTCATGGTCTGATTTCTTTTTTTTTGCCATGGAACTGCCATCCCCTACAAAGACGTTTGATTGCGACAGTTGCCTTTTTAGCTGTACTGGTGGTGTTGCGCTGGTGTCTTTTGCGGTGCCTCCGCTGCCATTCCCACTAAGTCGCTTGCATCTCTCTTTCCCTGACATTATGGATTTAATGTCAATGAGTACTAGTGGTAACACTGCCCACTGTCCCACAATAATAATGTTCGGTCTGTTTAAAATAACAAAATTAACAGACCCACTCAAGAAGAATGCTCAGTCTGTTTAAAATAACAAAATGAACGGACCCACTCAAGGACAATGCTTTTAAGTCTGTTTAAAAATAGCAGATTGAACAGACTCGCTGAAGGCCAATCTTCACTCTGTTTATGCCCACTGCCTCACTGCCTGCCTGGCAATGCACGGAATGTGTCTGTCTGTGTGTGTGCAGTGAGTGCACAGAGAACCAGCTTCCTTTTAAGTAGATATGAGGCAGAGAACTGCCAGTGCCACCCCTGCCACTGCACACCCAGCACTGAAAGACTCAAGGACAATGCTTTTAAGTCTCTTTAAAAATAGGAAATTGAACAGACTCGCTGAAGGCCAATCTTCACTCTGTTTATGCCCACTGCCTCACTGCCTGCCTGGCAATGCACGGAATTTGTCTGTGTGTGTCACTGTGCGGTGAGTCCACACAGGACGACTAGCTTCCTTTTAAGTACATATGAGGCAGAGTACTGCCAGTGCCACCCCTGGCACTGCCCACCCAGCACTGAAGCACTCAAGGACAATGCTTTTAAGTCTGTTTAAAAATAGCAGATTGAACAGACTCGCTGAAGGCCAATCTTCACTCTGTTTATGCCCACTGCCTCACTGCCTGCCTGGCAATGCACGGAATTTGTCTGTGTGTGTCACTGTGCGGTGAGTCCACACAGGACGACTAGCTTCCTTTTAAGTAGATATGAGGCAGAGTACTGCCAGTGCCACCCCTGGCACTGCCCACCCAGCACTGAACCACAATGCTTTTAAGTCTGTTTAAAAATAGCAGATTGAACAGACTCACTGAAGGCAAATGTTCACTCTGTTTATGCCCACTGCCTCACTGCCTGCCTGGCAATGCACTGAATGTGTCTGTGTGTGTGCACTGCAGTGCACATAGAACTAAAGTAGATATGAGGCAGAGTACTGCCAGTGCCACCCCTGGCACTGCCCAGGATAAAATGAACAGAATCACTCAATAACAATGTTCTTTTTTTTTTTTTTCCCTAACAAAGAATCTGTTCTGTGTTGTCTATCAAATGTGGTTCTGTTCTGTGTTGTGTCTATCAAATCTGGTTCTGCTTTCTTGTCTGCCTCAGCCTGCCTGAGCCTGCACCCAGCCCAATCCCGAGCCCACCTCCCCACTCAATCGCTGAAAATGTCCGTGATTCCTCGTGCTGCTGCTGCTTTTATAGTGCTGGCTCGTCAGGAAATCCTCAGAGAAGCACTGAATGACAGCGCGTTTCGCTGCATTCAGTGCTTCTCTGAAAAAGTGAACGCTGTTTCGCTGCGTTCCGGTATCCATGCCGACCTGTGCCACCCTTTCCTGTGAGTCACTGCGACTCACAGGACAGGGTCAGACAGGTTGGCATGGTTACCGCAGGGGCGCCGCCATTTTGAGGTAATCCGGGGCTCCGAGCTCGCAGCTAATGGCGGCGAGAAAGCGCGCGCATCGCGGTTCGCCGTATCCAACATAGCTATGTTGGATATGTGGGAAAACCGCTCGTATACGCCCCATCACTTTTTTAAGTTAAAAAAAAAATATAAGTAGCGTTTTACATATGCGGTCAATACGAATGCACACCCCTAATGCATACTTTTCATATAAAATAGATGAATAAGCATGTAGTTTCCAACCCCCATCATGAAATATCCTTGCAATGCTCTCAAAACACCCTCTTTGGACATGCATATCTTTTCATAAGGCAACAGCAGTACACGGATAGATCTAGCCTTATGATAATTCCCTATGAAGGACTCATAATTGTAACAGCTCAGTCTTTATAGCACAGGTTATTATCAGTTCCATTTTATCATTCAGTAAGATGCATATTTTCCAGTTCTTGTCAACTGTAAATAAGAGGCCAATATTCTTCAGTAGGTCATTTAGTGGACAAGTTATCCAGCTAAAGTTAGCTGGATAACTTGTCCTACATATTCAGTGGGAAAGGGTTCCACTGAATATACTTGCTTAAAGTTATCTGGCTATGTTTGAATATAGCCGGTTAGGTTTTAAAGTTAGCTGGCTACATGTAGCCAAAAAACTTTCCACTTAACTGGATCTTCAAATAATAGTTAAGTAGCCTGTCATTTACCAAAAAATAAAAATAAATCAGTGTGTCCAGAGACCAAACGTCAGCCTACCTAGCTTATAGGTAAAGGATCCTAACAGGCTAGGAACTCAGCCCTTAAAAATGTCTAGTTCCTTTCCCCCGACCCCCCAACTTTGCCCTGGCTTGATGACAAATGATCCTATCGGACAGTCTCCCACCCCAAACTTTCAAATCCTCCTGCCCAGTGCCCACCTCCCCAGCCCCCCACTCCCCGCTGTCACAAAAAAAAAGCATAGTTTACACTTCCAGTGCTGCCTATCAGAAGCAGCAGTGGAGCTGCTAGGTGCAGGTAAGTGATGACACTCGTTCGTGGCAGGGATTGGTTTGGGCCTTCGGGGGGATGGGATGAAGGAGTTCAGTGATGATCCACTTTATTTTGTAAAGTGGAAGAGTAATAAAGTCTGGGGGCAAGGGAGAAGGGATACCTTCCGATTGGATAATTTGTCATTGCAATAAAAAAGTTTACCAAGGACACAGAGGACAACATAGACAGTGTATTTTTTATGAATAATAGCCTTTATTTCTTGTGCACACAAGGAAGTCAGTAAAAGCTGACTTGACTTGTGATTGAATTGGTCATTTTTAAATAGCGTTTTCTGCAATAATTAAAACAAAACTCCTTTGATTTAGGGTCACAAGGTTACGAGAAACATTTGTTTAAACATTTGCTTACTTCTAACATTTTCTCAGCGCCCTGATAAATTAACTAACCTTGACGATATCTACGTTTTACAGCCCTTTTCCTGGGAACATGCAACTTCAAAAGTTACATCCTTTCTTTTATTTATCAAGAGAAAGAGAGACAGAAAAACAGACTATCTTGATTTAAAAGTCAGCAGAGTCCCCTGGACTTCAGATGCTGCATCTGTATTGAACAGATGGCCCCAATATTTTTTTATTATCACAGTCGCTCCTTTTTTGTCCAGGGGCACACTGCTTGCCTTAAAAATTAGTTATACTTTCACTCATAGTGCACAATCTGCTAAACTCTTCATCTGGAGATGCTTTCTGTGGTACTGCAAGTGTTGTAGAGACAAGTATTTTAGGAACGCTTTTCTTACATAACATAACAATGCATTGAACAGATACACATAATATAAGAAGGAACGCTATAATAGTTATAAAAAACATCAATATTCTTTTACCCCAAAGTCCTAACATGCTGCCCAAGCCAAAAACATCCCAGGAGGGGTTATCTGTATCAGTATAGTGAGAAAGGTGGGTCAACAGATTATCTATAGCTTGCATGTGATTCCTAATACTACCATCATTATTAATATAAGAACAAGAAGAAGAATTGATAAATTGGCGAACACCTCCCTTATCAGCTAGTAACATATCTAAAGCCATCCGATTATCTAAAACTACTTCTTTAAGAGATTTAATTTCTTGTTGCATTAGTCCCATAATTTTCATTGTCTCATTCATAGTGACTTCCACAGTGGCAGAAAGATTCTTTAATGCACTTTCAAGTTCAAAAACACCTAAACCAGGAAAAATAGTCCTCAAAATACGATGAAAGTATCACAGTCCATCTGAAAATCGAGTAGGTGACCTGCGCCTTTTCTTAGGGGCAAATCAGTTCTGTTGAAAGAAGACACTGGTATAATGTATCCAAAGGAAAACTGAGCAGTAGTATTGAAGGAAATAGTCTTTACTGCTCCCCACGGTGCAAAGAACCATAGTCCTGAAGTACTATAAACTGATAGTCTGCTGTCATTTACCTCAGAGGTGGTGAAGTAGATTTGTGATATGTTCCTTCCAGTTACAACAGGAAAAGCCCAGCACAGAGCAGCCTTGCTCTTCAATATAAGCCTTGGCAAACAGAAGCATGGGTAAAGGGGTGTACTCATCATGAATATAGTTCCCAGTACACCTGAAGTTGCATCCATAACCAGTAGGACAGGTTTCTTGAATCCTTTTCTCAGCTTCCATAGGGCACAACTGGCGTATTGCATAGACTGACTGGCTGCTCTTGCTGTGGTCACAATAAAGCAGAGTCCTGTTAAAGCATGGAGGATGCTTATAGTCCTCGCAGTATGAAGGATGCACCCCGAGGAGAACCGCCATCTTGTTGTAAACCTTATATAGGTGAGCAGTCATGTTTAGTTCATGGTCAAAACATTCATGCACAAAGTTCCATCGTGCTGACAGACAGACGATTTTTCACCACACAATAGTAAACCTTTTGTAGGTGACGGCCATCATATCAGTGCCGTTTGCCCAGAGAAGCAAAAGCAGGGTCCTGTCCGTTCCAGTAGCCTCGTGAGAGAGTTCTATGTCCCGGAGCTTCCTGCTGTTGTAGTACTGTTGGCTCTTTTGCATTGAGAAAGATGTACCCAAGTAGGGTGTCCTTACAATTTTACTGCAGAATGTGAGGTTAAAAATAGCTGATAAAGTCCTCTCCACCTGGGAGCCAAGGAGTTTTTTCGCCGAAAAATCTTCAAAAAAAAACAAAGTCCCCTGTTTTTCACACTCTCAGGGGCGGATTTTAAGAGCCCTGCTCGCCGGTGAGCCCGGGGCCAGGGGCGTGGCCGCGCCCTCCAGACCTGCCCCCGGGTTGCGTACCAGCGCGCTAGCTGCCCGCTGGCGCGTGGGGATTTACGCCTCCCTCTGGGAGGCGTAAATCCCCCGACAAAGGTAAGGGGGGGGGCTTAGACAGGGCCGGGTGGGTGGGTTAGGTAGGGGAAGGGAGGGGAAGGGGAGGGGAGGGCAAAAGGAAGTTCCCTCCGAGGCCGCTCCGATTTCGGAGCAGCCTCGGAGGGAATGGGGGTAGGCTGCGAGGTTCGGCGCGCGCCGGCTATACAGAATTCATAGCCTTACACGCGCTGATCCAGGATTTTAGCGGATACGCGCAGCTCCGCGCGTATCCACTAAAATCCAGCGTACTTTTGCTTGCGCCTGATGCGCCAGCAAAAGTACGCCTATTCGCGTTTTTTGAAAATCTACCCCTCAGTGTACACTTACTCTCAGTGTACACTGGAGGAAAAGATACTCGCACTTTCTGCCAGTGTGAAGTCAAAACTTTCTGCAACATAAACAAATAATGGTTAAGATATACCTCTTGTGAAAATATAAGCGCAGTGGAGGGTTTTAGCATTAGACCAATAGCCATTGGTCGTCCAGTGACAATCTCAAATGGGGTAAGCCCTGTCTTGGAATGGGGTGATGCCCACAAAGCCATTAGAGCTAAAGGGAGAGCTTGTAGCCAGGTTAAGTGCGCTGCAGCCATGATAATGCCCAGCTTAGTTTTTAGCCTGTCACTGAAGTTTTCTATAAGGGCAGAGGCTTGAGGTCTGTAAGGTGTGTGAAACCTGAGAGAGATTCCTAATGCATTACTTAATATACAACGATGTCATTCACAAAGTGTTTCCCCTGAACACTATCAATAGATTCTGGGATTCCATATCTTGGAATAAACTCTTTCAGTAAAATCTTAGCTACAGAGATTGCATCTGCCTTTTTACTGGAAAAGCTTCCTCTTTATCCTGAGACGCTGCAAAACATTGTTAGTACATACTTGTAAGTTTGGCATTGGGGTAATTTAATAAAGTCAACCTGGATCTGCAAGAGAGGGCCCAGGGGGCGCTTTTAGGTGTGCAGGAGTGACAATCAAGCCCTTGGAGACCTTGTACAAATTACACTGCATACACTGAAAACATATTGTATTAGCCAGAACCCTGAATGCTGAAACTAACCCCCACCAGTGGTGAAAGAACATGTCTATTAGTGCGGTAGGAGCTGCATGAGATGCCTGGTGAAGGGAGAGTAGGATATGGGGCAGTATGTGCTGGGGGGCCATTACTTCGCTATTTGGGCCGAACCATATTTGATCTTGTCCCTGATTGTGGATTGTGGCCCCTCCTTTTTTTTTTTTTCCCACAATTTCCAGTCATCTTTATCCTGTGCCTGCCACTGTATCAAATTTCTAATAGTAAAATCTTTGTGTTCCTTAGTAAAAGGCATCTTGCAACTCCTACTGTACTGTTGGTCAGGGCTGCATTCTTGGCTGCTTTATCTTGTCAAGTTTTTTTTTTTTTTCTTTTTCACTACTGCCAGCCCGAGAGGCAATAAGATAGCTTCCAGCAAAGCTTTTAACAAAGGACCACTCCCAATCATTCCCTCATCCACTGCCAAAAACTCTCTCACCTTCCACAATGCCCCACAAGTGAGACACAAGTCCCCTCCCCCGGTAAGAGGTCCAGCCTACAGCACCCCCCCCCCCCCCCCCCCCACCGGACACACACACACACAGCACATTCAATCTGTAGTGAGCCTGCACTATCATGAAAAGTAAACTGCGTCAGCATTAGAGAGAGGGATATCTTTTAAGCCTTCCCGGGGTTGTAATTCACATTCCATTAACATTGCACAATCATGGTCTGGAACATCTAAATCAATTATTTCTGGTAACAAGGTAGCAGGGGTGAGAGCAGAACAGAGATTATATTCCTTGATTGTAAAAGGAGTTCATACTTTATCATGCGTTCCAGAAACAAAACATAATATCTTATTTTAATTGACACATTTGAAATTTACCTTTTAATACTTTAAGACCTAATGAATGCAGAAAATATTTTTCTACTCCAATATGGCTTATGCAAAACTGGGTGAGACAATACAAAAGAACATTAACAAAGTAAGGTATCTTAAGCTTCTGGGATAACTGTCAGTGCTATAAACTATAAATGTTGTAAGTCATGGTTAATTCTGAATCCTTATTTTTGTGTGATTGACTCTAATTACAGACACTACATTACCATGCTATAGTTAATTCTTCTAATGCTACCTTAAGTTAGGAGTTTATTAAATCTTCACCTCCTTTTCTATTTTCTATAATGACAAATATTAAGAAACATTTTTAACCTGGTCACAAAGAAAAAGTGTCTGTAAGTTTGGAATCCACATGCTGGTAGATGAAAATATATGTATATATAGAGTGTGAAGCAGTGAAAACTGTCAGGGGAACTAGAGCATCTTGTACAAGATTCATCTATAAATCAAAAATCTCTGCCTATTAGGGGTTAAAACAATTAAAAACAATTAAAAATCCTTGGTACATGTGTTTGCAATTAAAAGATAGCTGCTGCATATATTACAATCCTTAATTCATAATTTGAAATCCCAAACGTACCAGAGAAATGTTTTAGGGGTTAAATTGTTACACTGAGAAGTAGCCACTTTCCATCCCATAAATCAATTGTATAACTTAAATCAACAAGAACCAAACTAGGTGCTTTTAATACAAAAATGCAATGTCTCCTATGCTTATTGTAAGGTCTTTTTAAGTTTATTGTTTACAAACTCAATAGCTTATTAACTTTTAACAATATGTTAGCCAGCCAGAGAAGGCTGATGAAACCAATCTGTCTGAAAGAATTCTACTAAATTAAAGTACTTACTGTGACCTTTCAAGTGCTGGAATTGCCATAATAATTGTAATGCATTACAGCAGAAATCAGACATAAATAAAAAAACAGATTGCAAACTTAATTTTCCCTTTTTTTATATTCCTCTCTCATCCTGCCAGCAGGGCAAGGTTTTTAAACCATAGGCTAACTGGTACTGTTAAATTTTCCTTGTATAGTTTTTTTTTTTTTCAGTACACATTTATTAACAAATATACAGATAAATACTTCACAATCACTTTTAATAAGTTCTCCTTAAGTAAAAATAGTCTGCAATGGGCGTTTCCAAAGTAGATAAAAAGAAATAGTGCATTTGACCAAAAAGAAATCTTTCAAACCAATCTACCATAGCAGAGACTAGGGATGTGCAGAGCAAAAGTTTAAGTTCATATGTCCATATGTCCAAAGGGGGTCCCATTTGCGGTCAATATGGACATAAACAGAATTCAATGAGTTGAGTATATGTCCATATGTGCAAATAAAAATTTAAACCCCTCACCCTCCTTAATCCCCCCCCCCAAGACTTACCACAACTCCCTGGTGGTCCAGCGGGGTCAGGACGCCATTTCTGACCAACTTTGCAAGGAGCACGTGACGTCGGCGTCACATTGGAGTGACGCGGCGTCACGTGATTCCCCGCGGGTTCGCACCGGAACGCTCGTTCGGCCCAAAAGGAACTTTTGGCCAGCTTGGGGGGGCCTCCTGACCCCCCCAAGCTGGCCAAAAGTCCCTTTTGGGCCGAACGAGCATTCCGGCGCGAACCTGCGGGGAATCACGTGACGCCGCGTCACTCTGACGTGGCGCCGACGTCACGTGCTCCTCGGAAAGGCTTTCAGAAATGGCATCCTCACTCCTCGCTGGATCACCAGGGAGTTGTGGTAAGTCTTTGGGGGGGGATTAAGGAAGGTGAGGGGTTTAAATTTTTATTTTGGATCAACAATCGCGATTTCCAACTTATTCAACATAGCTATGTTGAATAAGTTGGAAATCCGATCGTTTATGTCTTATCACTTTTTTAAGTTAAAAAAAAAAAAAGTAGCGTTTTACATTTATGTTCAATACGAATGCACACCCCTAGCAGAGACTTTGAAGTTTGGTTAATAGGCAGCAACACTTGCATAACACTTTTCCTAATAGATATAGCAAATGTTGCTTACCTGATGTAACAGGTGTTCTCACAGGACAGGAGGATGTTAGTCCTCACAAATGGGTGACATCGAGGATGGAGCCCTGTACGGAAAACTTTTCTGTCAAAGTTTCAACAAGCTTTGACTGACACTGGCACACTGGGTGCACTGAGCATGCCCAGCCTGCAATTATCCCTGTGAGCCACAGGTGTCTCCCTCAGTCTCGTCTTATAGCTAAAAAGCGCAAGCGAAACTAAAATAAAAGTATACAGACCCAACTCCGCGGGGTGGCGGGCGGGTTTCGTGAGGACTAACATCCTGCTGTCCTGTGAGAACACCTGTTACATCAGGTAAGCAACATTTGCTTTCTCACAGGACAAGCAGGATGGTAGTCCTCACAAATGGGTGAGTACCGAGCTGAGGATGCCCGGGAATGCACCAGATACACCGCAGATGCGCAAAGGCGTAACGACTGAGGTGGAAATGGGAACGGAGGGCATCCGCAACACCATAATGGGTTCGTGGAAGGATGTTGGGTAGTGAATTGAAAAAAGTAAGAGTAGGCGGACTGGCCAAACATGGAGCATGCCGGCTAGTCAAATGTAAGCAATAATAGGCTGCGAAGGTATGGAGAGGACTCCAGGCTGCAACCTGATAAAAAAGTACAAGCAGCAGTAACCAAAGGGAAGCTGTTAAGGCTAAGACGGACACAACAGTATGTGGATACCCACAGTGTTGTAGTGAAATGTCTGCTTGTTGGTAGGAAAGGAAATATAGACCACTTAATCAGAAAGATTAGGTCTGTGTGGCCACTGGAAGTAGCAGCTTGACCCTTGCATGAAGGAAAGAGTCAAGTGGAATTCACATGGAATGCAGTGCAATGTAGATAGAATGTAAGCGCAGCATTACTGTCCAGGAATGTGGAAAACCCAGTCTCTCCCTAGGGCGAGAGAGAGAGGTTAGGAAAAATTAATAGAGTATTTCCTGAGGAAAGGAGATACAACATCTACCTGAAAAGGATAGAAAGTTGAATGCGTAGAACTACTCAGTGGCAGAGGAACGGAGTCAGGTGAGTATGGAAAGAGTGCATAACTCACGGACCCTGCTGGCAGGAAAGACATTAAGAGGGAAAGAAGTTCCCTTGCCAAACTGTGGAAGAGAGGAATGGAAAGGCTCAAATGTAGAATGTATGAGACTTATAAGGAGAATATATATGTTCATTCCGTGATTAGAGAAATAGAGGCGGCTTGATCAGTGGATAATCCATGGTAAGCCGACTCAGAGAGGATTACCGAAAACGGGAACCCAACTCCCAAAACGATACACCTCCTAAGAGAAAGGTGTATCTATGTGGAGGATGTCTGGAGAACAGAATCCGAGGGAGTAAGAAAAAATGGTGGAAAAGTAAAAGGGGTAATACCTCTTTTTTTTTTTTTTTTTTAGCGTCAGGAGGTAAAGCCTGCCATATTAAACGGCAAGATTTATGTTTAGAAGGTTTTGTGACGCTACCAGAACCTAAGAACATCAGTAAGTCTATGATTTGGGACTGACTGGTGAGAGAATAAAAGGTTACTGATATGATGGATTGAGAAGTATGGGAAAGCATACTGATCTCAGTCAGGGAGTGGGGAAAAGAATACTGAACCCCATCCCAGTTCAACATTAGAAGAATGCTGGCTACGAGAGGCAGCAGAAGAGATATATTGAAGAGGCCTTTGAGGGAAGAAAAGGCATCTAAGGGAACGCATAGGAAACATGTGCAGGGAGCAGAACCTGTGCATCGTATGGAATGATGCAGACGCCGAGGAAAGTTTAGTTAAACTCAGCGTTAAAAGATTTGCCCTGTACACATGTAATTGAGACCATTCGAGAGGATAGAACCTACGTGGAGAAGGTCTGATAGAGCGTTCATTAAATCTCTTAGATATGTGGCCCAAGGACGCATGAAGTGAACAAGGGCCAAGGGTAGAGCTGCGCAGCTGTCTAGCAGAGCAGCTAAGAGGTAATGCGTGCTTATGAGTTGGAAAGCACATTGTCCCTATGCTGTCTGTCTGTATGCACAAAGAATTGTTGCAAAAGCAGTATTGGAAGGCATAAGGGCATAACTCATGGGTGCAACGTCCAGGAAGTTTATGAGAAACTATGCTGGAGTGCAATAGATGCATAATGGGTTGACAGCTTTCAGGAGAAACTTTATAACCCTAAGGAATTGCGAGCATGAGTCGAAGGAGACTAGGTCCTAGTTCGAACTGGGATAAGAATCAGGGACGAAAGCAATGAAACCACTTAGGTCCATTGAGTATAGAATGTCACTGAATATAACCCATAGCAGTTTTGAATTATGAGAAAAATGCATAGTGGGAAGAAACCCCATAGCCCAACCATGAAAAGTTGAAAGGCTGAGGTTATGGAAAATATGCGCAGGGACATATAACAATGTATCAGAATGTCTGTGCGCATGCTGGACAAGAGGGTCTTAAGACTGTGGTGTCCAGAAGTGTTACAGAAGGGATTTATGGCAGTGACAGTAATCCCAGTTAGTAAATGTATAGTGAGTCCTGAAAAAAGTGAGAGCTCCTTGCATGTACTGAAAGTGGTTAGCAGTAGTCTATGCAAGGAAAGTGAATGATGTTACACTCCACAGAGAAAACAGCATTCACCAACAGTGATGCAAGAGACAGTTCACTTACCGAAGCTGGTGCCAGCGGCAGAGCTTGGGGTTGTAATGTTGACTCACCATAAAGCACATAGAAACATTAAAATAATGTACTTACTGCAGTATGGAGTGATGGTAACCAAAGATACCATTGTACCTGTGACGTCTAAAGAAAGTTGGATTTTCTTAGGTCCAGGATGTGCGGAGAGTAACTATTTTCTGTTAAAAGAAAGAATAGTGCAATTAAAACTCCCCAACCCCCCTCCCTTCTCCCCTCTGCACTTCGTAGCGCCTGGGGGAGTGTACCGGGACTTTGGTACAAGGTGGGGTGGCCGCTCTGATATCTGACCAGATGGGAGACCAGGAGGTGTCCCAATGGAGGATATCATGTAGGCTCCTGCAGGTGTGTGAGCGGTAAGTGGTACCCGCATTTCTGTATGCTGTACAAGGAGACACTGAGACCTGTGGCCAGGCCTCAAGGTGGACTTGTACATGGGGCAATGGTTGCTGAATCTCATGTTTAGCAGATCAGCCAATGCAGCTGGACCTTGGTTGGGAGGGAACCAAGAGTCAGAGCATTGGTCGGCACAGGGACTTGTTACTGACAAGAGAAGAAGCCCTGCTGCAATCCCAAGAAGATAGAGGGGGTTCTCCTGATATTGTGGCTAACATAGCTAACATAGCGATATGTGACACTAATACAGTTCTAAAAGGCACATGACCCAGAACTTTTCGAACCACGGTCCGAATGGGAGAACACAACTCTATGGGAATGCCGCCGAAGCGGGTACTTACCATCCGACGTGGATCGCCGCAAGACGAGCCGGTGAAGATTGTTGACTCCGACGGTCTCCGGAGTCCTCGAGGGTAAGGCCGGGGACGTAAACGTCCATCTCGCTCTGAAACCCGGTATGGTGGCACAGGTACAGAGGAGACAGGCCAGGCGTGAGTGGCGTTTAGACTGCTAAGTGTAACAGATGGCCATAGTCCCACACCACTTGACGGTGGGGCACGCCAGGAACAGAGGAGCCCTAACGGAACTCATGTTCCCTTCCCTCGTCCCAGCGGCTCGATGTGTCGTGACGCCAATGCAGAAGCTGTCGGACCTGGATCCGGAAGTTCTGGATCACCAAGGACTGCCAAAACTGTAGGAACAGTGCTGATGGCAGTGGTGATGTCGCTCTGCCCGAGCGTTGTCCAGCCTGGAGAAGGATGGCACCGATGTGCTGGATGGCGTCAGCGGCGGACGATCACGATGTCGGCGATGATGGGTGCCACGGTGCTCGGCCCGGTCTTTCCCCAGCGCCGAGATGGAAGCCCTCGTCGTCCTGGAAGGCGATCGATGACGAACTGTCAGCACGCCTGCTCTGCTCCTGACACAATGGAGTGTCTTAAGCTAATACGGGGCTTAAAAAAGAACCCAAAGCGTGGAGCAATGTGAGGAGGCGAGGGTATTATGTGGCGGTGCTATCGGTATTGACGATATTGAAGGCAACCTAAGGGGCTTCGAGGATATCATCAAAATGGGTATGAAAAATTGTCGATGACTGGCCAGGAGAATGATGACAGTGACGGGCACTGACAGCAGTGGCATAGGTATCTTTGAAACGATGTGGAATCGAATAATCGAAAAACATTGCCGTTATTGAAAAAGATACCGGCAATCGACTGAGTCGAAGTCGAATCAATAGGGCGTCAAGGACACCGAAGGAAAACGGAGGTGTCGAGGGCATCGATGCATGGAGGCGGGCATTTATGCCGTTTGTGGCATGGCCACGGGCATCAACTATAGGGCCACAGACGTTGACGGTATCGATTTGGACAGACTCAGATTTCCAAGTGTACATGGCATCGGTGCCCCAGACACGTGTGTCGGTGGCATCGATATGGACACGTATGGAATCGATGGCATGGATCTCCCAGTCGATGAATTCCATCCCGGCATCAACGCCAGTCCTGGAATCGGCATGGGCATCGATGCCAGCCATAAGGCTGGCATTGGCATCAACGCCCATCCACGGAATCGAGCCGGCATGGATACCCACCGATGGGACCCACCTGGGCATCGAATTTCACCGATGGGAGCAGCCTGGCATCGACTGCCCTCGATGGATGCATTCTAACATAGATGCCCATGGATGAAACACCTGGGCATCGGTGTCCATCGATGCAAAAGGACCTGGCACCGATGCCATCGACGGACGGCCATCCGGCACCAATGCCATCGACGGACAAGCCATCCGGCACCGATGTCCATCGATGGGGACCATCCGGCACCGATGTCCACCGATGGGGACCATCCGGCATCGATGCCCACCGACGAATCGATGTGGCACCGATGCCCACCGATGGAAAAGGGCTGGACATCGGTGGGGAGGATGGGGCATCGATGGCATCCCCAAAAGGGGGGGTGGCATCGATGAAGTGACCCTGGGATCGTTAAAAAGTGTCTCGGGCAGCGGTGGCGGCGACCCGAGTATGCATGGCAGTGACTAACAGCGTGTGCGTCAATGGCATGCATCCGGGTAGGGACGGCACCGAGGAAGCCCAAGGAAAAAAACAGTGCGTAGGAGGAAAAAGCCTGGTAGCACTGAAAAGCAAAAAACATGGATAAAGGCATCAGGGCACCATGGGGGGAGGGGCGCTGATGACATATAAAAGCCCAGGGCGGTTTAGGAGGGTCCCAGTGTAGCGATAGGGTATCGACTGCGTGAGGGTACCAGGGAACGAAGGACTTGAAGCTACAGAGGTCCTAAAGTTAAGGAAAAAATCCCTACCCCACTAGCATAAGCAAGCAGAGTGTCACAGAGATACTCGCAAGCTGTTTAAAGCTAACTGAAAAATGGGGGAAGGGAAGGCTTCAGTCAGTTAACAGCCTTAAGATAGTGACAGAAACCGACCGAAAAATAAGAATTAGTACTCACCGAGCGTCGTAAAAACGTACGCGGAGGGAGACCTGTGCAGGGAAAAGTGTTTTTTGAAGTGAAAAGTTAAGTGTTTCCATGAGGTAATTAGTTAAAAAATCCTCACAGAGCTCCAACCGCTATGCTGACTGCAGAGCGGAAAAAAGAAGACTGAGGGAGACACCTGTGGCTCACAGGGATAATTGCAGGCTGGGCATGCTCAGTGCACCCAGTGTGCCAGTGTCAGTCAAAGCTTGTTGAAACTTTGACAGAAAAGTTTTCCGTACAGGGCTCCATCCTCGATGTCACCCATTTGTGAGGACTACCATCCTGCTTGTCCTGTGAGAAATAGGCAGTTCTTAAAAATAGCCTGCATCATAAGGTACTGTTTCCCTGTATGCAGGAGTTGTAGCTAATGCAGAGATGAAACAAACCATCTAATAGAAAAAAGAAAACCTCTAGGTTATTACAGTGCTCTTGGTTCTGGTATTTCTTTGCTGGGTAAATCTATCTCTTTTTTTTTTTTCAAGTAGCAATCCTTTGTCAGATTACAGACAGTCTTAGCAAGGACAGGCCTTCGGAGCCATTGTGGAATAATACCAATTTTTGTTTTTAACCTTGGAGAATAAATTTAATCAGCAGAAACTCTGAGCTACAACAAAAAAAATTTTACTTCTGTGAAACAGCAAAACATTGCAAGAAAAAAACCTAGGGAGTAAAAAACCTAGGGAGTAAATGTACTGATGTGAGTACCAGTGGCGTAGCTACGGGTGGGCCTGGGTGGGCAGTGGCCCACCCACTTTCCATTCAGGCCCACCCAAATTTCTTTGCAAGACACTGCAGCCAATAAAAGCAGGCAGCATCAGCAGGCACCCAAGGGAGAAAAAAAAAATAAAATCAGCTGGTGTGTTGCGGCTCCCGGTAACCACAGCCCCAGTAATACTTCCCTTTACATTCTTCCTGCCCCCGCGGGCCAATGGGAAACCTCCTATCTTCTTCCTGCCCCGTGGGCCAATGGGAAACCTCCTCCCTTCTTCCTGCCCCCGTGGGCCAATAGGAAACCTCCTCCCTTCTACCTGCCCCCGCGGGCCAATCGGAAGCCTTCTTCCTGCCAGTGGAAGGAGGAAGCCTCTGATTGGCTGGTGGGGCAGGAAGAAGGGGGTCATCAGGGTGGGAGGAGTGGCAGTGTTCAAGCCATGGGCTGGAAATGCAGGGCAGGGAGGTGACTGGGGTGTGTGTGAGACAGAGACTGGGCAGGGAGGGTGACTGGGGTGTGTGTGGGGTGTGACTGGGGTGTGTGTGAGACAGAGACTGAGCAGGGAGGTGACTGGGGTGTGTGTGTGAGAGACAGAGCTGCTGCTCCTGGTATGTGCTTTCAAGGGAAAGGAGCAGGAGAGTTGCTGGAGATGGTAAGTAAAAGTGGCATTTTAAGTTTATTTTTCTTGATTGACTGCCATTTTAATTATTGAGTATTATGTGATGTGTCTGCTGTTTTGAAATATTTTATTGATATTTGGACAATGTTTAATAATTTTTATGAGTTTTGTTGGATGTTATTCTGTTCATCAGCTGTTTTGAAACATTTATTAATATAGTTTTACAGTTATTTCTGTGTGGGGCTCTATAGCAGCTTGGCTTGTTCTGTTTTCCTAATAGGAGGTGTATTAGTGTTTAGGACCTGATTTAATATTTGTAGTGTTGCCTTTTCATAGATAGGGTTGTTATATGTTCCATAATGCAGGTGTAACTTTGTGCGGCTTAGTTTGTGTGCATTATTGCAGATCCTGGGACTGTTAGGTGCTATATTTCTCTTTCCATTTCTCCAGGTTTGCACTGCATGCAGAGTGGCTTTTTTTGGTTTTCCATTCCAGTTTCTATCTCCATATTTATAATGTGTGGTGTTTCTGTACTTTGGTGAAGGTCGGTTCTGTGTGTGTGCCTGAGGTGAGGTATTTTACTAGCATGTAGGCAATTGTATCAATCTTATTTGTGGATGCAGATGTCTTCAAGACATCTCTTTATCCAGAACAGTCTTTTTTTCTGTTCTTCCTTTGTAAAGAAATGTGGATGAATGTCAGAAGCCCCTGGAATTGATTCAGCAAATGTCAGCATCAGAGGAAGACTAAAACTAAATAGTTGAGCCATAGGAAAGGAAAAGAAATCTTCAAAGATATTTATCTGTTTTATTGATACAGATTAATAAGGCATTTGCTCAATTATGGTAAATATTTTGGTACAAATTCAATGATGAAGGAACCCTCTTTCCTATTTTCTTAAACTTATCAAACGCAGTAATTCATGACCATCATAATAGGCATCATTGTGTGGTAAAGTATACCTTTGTCACTCTGCCTTATGCTTAATCATAGGTCAGTCCATATTTTTAAGTGTTTTTGTTGCTTAATTCACCCAGTGATATACTCCAAATTTCTAGCAATAATCTTGTGTTACATCAATTCAAGGTTACTTTTGTTGAAAATTATGAACCAAACTTATCTGGATAATACAATGTTATTACTTCTTCTTAACCATCATCGACTTTGAGCTTGATGCCCTCAAATTGTCAGCATATGAGAATTCACTATATTGCTGTTCTATGCCCGACATTGCACAATGTTTCGGACTAGCATCGAGTCCTTCTTCAAGGGCGTAATATATTCCACAGCATGGCGTATCTTGGCGTGGCATCAAGCTCAAAGTCGATGGTGGTTAAGAAGAAGTAATAACATCGTATTATCCAGATAAGTTTGGTTCATAATTTTCAACATAAGTAACCTCGAATTGATGTAACAAGATTATTGCTAGAAATTTGGAGTATATCACTGGGGTGAATTAAGCAACAAAAACACTTAAAAATATGTACTGACCTATGATTAAGCATAAGGCAGAGTGACAAAGGTATACTTTACCACACAATGATGCCTATTATGATGGTCATGAATTACTGCGTTTGATAAGTTTAAGAAAATAGGAAAGAGGGTTCCTTCATCATTGAATTTGTAATTAGTTTGAACCTAGTTCCATCTTAAAAGTACATTGCCTTTCTGAGCTTTTTTCAAGTAGAAATATTTTGGTACAACATTCCAGAGGGTTTTAAAACATCTCACAGAATACTGTGATGTATGATGAGATATCTGTCTTTATAGTAGACTAGTATATGGTTCTTTGTGAGTTATGAGATACTGCCACTTGAGATCTCTTTAAGTATAATTGAAATGCTTTCATAACTATATATTAGGTTTAGCATTGGTAGCTGCTTGAAGTAATTGAGTTTAAAATATTAAAAGTATAGCAGCTGTAGCAGATTATTTAGAAATCTATTGTCAGGTGTGTGTGTGTGAAAGTATTTATCAATAAGAATATGAATTCCATGGCTCAGACTTTTAGTGCCCACCCATGTTAACCTTGGGCCCAGCCAAAAATTCATTTCTGGCTACGCCACTGGTGAGTACTAAACCTTTGACCAACCCCCACTAGTGATTGAATGCCAAGGAATCTTCCTTTTTTTTAATTAACATACCACAACTCTATCTTTATTCACATACGCACACCATCAACTAACTTCCAATAATGTTCTATTTAAACAAACGAAACTTAATGTTTTCTTCCCCTTTGTCTTCATTCACCCAGGCTGGCTCAACCTTTTTTTTTTTTTTTTCTTTCCTCTCTCTGGCTCGACCCCCTCCTCTCTCCTGTAATTATCTCTGCCGTTAACCTTAACTGCCATCAAGTTCTAAACTTCAACACCAGTAAGTGCATTCTTCAGTAATCAAATCAGTATTTTAACTTAACACTATAAATTAATTCATTGTATAGTAGCTATGCTAGAGTCCAGTCAAACATATTATAATAATTCCATAAAACAATCAACCATTAACTCTCCTGGGAATTCCTTTGTCTTACAATTCCATAGTACAGGGCAGAAAACAGGAACAATAAACAAACAAAGACAAATGGGAAAGAACTTTCTTATTGCAGAAGAAACTTTAGTATTTCTCATCTAGTTAATTGGTAAAACACTTTTCTAATATAAACTCAGAAAGCTCAGAAAGTAAAAAGAAATCACTCTCATCTCAGAACTCTGCAAACCTCTATTCAAAGAGAAAGGCACGCAATCCTCTTGTATCACAAATACTCCATGTATGCAAGTGTTCCCAAGAAATGAAGGTTTTTGTTTTTTTTCCATAAGCAGGGGTGCACTTCCCATACTTAGCTGTTTCCAAGGCTAAATACCCAGGGAATTCACTACCCTGTATCCCAGTCCTAGACAATCCCAGAGAATTCGTCTCCCTGAATGTGGATTGCCCAGTCCGTCCCAGCCTTAGGCTGTAAATCTAGGGATTTTACTTCCCTATAGTTCACCGGGCCCGGTATTTTTATCCAGAAGCCTAGCGCCTTGTCTGTTAGCAGCTGGCTTATCTTTTTCTTAAGTTGCCGGCTGGAGCTTTGTGCCCTTATCCGTTAAGCAGCAGGCTGCCACTACTCAGTGCCCTATCAATTAAGCTACTGGTTTTTTATTAGGTACCTTTGTAATACTGAACGCTTTGTTATTCATAGGAACACACAAGTCACTTAATAGTGCAAAAATAATGGTAAACACATTTCCCTTAAAGGTCTCAATGTTAGTGCAATACAAATGGTACAGCACAAAAAAACAAAGAGAAAAAGATTAAAAATACCTTCAGGGATCCTGTGTCCTGTATTCTGTTCAAATCAAGAGAGGGAATGGCAGCCAGCATTAGGGATGTGAATCGTTTTTTTGACGATTTAAAATATCGTCCGATATATTTTAAATCGTCAAAAATCATTAGGGCCCACGATACAATACCAATTCCCCAGATTTATCGTCAAAAAATCGTAAATCGGGGAAGGGGGAGAGCAGGAAAACCGGCACACTAAAACCCCCTAAAACCCACCCCCGACCCTTTAAATTAAATCCCCCACCCTCCCGAACCCCCCCCCCAAATGCATTAAATTACCTGGGAGTCCTCCGTAGCGGCGGTCCGTGGCTAAATCGGGGGAAGGGGGAGAGCATGAAAACTGGCACACTAGATCGTGAGTTCTTCAGCCGGCGCCATTTTTCAAAATGGCCGCCGCAAAATGGCGGCAGCCATAGACGAAAACGATTCGATGGCAAGAGGTCGTTCCGGACCCCCGCTGGACTTTTGGCAAGTCTTGTGGGGGTCAGGAGGCCCCCCCAAGCTGGCCAAAAGTTCCTGGGGGTCCAGCGGGGGTCAAGGAGCGATTTCCTGCCGCGAATCGTTTTCCGTACGAGATTTCTCGCGAGGGTTCCGGACCTCGCTGAACGACCTCCTGCAGTCGATCTCCTGCCGGCGCCATTTTCCGTACGGAAAATGATTCGCGGCAGGAAATCGCTCCTTGACCCCCGCTGGACCCCCAGGAACATTTGGCCAGCTTAGGGGGGCCTCCTGACCCCCACAAGACTTGCCAAAAGTCCAGCGGGGGTCCGGAACTACCTCTTGCGTCGAATCGTTTTCGTCTATGGCCGCCATTTTGCGGCGGCCATTTTGAAAAATGGCGCCGGCTGAAGAACTCACGATCTAGTGTGCCAGTTTTCGTGCTCTCCCCCTTCCCCCGATTTAGCCACGGACCGCCGCTACGGAGGACTCCCAGGTAATTTAATGCATTGGGGGGGGGGGTTCGGGAGGGTGGGGGATTTAATTTAAAGGGTCGGGGGTGGGTTTTAGGGGGTTTTAGTGTGCCGGCTCACGATTTTAACGATTATGACAATACTTTACACACACAAACGGCAACAATACGATTCCCTCCCCCTCCCAGCCAAAATCGATCGTTAAGACGATCGAGGACACGATTCACATCTCTAGCCAGCATTCCCTTCTTTGATTCCCGCACAATGCACCATCTGCAATAAAAAAGTTTACCAAGGACACAGAGGACAACATAGACAGTGTATTTTTATGAATAATAGCCTTTATTTCTTGTGCGCACAAGGAAGTCAGTAAAAGACTGACTTGACTTGTGATTGAATTGGTCATTCTTAAATAGCGTTTTCTGCAATAATTAAAACAACACTCCTTTGATTTAGGGTCACAAGGTTACGAGAAACATTTGTTTAAACATTTGCTTACTTCTAACATTTTCTCAGTGCCCTGAGAAATTAACTAACCTTGACGATATCTACGTTTTACAGCCCTTTTCCTGGGAACATGCAACTTCAAAAGATACATCCTTTCTTTTATGTATCAAGAGATAGAGAGACAGAAAAACAGACTATCTTGATTTACAAGTCAGCAGTGCCCCCTGGACCTCAGATGCTGCATCTGTATTGAACAGATGGCCCCAATATTTTGTTATTATCGCATCATCAAACTGGGGTAAGTTTGGAGTGGGGAAAGAGGAATCAGACATTTTTAATGGCTGAAGGTCGCTGGGCCTGACAGGGCCCTTTATTATAAGCTGAATAGGTTGACATCCATGCCACAGGCTGATCAATTTATTTATTTTTTTTTGGGGGGGGGGGGGGGTAAAATGACAGGCTACTTAACTGGATAACTTTGAAGATATCCGGTTAAGTGGAAAGTTTTCTGGCCACACAAGGCTGGATAACTTTAGACCTGCTCAGAAGCAGGTCTAAAGTTATCTAGCTACCTAGCCAGATATACCCAATGTTTGGCTAGGTTAGCCAGATATCTAGGCCCCTCCCTAGAATGCCCCAGAAACACCTCTTTTTATTTGGCTAAATTGTAGCCGGAGAAGTAGTTATCTGGCTATAATTTAGACAGATAAGTAGCTGAATATGCCACATTTGCCTTTTAGACGGATAACATTTTAGTTAGCCATCTAAATGGCTTTTGAATATCTACCCCTAAATATTTTGGAAGATGAAAAATGACTCTGTCTTTGTGCACCGAGCTGAATTAAGAATTAGCTCTCTGTATAATTGTATATACCATTAAGTACAGTGAGGGCAGAATACATGTGTTATAACAAAGCAAGTTTAAATTTGTGTATTAACATTATAGAATAAAAAAAAAGTACTGAGCAACTGAGCAATTTTATACAAACTATTAATATTAATACCAAGTGGATGAATATGGCATTATTTATTTATTTGTGTAAAAGATTTCTCTATACCACTAGTCAATACATCATAGTGGTTTACAAGAATACCATACATATTAAAAACTATACCAGTAAAGCAAAAATACAAAAACATATCTTAAATGGTGCAGGAGAAAAACATCTGCAAGAATTATTCTATATGCTATTCTCTACAGGGCAGCACTTTCAAGTGCAAACTCTTCCCTATATAACCAGATCTTTAGGCCTTTTTAAAAAATCTTTGCATCACTCTGCGTTCTGTGATGTTCTGGTAAGGTATTCCAGAAGGCTGGATCACCTGTTCAAAAAGCTCTTTCCCTCTCTTTACCGATATGTTCCTGCAAACTGTCGAGACTTCTAACGGCCTTTATTTTGAGATCTCAGTGTTCTGGATGGAGTGTAAATATGGAGTCTAGAACCTGCCCGTGGAGTATTTGTGGTGTTTAATTTATGAATTAATATGTGTCCTATATTTAATTCTAATCCTAAATGGGAGCTAGTGTAAGTCAGCAAGTACCGAAATGATATAGTCGTATCTTTTTGTACCCGAGAGCAATTTAGCTGCAGAATTTTGTAGTAGTTTGAGAGAGCATAAGACTGAGGAGGGAATGCCTAATAGTAATGATATACAGTAATCTGTTCCCAGGAAAATTAAAGATTGTATCATATATTAGCATGCTGGACCATGCAATGTGGTATCAACGCTCTGCACTTAGAATGTTAAGACAAGGTACACATAAAATTATCTATTGAAAATCATTGAATAAAACAATGATGAAACAGAATTTATTTATTTATGGACATTTGATAATCTAATTTTTACCAAGGTCTCAAGGCGGATTACAAAACATTTAAAGTAACAGAGGCATTGGAACAGCTTACAATCAAATCAGCATTGGCATCTAGTCTAGGAAACCCATTTGTGAATAGTTTCAAGATCCAGTTACATATAGCAAAATTGCTTACCTTGTAATAGGTGTTATCCCAGGACAGCAGGATGTAGTCCTCACATATGGGTGACATCAGTAATGGAGCCCTATGACGGAAAACTTTCTGTCAAAGTTTCTAAAAGCTTTGACTGACACTGGCACACTGAGTGCACTGAGCATGCTCAGCATGCTATGATCCCTGCGTCCACAGGGGTCTCCCTTCAGTCTCGTTTGTAGCATTATGTGTAAGCGAAAAATATAAAAGAAAATAATAAAACGTATCGGACCCAACTCCGCGGGGTGGCGGGTGGGTTTCGTGAGGACTACATTCTGCTGTCCTGGGATAACACCTATTACAAGGTAAGCAATTTTGCTTTATCCCAGGACAAGCAGGATGCTAGTCCTCACATATGGGTGATTAGCAAGCAAGAGGCTGAATCATTTTGTAGTGAAGCAACAGTGAAGAATTGTTGGTGAAAATGAGGCAGCCGAAGATCACAGCAGGTTGGATGTAGAAGGAGTTGGGAATATATTGAAAACAAGTTCTGTAAGACAGAATCTTGTCGTTTTTCTTTGCCCTAGCAATAAAGAGCTGCAAAGGTGTGAAGGGAACTCCATGTTCCAGCTTTATATATGGTAATAATGGGCACTGAACGATAGTGTACTACTGATGTAAACATCACGTTACTACGTGTGTTGTTACTCGCCCTTGGAGAGGAACATTTGCTTTTTCATAACAGAATTCGATACAGACTGTTAGTCAGTCAGAGAGAGTCCGCCTTACTACCGCGACTCTTGGTTCATTTTATGTGAAAAGAAACAAAGAGTTGGTTGGATGTCCTATGGACTGCCGTGCGGTTCAGGTAAAAAGCTAGTGCACGTTTTCAGTCTAAGGTGTATAAGACTCTCTCTCCCTGACTAGAGAGAGAGGTCTTAAAAAGAAAGTAGGAAGACTATTGACTGATTAAGTGAAAATCTGTTACTACTTTTGGTAGGAATTTGGAGTGAGTGCAAAGGACTACTGTGTCATGCAGGAACCTTATGTAGGGTGAGTATGTGACGAGAGGTTGCAACTCACTGACCCTCGTAGCCGATGGAATGGCTACTAGAAAATACTTGTTAGGTAAGAAATTTCTAGTCGCAGGAATGTATCACAATAGGTCCCATTTAATGACCAGTGGTCGAATGGTGGGCTTAAGGTGAAGTAAGCCTCTCATAAACTGACATACTAGGGGTCACGCTGTTATTGGCGTATCCCCTATTTCCTTGTGATATGCCGCTATGGCATTTAGGTGTACTCTTACAGAGGATGTCTGGAGACCATAATCTGAAGGTGATAAAAGTAATCTAGTACAGAAGGAGTGGGGCAAGAAAAAAGGTGAAAACCTGTTTGTGTGCACCACTTGGTAAATCTAGTCCACTAAAAGTGGTAAGGTTAACGTGTGGAAGGCTTTCATGAAGCTACGAGAACTTTAGAGACTTGTGTTGAAACATTAAGTGGTTGCAGAATTTCAACTTTCAAGCTGTCAGGGCAAGAGTTGTTAGGTTGGGATGATGCAACTTGTCCTGAGTCCCAGTTACGAGAGTGGGAGCTATGCCCAGGTGAATTGGTCTCTGATTGAGAGGTCGAGGAATATGGGAAACCATACTTGTCAAAGCCCATATAGGGCTAAGAGGACTATTGTTCCTCTGTCCTGTTGTAGGTTCACGAGAGTTTTGGCTATGAAGTATGGGAAGCATACTGGTCTCGGGCAGGACGAGGGCCTGAGGAACAGTGAACTCTGTCCCGGCTCAGCATGATAAGAGTGTTGGTTACGAGAAGTAGCGGAAGAGACACATTTAGGAGGTCCTTGATGGAAGAAAGGCGTAAATGTGAATGCAGTGGAAACATGTGTAGGTAGTAGAAGCTATGCACCGAATAGTTCGATTCGGAAGCAGAGGGCAAGTTTGGTTGACCTCCGCTCTAGAAGATTTCTCTCGCTACACATGTCCAAGACCATTCGAGAGGATGGACCTATCTAGAGAAGGTCTGCTAGTGCATTCAGTAAGTGTCTGAGAACAGTGGCCCGAGGATGCATAAAGTGAGCAAGGGCTAAGGATAAAGCTGTGCAGCTTCATTGTAGAGCAGCTAGGATGGTGCCACCGGCAGAGCTTGGAATTGTAAGATTGTTGATTCACCATGAGGCACATAGAAAGAATAGAGATAATGTACTTACTGTGTTTTGGAAACATGGTAACGAGAGATATCATTTAACCTGTGCCTTCTGAAGAAAGTTGGTATTTCCAAGGTCTAGGATGGGCGGAGAGTAACTACTTTCTGTTGAAAGAAAGAATAATGTAATTAAAACTCCCCAACCTCCCTCTTCCCCCCTCTGCGCTTTGAAGCATGTAGGGGAGTGTACCGGGAACCTGCTCTGATATCCAGTTAGTTGGAAAACCGGGAGATGTCCAACTGGAGGGGTTTATGTAATGTGGATATCAGGTATCCTCCCACGGGAGTGAGAACGGTAAAGTCTTACCCGCATTTCTGAGTGCTGTACAAGGAGACATTGAGACCCATATCAGGCTTCGAGGTGGACTTGTAGTTGAGGCAGCATGTGCTGGATCTCGTGTTTAGCAGAATAGTAAATTCACCTGGAACTTTGGTACTGAAACAGGAACCAAAAGCTAGAGCAGTAATCAGTGCAGAGCCACGTTGCTGAAACAGGGAGGAAGCCCTGATGCAAACCCAAAGAAAAGAAAGAGAGGTTCTCCTGGTTTTGTGGCTGACATAGCTGGCATAGCGATATGTGACACTAATACAGTTCTTGGAAAGTACATGACCTAGAACTTTTCTAAGTATGTGGCCAGAATTAGAGAACACATTTCAATGGGAATGCTGCAGAAGCGGGTACTTACCATCCAACGTGAACCGCCGAAGGATGAGCCGGTGAAGATTGCTGGCTCCGTGGATTTCCGGAGTCCTCTAGCCTGTGGACGTTAATGTCCGTCTCAACTCTGATACCTGGTATGGTGGCGCAGGTATAGAGGAGACAAGGCTGGGCGTAGCTGGCACTTAGACCGTAATGAGTGGAGGGCCAGAACCCTGCACCAATGTCGTGGGGTACGCCTGGGAACAGGGGAGCCGATTGACGAACTCATGAACCCAACCATTGTCGCAGCGGCTCGATGTCTCTTGAAGCCAGTGCAGAATTCTGCGGACCTCGATCTGGTGTTTCTGGAGCAGGAAGGACTGGCAAAACTGTGCGGAACAGTGCCATTGGCAGTGGTGCTCGGCCCGAACATTGGCCAGCATCGAGAAGAATAGCCGCATTGCGTTGAATGGCGTCGGTGCAGATGGTCACCGTGTCAGTGAAGATGAATGCCATGGTGCTCGACCTGGTCATTCCCCAGCGCTACGATGGAATCCCTCGCTGTCCTGGATGGCGATTGATGATGGCTGTCAGCATGCCTGCTCTGCTCCTTATATGGGGCTTTAATAAGGACCCAAACATGGAGCACTGTGCTCAGGGGAGGGCATTGTGTGGTGGTGTTATGTTGACATTGATGGTAATTGAAAACATCGCTGGTTTCGGAAAAAATGATATGGGCATTGACGGAGTCAATGACCGCATCCATAAAAACGTAGAAGATGTTGATGGGAACGACGTGGGTGTCGAGATCATTGATGTATGGAGGCGGGCGCCGACAAAATCTGCGGTATGGCCACGGGCATTGACGGTATTGATTGGATCGACTCGGGCAACAATGACGCCCATGGCATTTATGCCACGGACATGAGCACCGATGGAATCAATATTGACATGGACGCCATGCATGGAAAAGGCACTGGCATGGCTGCCCTGCATGGAAATGGCACTGGCATGGATGCCATGCATGGAAAACAGCCTGGCATCGATGGAAAACAGCCTGGCATCGATGCCATGCATAGAAAACAGCCTGGCATCAATGGAAAACAGCCTGGCATCGATGCCATGCATGGAAAACAGCCTTGCATTGATGGAAACAGCCTGGCATCGATGCCATGCATGGAAAACAGCCTGGCATTGATGGGCAACAGCCTGGCATCAATGCCATGCATGGAAAACAGCCTGGCATCGATGGAAAACAGCCTGGTATTAATGGCATACATAATAGAAGGATGGCATCGATAGAAATGACCCCCAACAGCGATGGAAGTGCCCCGGGTAGCAGTAGCATCGACCCGATTATGGATGGCAGTGACGAGAAAAGTGTTCATCGATGGCATCCATTCTGGCAATGCTAGCACTGATAAAATCTAAGGAAATAAATCAGTGCCATGTATAAACATAGATGGCACTGATAGAATGATGTAGGGAGGATGGCATCAGGGTACCACAGGGGGAGGGGTACCTGTGGCATCTGAAACCGCAGGATGGCCTGAAGGGGGTACCGACGGTAACGATGGGGTATTACTGTGCGAAGGTACTGAGGAAAGTAAAGGACCTGAATCTACAGGGGCCCTGGCGGCACCGGTTACCGTGGAAGTCCCTGTCCCACTAGCGCTAATAGCCAAGCAGAGTGTCACAGAGGGACACTGCAGGCTATGTGTGACTAACTGAAAAATAGGGGGAGGGAAGGCCGCAGTCGGTTGGCAGCCAGAAAGGTGACAGGAACCGACCGAAAAAATATGGCATAGTACTCACCGAACGTCGAATTAAACCAACGCGGAGGGAGACCCGTGCAGGGAAATGTGTTTGTGAAGTAAAAATGTAAATCCTTTATGAGGAAAAAAGTGTTAGAATTTCTCACAGAGCTCCAACTGCTTTGCTTACAGCAGAGCGGAAAAAAGAAGACTGAAGGGAGACCCTTGTGGACGCAGGGATCATAGCATGCTGAGCATGCTCAGTGCACTCAGTGTGCCAGTGTCAGTCAAAGCTTTTAGAAACTTTGACAGAAAGTTTTCCATCATAGGGCTCCATTACCGATGTCACCCATATGTGAGGACTAGCATCCTGCTTGTCCTGGATAAAAACAGTTCCTCAATGGGAGTTCAGATAGTTAGGCTAGGGAGAAATTGGATCTCTGGAAAAGGACTGGCAGAAACTTTCCTGAACTTAAGATAGCATGGCTCCAGGTATTGTATCAGTGTACTTTGTTCCAAATTTATATTGCAAAGCAGCTGAAAGCACACAGTTTTGTATAGGACAATATGGAGTGGTCAGTGGAGGACAGGAAAGCAGAGCCATTTGGGAGGATCAGAGTTCCAATGACAATATGTAAAGTGAGAAAAGTTGGTAGAGGTATTCAGGGGCATGTTTGTTCAAGCATTTGATGACAAAGTAAAGAGTTTTAAAATTTTTATCCTGCTTTCTATCAGTGAAGCTGATATAGAATAGGCTTATTTATTTTATTTATACACATTCAATATTTCATCTTTTTCCAAATTTGGTCTCAAGGCGGATTACAATAATTTTATGAATGGAGCATTTGGACAGTATACAACTAGGGTTGTACATTTGTATGAAGTGAAGTTGGAAATGTCAATGACATATTTACAAAATGAAACAAAGGAAAAGCCAACTTTTTCATTGTTTTTCTTTGTTTTATTCTGAAGGGAAAAAAAAGCCAAAAAAACCCCTCTCTGTAGGTCATAAGAACATAAGAACATCCCATACTGGGTCAGACCAAGGGTCCATCAAGCCCAGCATCCTGTTTCCAACAGTGGCCAGTAGAGATGTGAATCGTGTGATCGATCGTCTTAACGATCGATTTCGGCTGGGGGGGGGGGGAGTGAATCGGATTGTCGCGGTTTTGTTTTTGTAAATATCGTGTAAATCGTAAATCGGGGGAGGGTGGGAAAACCTGCACACTAAAACATCCCTAAAACCCACCCCGACCCTTTAAAATAAATCCCCCACCCTCCCGAACCCCCCCAAAATGCCTTAAATTACCTGGGGTCCAGAGCGGGGGTCCCGGTGTGATCTTTTACTCTCGGGCCTGCGGTGCGTTGTAGAAATGGCGCCGGCGCTACCTTTGCCCTGTCATATGACAGGTCAAAGGTAACGCCGGCGCCATTTTGTTTTTAGTACCCCGACGTCAGGAGCGTAGGAGATCGCTCCCAGACCTCCGCTGGACCCCCAGGGACTTTTGGACAGCTTGGGGGGGCCTCTTGACCCCCACAAGACTTGCCAAAAGTCCAGCGGGGGTCCGGGAGCGACCTCCTGCACTCGAATCATTTTGCCGTACGGCCGGCGCCATTTTGCGCAAAATGGCGCCGGCCGTACGGCAACACGATTCGACTGCAGGAGGTGGTTCCCGGACCCCCGCTGGACCCCCAGGGACTTTTGGCCAGCTTGGGGGGGCCTCCTGACCCCCACCAGACTTGCCAAAAGTCCAGCGGGTGTCCGGAACTACCTCCTGCAGTCGAATCGTGTAGTAAATTGCTCAGGTTCTCAAAGAATGCATGATTGTAGTCGTTCGGGGCGTAAACATTGCAGATGGTGACGGGCTTGCTATTCCAGACCTGAAGCAGGATGATAAAGAGACCCCCTGGGTCAGGGATAGTTTTTGAGCCTTGAAAGTTAGTGGATTTGCTAATCAATATCGCTACTCCCGCTTTCCTGGGCACCGCCGCAGTGTACACACACATACCCACCCATTCCCTTTGAAGCTTCTTGCTCTCAGGGTCCATGAGATGTGTTTATTGGATACATGCTATATCAGCGTGTAAACATTTAAGGTGGGACAAGACCTTTTTACGCTTTACTGGGGTACCCAATCCGTTTACATTCCAGGATATGAGTCTAGACATTACTGTTTATGTAGAGTACTATGTGGCCAATATTGAAAACACTAGAAGGGGAGGTTCCCAGCCTAGCCTCCCATTTTTGAACTCCCCAGCCGCTCCCAGAAGTTGGAAGTGAGTCGCATCGTGAACCACAACAAAAGGTGATGCAGTAACCTTGCCGACACCTTAAGATGTCTAGCTTTCGAAAGTCAGGAGACAAAGTGATAAAAACCAGTGCTCCCTCCCCTCTTTCCCCAACCCCCCTCTCTTCCACACCCCTTTCCACCTCCCTTCCCTCCCATCCCCCACTTCCTAATTCCCTCCCTTTCTTACTTCCCTGACGTCCATTCCTGACCTTTCCTATTCCCCCCCCCCCCTTCTCTTGACCCACCATTCCCCTGTCCCTTCTCCCCTTGCCAATGTGCATCCCCTGTCTCCCTTGGGATCCCAAAATCTCCGGAGATAAGAGAGCCACAAATCTCCGTACCAATGCTTCCCCCAAGATTTCGATAGGTTTCGATTCACATACAACCCAACTATTGAGTACTTATAAAACTATAAAACCGAACTTGATAAGTATACAAAACCCTCCACTTTTGTCCTTGTTGTTTCACAAATTCCTGTTTGGTATTCTTGCTTCTCCCTGTTTCCCATTGCTCTGATCATGGCTTTCCAGATCTTGCAGGTTCCTTCAGGTGTCCGTGAGCGCTGTTATGAAGGCCCTTGCACTTGTTGCAGTTTCAGAGGTTTTCCATGCTCCTTTGTATTCCACCCTCAAGCGAGCCGGGTATTGTAAGTTGAATTTGATATGTCTTTTGTGCACATCAGCGCAGACTTGTGAAAATTCGTGCCTCTTCTGTGAAACAATGGTGGAGTAGTCCTGGAATATCAATATTCTTTTCCCTTCATGCATAAGGGCAGATTTCTTTCTGTAAGCCCGTAATATTGCAACTTTGTGCCCAAAATTTAGAAATCTTGCAAATAAAGGACTCTGGGGTGGGTAGCATCCATGTTCCTTACACCCAGGCGGTGCACATGCTCCACATGGAGCTACCCTGGTGCTGCGTTAGGCCCAGTTTCAGCAACAACCACCCCTCCAACAAAGAATAAATGTCCCGGTGTTGCGGTCTCCACCGCTTCCCTCCGCCTACGGCTCAAACCTGCCTACCTCCGTCTTAGGAATCGCCGCATTCCGCCTGCTCTGGACCCCGGGGGCTTCTTTCACTCCACATGGCGGCCGCCATTATGTGCCTGCTTCTCGTCAGTCTCGCGCGCGCGCGAGGACGCCAGTCTTGAGCGCTCAACTCCCGGAAGCCTGGCCCCGCCCGTGATGCTGACGTCACGCCCAAGCCCTGATATAACCGGCGCTCAAACTCTCTCTCATCGCCTTGCAACGAGGTTCACAACTCCATAGTTGTTCTTAGTTGTGTTCCTGGTGATCTCCTCGTTTCCTGCTTTTGACTCCGGTCTGCTTCCGACTCTGCTTCAGCCTGCTGCCTGCCTCCGACTCCAGTTTGCCTCTGACTCCGCTTCAGCCTGAAGCCAGCCTCTGACCCCGGCTTGCTTCCGCTTCAGCCTACAGCCTGCTTCAGCCTCCGGTTTGCTACCGACTCCGCTTCAGCCTACAGCCTGCTTCAGCCTCCGGTTTGCTACCAACTCCGCTTCAGTCTACAGCCTGCTTCAGCCTCTGGTTTGCTACAGACTCCACTGCCGCCTGCTGCCCTGTCTTCAGCCGGCCCTCGGCCCTGTACAGCCGGTCCCCTGCTTCCCGGGTACCTTTGGACTTCCATTCCCTCCTGTTTGCTCTGGTCCCGGTCTAGCCTTTCTCAGTTCCTGGACTATCTGCCTGTATTTCCAAGTCCCACGGTCCCAGGGCCCTACGGGCTCCTCCCGGGGGGCTCCTGGTTCCCGGGTGAACACCTCCTGCCTGTGGCTCCGCCTCCCGGCCTACCCTGTCACTCTAGGTAGGCTGGCCCAAGGGTCCACTATCTCGCCAGCAGTGTCCGACTGCAACAGTTTGCAAGGCCATGGACTCGGCGGAGGCCCCAAGCCTGCAGGCCATCCCAGGAATGGCACGACGCCTCCAGCAGCAACAGCACTGTATAGACACACTAGCTGCTACCGTGGAACAGCTGGTCTCCCGCCTGGAGGCCTCTCCTCCGGAACCGCCTCCAGCCCCTCCTCCGGCACCAGCTCCCAGTTCAGCTTCAGTGACTCAGTTACCCACGCCGACCCGGTATGCCGGGGATATCAAAACATGCCGTGGCTTTTTAAATCAGTGCTACGTGCGTTTTGCCCTCCTTCCTGCACAGTTTTCTTCAGACGCAGTCAAAGTAGCATATATATTCTCGCTACTGGACGGAAAGGCCCTTGACTGGGCTTCACCCATGTGGGAGCATCAGGACCCCTTGTTACAGAATCTGCAGGAATTTGTCCTCAACTTTCACCTTGCTTTTGATGATCCTGCCCGCCAGACCACCGCGGCCTCGGAGCTCTTGCACCTCAGGCAAGGGACACGCTCGGTGGCCGATTACACCATAGACTTTCGCACGCTGGCCATGGAAGTTGGCTGGCGAGATGACTGCCTTAGGGGAATCTTCCTGGAGGGGCTTGCTAGTCGCATCAATGATGAGTTAGCAGGCCGGGACCTCCCAGAGGCTTAAATGATTTAATTGACATCGCTGGCAGGGTGGATCGTCGCCTTCAGCAGTGGGATAAGGAGACCCGTTCCTACCGTAAGGCATCACCACAGTCGTCCACTGCCTCCAGAACCCCGGCTCCTAAGGCTCCCCTGGCCTCTGTTAGCAGTGGAGAACCCATGCAATTGGGTAGATCTCCACTGACTCCCGAAGAAAGGAGGAGGCGCCGCCTGCTGGGCCTCTGTCTCTACTGTGGAGGCAAGGGGTACTTCCTCCCCAATTGCCCGGAATGTCCGGGAAAACGACCGTGCCTAGGTTATACCGAGGAGCTACACCTAGGCTCTACAGGATCAGCTCCTCTATGTACCTTGCCAGTGACTCTGAAATATCCCGGTGGGGAACTCCAGATCCGCGCTTTCATCGATTCTGGTGCTGAGGGGAATTTCATTGTGGCTGACCTGGTGAATCAACTGTATCTCCCCACACTACAGAAAGTTCCCCCACTGCGGATTTCCTCTATCCGGGGCACCCTGCTCCCTGGTGTCATCACCTGCTCCACAGCCCCCTTGACTCTCCAGACAGGCTTGTTTCATTCCGAGGAGATCTCTCTGCTAGTCCTGGAGCGAGCTGTGCACCCCCTGGTTCTTGGACTACCCTGGTTGCGACAGCATTCGCCTGTATTTCAGTGGGACAACTTTCAGATAACCCAATGGAGTCCCTTTTGTTTTGAACATTTTATTTATTTATTTAATTTATTTATTTATTTAAAAGTTTTTATATACCGCGTTAGGGTTAGGTATCTAACCATCTTAGCGGTTTACATAATAAAACACACATAATAATTGACATACATTAAAATACAATAAAATTACAAATTACATTCATTTATATTTGTATCTTCCATAGTGTTTAGGGGTTTGAAGACAGAATTGATGCGTTCAGCTTATTATGTTATAAGCATAGGCGCTTAATCGTTTGCTAATAGCATTGTTATCTTCATTTTATTATGTTATAGGCACAAGTGAATAAATAGGTTTTCAGAGCTTTTTTGAACTTGTTTCGGTTTTCTGTTAGGCGAATGTATTCCGGTATAGAGTTCCACAGTGTCGGGCCTGCGATTGAAAATGCTCGCTTTCTAGTCAAGGCTAAACTTGCAACTTTTACTGTGGGTATTTCCAACATACATTTATTTATTGATCTAAGTTGTCTGTTTGGTTTGTATAATCTTAGTAGTGAACATAGCCATATTGAATTGGGGTTATATAACAGGTTGTGGATTGTGGTCAAAATTTTGTAAGAGATTCGGAACGATATTGGAAGCCAGTGCAGATGATATAGTAGCGGTGTAATGTGTTCTCTGCGTGAAGCATTGCATAGCATTCTTGCAGTTGCATTTTGCACTAATTGCAATGGTTGTATTGATGATTGTGGTAAACCAAGGTATAACGCATTACAGTAGTCTAGTGTAGTTAGTATTAAGGATTGAGTTACAAGACGAAAATCATTTGGTAATAGTAATGGTTTTATTTTTTTCAGCATGTATATTTTGAAAAATGATTTTTTTACTATATCGGATATATTTTTGGTTAATGATAACCGGGAATCTATGATTACTCCTAAATTTTTTGCATGTGGTTTAATTGGTAAATTTTGTTTTTCAAATGTAAAGAATTGTGGTGGTTGATAAGGTGAGTCAGGTATTGTTGATAAGTAGATCAGTTCTGTTTTATTAGTGTTTAGTTTTAATCTATTATGAGATAGCCAGGTTTTTATTGTGGATAGGTATAATTGTAACAATGAGAATGTTTTAGACCAGGATTCATTGAAAGGGAGTATGAATTGGATATCGTCAGCATAGATTTTGAAGTATAAGTTTAGTCCTGTCAAAAGGCGGCACAGTGGTAACAGGTAAATGTTGAACAATAGAGCAGAGAGCGATGATCCCTGAGGTACACCTGTTTTGGTTGTGTACCAGTCTGATTTGCATTTACCCATAGAAATTCTCTGTGTGCGGTTTGAAATGAATGATGAGAACCAGCTTAAAGCTGAACCAGTAATTCCGATTTGCGTTAAGTTATCTAACAGAATATTATGGTTGAGCGTATCAAACACTGCTGATATGTCAAGTAGCACTAATATGTAGTTGGTGTTTGCATCGAAACCCCTCAAGATCGTGTCAAAGGATGATATTAATAGTGACTCTGTGCTATGACCTTTTCTAAAGCCATGTTGATTGTTGTGGAAAATATTGTTTTCTTCAATGTATTCAGAGACTTGATGCAGTACGACTGACTCTAGTATTTTTGCAATGGAAGTTAAGGTAGCAACTGGTCGGTAATTGGTAAGGTCTAATGGATCATGATTTTTCTTTTTTGGAATTGGGAGCACTGATGTTTTTTTGAGTTCTTCTGGAACAAAACCTTGAGTCAAGGAGGCGTTAACTATATTTGCTATAGATGGGGCGATCTGGTCTTTTATGTTTCTAAGTACATAACCTGGGCAAGCATTATATGGGCTATTAGAAGGTTTTGATTTGGTTAATATTTTGGTGATTGTATTATGGTTAATTGGTTGAAATTCTGATAATCTACAATCTGGTTGTAATGTTATTGAAGATGGTAATGGTAATGGATCAAATTCAGATGAGATGTCTTCTGTCTTTTTCATGAAAAATTTAGCAATTTGATTACATAGGTCTTCTGAAGTAGTTAGTGAAGTCATATCTGGTAGGGTGGTTAAATCTTTTACAATTGAAAACAATATTCTGGGATTTCCATGTGCTTCCTTGTTTACGTCTCCCACGTCCACTGAAAGCCTTGCACCTCTGCTCCTCGCTTCTGCTGCCCGAGCCATATCGAGACTTCGCTGATGTCTTTTCCAAAGAGATGGCTGAAATACTCCCTCAACACCGGCCTTTTGATTGCCCTATTGACTTGTTGCCGGGCACCAAGCCTCCCCGTGGCCGGGTGTACCCCTTATCTTTGCCAGAAACTACTGCTATGTCTCAGTATGTGACTGAGAACCTTGCCAAGGGCTTCATTTGTCCTTCTCACTCGCCTGCTGGAGCTGGCTTCTTCTTTGTGGCCAAAAAGGATGGCTCCCTCCGTCCATGTATAGACTATAGTGGCTTGAATGCCATCACCAAGCGAGACCGGTATCCGCTTCCTTTGATCCCCGAGCTTTTGGACCGCCTTCAGGGAGCACGCATCTTCACCAAGCTAGACCTCCGAGGGGCCTATAATCTCGTCCGCATTCGCCCCGGGGATGAGTGGAAGACGGCCTTTAATACCAGGGATGGGCATTACGAGTACTTGGTTATGCCCTTTGGACTCTGCAATGCTCCAGCCATCTTCCAGAACCTCATGAACGAGGTCCTACGTGACATGCTCCACTCGCATGTCATTGTCTATCTCGATGACGTGCTCATCTTCTCCAAGGATCTGAAGACTCACCGTCGCCACGTCGCACAAGTCCTGCAGGCCCTCTGAGACAATCACTTGTACGCCAAGCTTGAAAAATGCGTTTTCGAGGCTGAGGCCCTACCCTTCCTCGGCTATATCATCTCCTCCACAGGTTTTCGAATGGACCCCGAAAAAGTAGCTGCCATAACTAGGTGGCCTCAACCCAAAGGGCTCAAGGCCCTCCAGAGATTCTTGGGCTTCACTAACTTTTACAGACATTTTATTCCACATCCAGGACTCGCATCGGGTCGCTCCCCTTACTGCCCTGACCCGCAAGGGAGCCGACACCAAGAACTGGCCTGACGCTGCGGTTGCAGCTTTCACTGACTTGAAAGAGGCATTCCTCACGGACACCTGTCTCCGTCATCCAGATCCCGCCAGACCTTTCATCGTTGAGGTTGACGCCTCCAGCATTGCCATCGGATCGATTCTCAGTCAACACTCCGACTCCGGACAGCTCCTGCCGTGTTCTTACTTCTCCAGGAAGTTTTCCCCCGCCGAGATTAATTACTCCATCGGCAACAAGGAGCTCCTGGCGATTAAACTCGCCTTTGAAGAATGGAGGCAATGGCTCGAGGGGGCCCGTCACACGACCACCGTATATACGGATCACAAAAACTTAGAATTTCTGTCCCAGGCTCAACGACTAAACCCTCGCCAAGCCCGCTGGGCCCTGTTCTTCAGTCGCTTTGATTTCATTTTACAATATCGGCCGGCGGCCAAGAATCTCCGAGCCGATGCTCTCTCTCGGACTTCCTTTACCGAAGAGGACCAAGAACCTCCGCAATATATCCTCAACCCTAGTAAGGTTCGCTTGTCCGCCCTGACAGTCCTCTCACAAGATAGGACCATGGTTCCCCGATGAGACCGTCTAAAGACGCTGCGCTGGGCTCATGACTTCCTCACTGGAGGACACGCAGGATGCGAGATAACCCTGGAACTCCTTAATCGCTTCTACTGGTGGCCCAACATCCGACAAGATGTGCGCACCTACGTTGGCTCCTGTCCCACCTGTGCCCGTCAAAAACCCAGTCCTGGACCCCCGTGCGGTCTCCTACAGCCTCTGCCCATCCCCACAGAGCCCTGGACCCATCTAGCTACAGACTTCATGGTGGATTTGCCCCCGTCTCGCGGTCAAACGGTTATCTGGGTTACCGTCGACCGCTTCTCTAAGATGGTGCATCTTGTTCCGTTGACCAAGTTACCCTCTGCACCCGAACTAGCTCTCCTCTTTGCTCAGCACATTTTCAGGCTACACGGCCTCCCGCAGGACATCATTTCCGACCGGGGACACCAGTTTGTTGCACGTTACTGGAGGGCTCTCTGCAAGTGCTTCAAGGTAAAGCTCAACTTCTCTCAGCTTTCCACCCGTAGAGTAACGGACAGTCCAAACGAATGAATCATTCTCTGAAAACCTACCTTCGAGCCTTCACCAATGAAAAACAAGACAACTGGTCGGAACTACTGCCCTGGGCCGAGTTTGCCTATAACAATCAAGCTCATGCAGCCACCGGGCTCTCACCATTCCAGCTAGTCTACAGGAAACAGCTGAGACCTCCACTTCCCCTCGCTATCCCCAGCGCCTCTCCAGCCGCCCAGTTGATGGCGCACCAGCTACAGACCTTGTGGCAGAAGACCCAGAACAAACTGCTCCGCTCAGCCTCTTCTGTCAAACAGGCGGCTGACCGCCACCGACGATCAGCCCCTACCTACCAGCCAGGAGACCGGGTCTGGCTTAGCACCAAAAACATCCATCTCCGTCTCCCCTCACGAAGATTTGCGCCCAGATTCTGTGGGCCATTCCAGGTCGCCGAAAGAGTGGGGTCAGTTTCATATCGGCTGAGGTTGCCGTCCTCCCTTCCAGTCCACAATGTTTTCCACGTATCCTTGCTTAAGCCCGTAGTCCTCACCCACTACCACCGCAAACCTCCGGATCCTTCTTCTACTACCATTGTATGCGAGGTCCTGGACGTTCGCTTCTACAACCGCAGGTGGGAATATCTACTCGCATGGGAAGGTTGCGGTGATGAGGACAACACTTGGGAACCGAGCCGCAACATCCTGGACAAGTCCTTGTTGCAGCAGTTCCACCGTGACCACCCAGAGCACCCTGGTCCTCTCAAGAGGGGCCGTAAAGGGGGGGGGGTACTGTTGCAGTCTCCACCGCTTCCCTCCGCCTACGGCTCACACCTGCCTACCTCCGTCGTAGGAATCGCTACATTCCGCCCGCTCTGGACCCCGGGGGCTTCTCTCACTCCACGTGGCGGCCGCCATTATGTGCCTGCTTCTCGTCAGTCTCGCGCGCTCAACTCCAGGAAGCCTGGCCCCGCCCGTGCTGCTGACGTCACGCCCAAGCCCCGATATAACCGGCGCTCAAACTCTCTCTCATCGCCTTGCAACGAGGTTCACAACTCCATAGTTTTCTTAGTTGCATTCCTGGTGATCTCCTCGTTTCCTGCTTTTGACTCCGGTCTGCTTCCGACTCCGCTTCAGCCTGCTGCCTGCCTCTGACTCCGGTTTGCCTCTGACTCCGCTTCTGCCTGCTGCCTGCCTCCGACTCCGGTTTGCCTCTGACTCCGCTTCAGCCTGCAGCCAGCCTCTGACCCCGGCCTGCTTCCGCTTCAGCCTACAGCCTGCTTCAGCCTCCGGTTTGCTACCGACTCCGCTTCAGCCTACAGCCTGCTTCCGACTCCGCTTCAGTCTACAGCCTGCTTCAGTCTCCGGTTTGCTACAGACTCCATTGCCGCCCACTGCCCTGTCTTCAGCCGGCCCTCGGCCCTGTACAGCCGGTCCCATGCTTCCTGGGTACATTTGGACTTACATTCCCTTCTGTTTGCTCTGGTCCCAGTCTAGCCTTTCTCAGTTCCTGGACTATCTGCCTGTATTTCCAAGTCCCAAGGTCCCAGGGCCCTACGGGCTCCTCCCGGGGGGCTCCTGGTTCCTGGGTAAACACCTCCTGCCTGTGGCTCTGCCTCCCGGCCTACCCTGTCACTCTAGGTAGGCCGGCCCAAGGGTCCACTATCTCGCCAGCAGTGTCCGACTGCAACACCCGGTCTGTATAACTTTCAGCAAAGCCTACAAAACTTAAATTATTCCATCGAGACCTATTTTCTAGGTCATCTACCTTTTGTTCCAGGGCTTGCACTTGCTGTTCCATCTCCATTTGTTTTTGCTTCATAGCTTGTGCCTCATCCTCTATGTCAGACTGTTATGACTGTCCAAATCCGGAAGTGGATCCTTAGGCCGACCGACCCGGAGGGAACGGTCGGGAGGCAGAACTCACACTGGGTAGACGAAGCTTCACCTGGAAACCCGTGACCCCTCCAGAGGAGCTGTGGGAGCCCGGGTCGCTAGGACTTAGGAGTCTTCACCCTGGAAGTCCGAGGTCCCCCCAGGAGGAGCCCGTAGGGACTCGGACCGCTGGGACTTAGGCGAAGAACCAAAGAAACCCAGGGAAGGAGAGTGAACCGGAGTCAAGGCGACAGGCAGGCAGAAGTCAGGGTCACGAACTGGTGGTCAAGGCAGGCGGCAGGCAAGCAGAAGTCAGGGTCACGTACCGGAGATCAAGGCAGGCGGCAGGCAAGCAGAAGTCAGGGTCACGAACCGGAGATCAAGGCAGGCGGCAGGCAAGCAGAAGTCAGGGTCACGAACCGGAGGTCAAGGCAGGAAGAGATCAGGCAGAAGCAGAACCGCAAGAGCAGGCAGAAGTCCAGGAACCAGGCAGCAGGCAGAATCAAGGGTCAGGCAGGCAGAATCCAAGTACGGGCAGCAGGAATCAGGAACCGGGTAGTCAAAAACGGCAACTAGTACTTCAAAGAAGGAACCCTCGTTGCAGGCAATTAGAAAATCCACGGTCCCCCGGTTTAAATCCCCCTTACCCGCGTCGACGTCATAGGAGGCATGTCAGCACATCCGGTGCTGACGCTGAAAACGCTGGCCCCTGCGCGCGTGCGCGTTCCCGTTCCCCCGACGAGGGAGGAGTCTTTCGGCGGCGTCTCCCTTGTGGAGATGCTGCTGCCATGCGGCCTGGAAGGCCGCGAATCGGGCGCTCTGCGGCACGGTCCTCGGCATGGGAGAAAGTGGTAAGTGCCCGGTCACCACCCTAATGACCGGGATTGTAACAGTACCCCCCCTTTTACGCCCCCTCCGAAGAGGACCGGGGTTCCCGGGATTATCCAAGTGAAACTGAGTCAGCAGAGACTTGTCCAAGATATTCCTTGCAGGCTCCCAGGAGTCTTCCTCGGGGCCACAGCCCTCCCATGCAAGTAAATACTCCCATCGACGATTGTGAAAGCGCACATCCCGTACTTCGTGTACTTGGTAAACAGGTTCCTCAGGAGAAGAGGTTGCGATATCATCAGGAGTAAGACGATGAAAACGAGAGTACACCACAGGTTTCAAAAAGGATACGTGAAACACGTTGTGGATACGTAACGATGTTGGGAGGCAAAGCCTATAGGACACCAAGCCTATTCGTTCAGCCACGGGAAAAGGACCACAGAATTTGGAGCACAACTTGCGAGAGTGACCTGGGAAGTGAAGGTTCTTGGTGCTTAGCCATACCTTCGTACCGGGCAACAATTCTGGTGTGGGACATCAATGACGATTCACCACTTTCCGTGTCCTTTGAGCTGCTGTGGAGAGTCGCTGCTGAAGAGTCCTCCAGAGTTGATGAAGCTGGGTGGCCAATGACTGGACCACTGGGGATGGAACATCCACAGGAAGTGGAACCGGAGGTCTGAGATGACGTCCAAAGACGATCCGGAACGGTGACTGACCTGTGACAGAATGCTGGTGATTATTGTACGCGAATTCAGCCCACGGTAGAAGGGAGACCCAATTGTCCCTTTTCTCAGAAATGTAACTGCGAAGAAATAGTTTGAGGGACCGGTTCATTCGTTCGGTCTGTCCATTACTTTGTGGGTGAAATGCGGTGGACAGATTCAGCTGAACTCCAAACTTCTTACACATGGCACGCCAGTAGCGAGCTGTGAATTGAGACCCACGGTCGGATACTATGCTCTGTGGGAGACCATGAGCTCGGAAGATATGTTGTATAAATAGGCGTGCCAATTCTGGAGCAGATGGAAGTTTGGGCAGGGGTACTAGGTGAACCATTTTAGAGAACCGATCCACGGTGACCCAAATCACTGTATTACCCTCTGACGGAGGCAAATCCACCACGAAGTCCGTAGCGATGTGGGTCCAAGGTTCCGTGGGAATAGGCAGGGGTTGTAGAAGTCCCCAGGGCTGGCCAATGAGAGGTTTTTGTCTGGCACATACTAGGCAAGACGTCACATATTCGTATACGTCCTGTCGCACCCGAGGCCACCAGTAGTATCGATTTAACAGAGATAAGGTCCTTTCCCGACCGGCGTGGCCTCCCGTGAGAGAGTCATGGGCCCACTCCAGGACCTTCCTTCGATCACGTCGAGGCACTATCACTCTTCCAGGAGTGGAGATACAGGTGCTGGCAAGGAAGATTTTAGCTGGATTGATGATATACTGCGGAGGGTCATCTTTTTCTTCAAAGATGGTATTACAGGAAAGTGCATCGGCTCGAATATTCTTCGATGCTGGTCGGTACTTGAGGATGAAATCAAAACGACTAAAACGACCAGCGAGCCTGCCTGGGGTTAAGGCGCTGGGCTTGTGAAAGGAACTCCAAATTCTTATGGTCCGTATACACCGTGACCTGATGTTGAGCTCCCTCCAGCCACTGCCTCCATTCTTTGAACGCCAATTTGATGGCCAGGAGCTCCTTATCGCCGATCCCGTAGTTGCTCTTGGCCGGCGTACATTTTTTGGAAAAATAGGAGCACGGTAACAAATTCCCAGAACTGGAGTACTGGGACAGAACTGCTCCTTATTGAATATGGAGGCAATGAAGACGCATCAGGCAGGTTTCATGGCAGGCAGGAAAAGAGGAAAAAAGGACTGAGCAGTCCCAAGGGTCCTCTTTTTATTGTACATTCATACAAAGGCAGATGATGTGTCATCACATGATTGGTTCCTTTCCACATAGCAACAGACGTATCACTACACTAATGGCTTGGCTCAGGGGGTGTGTACGGATCATTTCATTGGCTGCTGAATTCTATACCCCCTGTCTTTGTCCTGTCCCTGACTAGGGACAACTAGCTTTTCTTTCAGGCAATCAGGGTTAATTATAAGCTAGAGAAATACATTACAGTCAGGTATCCTCTCCTAGGCAGAGAGGCTTAAGCACAAGTAATGCTTTATTCAGTGCAAAGGTCAGGGAGAAGGGAAGTTAGTGTTAAACCCTGATGAAATGGCTTGCTGGCAAAGCTTATAATTCCCACATCTCACCCTTTCTGTTTTTATTTAGGCAGCTCAATAAAGCTTTAGACCCTTACTGAAATCTGTTATGTCTTGGTATGGGCTGGAGATAGGGGAAGGGGGATATGGAGAGAAAAAGCTGAGTCGGCGTAGTGTGCCAGCCGCCACAGAGCTCCTGAATCTCCACATCACCCAGAGCTGGTGCAACGTGGTGTGCCAACCGCTGCAGGGCTCAGGATTCCCTATTAGGCATCTTACAAGACATCTTTGTACTCGGGCTGAGAGCAAGGTTTCAGTATGGATATGAGGTTGGGTATGCACTGAATACAGCAGCACAGGCAAATAATTAAGACAATTACATTAATTATAATAGAAATTACCCTTTTGAGACCAGAAATATCAGGGAGCCAGGACCATAGCCAGTCCCATGGAGAAGTTGGTATTCTGCCTGAAAGTGGTGCATCAGCAACCATGGTTTCTATCTGCTCTATGGTATGTGTGAGGTTTGCTTTATAGTCTGATATGTACACACAGCAATGAGATCCAATTAATGCACAAACACCACCCTTTAAAGCTAAAATAGTGTCTAAGGTATAGGAGTTCTGTAATGCTACTTCTCTAATCTGAGAAAATTCTGTTGTGAGTAGTTTTAATGCATGGACTGTCTGATTAAATAGGAGAGTCGTCCAGTTAGCTAGGATGTGTAAGTCTCTGTAATTCATAGCTGTCCCCATTGGAGGAAACAGGCTTCTAGCTACCTGGGTTTCTGTATACATATCTATGGGATTCTTGATCGCCTCTCTTTTGTTACGGAGTCTTGCTTTGGGTAAATTGTTGACTGCATAGTATGAGGGGAGGATGTAGCCTAGAGTGCATCTGCCTCTCCATCTTGGGGAAATGTTCATATATGCTCTACGCCCACATAACATCCATATGTTTCCTAACAGATTAGTGGACATGTCATTCGTATCTTTAAATTGTGTTATCATTTGGGCTATATAACTACAAAGGGTAAATCCCTCGTCCCCTCTATACTCTCTGCACCTGCTTGGGTCTCCCACTGCACATCCTGAAATCTGCCAACTGCACATATATGTGGTATAATTATGTAAGTGTTCAGTGATTAATACAAAGGTTCGGTTACATAGTCCCAACAAAGAGCGGCAGTCTCTTGAATACGGCTACCACTGTGTAGTATGGTATTATTAATTGGAGAGTTAATGAAAACACCTCTCTGTAAAGGATAATTAGTCCATACTGTAAGGTTAAATGGTACAGCATGCATCAGTAGTTCTCTGCGGGCATGGGTTGGCATGTGTGTGCAGATCCAACAGTCTGTTCGATTCAACAGGTGTGAAAGGTTCTGTGCATCGAGGATGTACATGTTGTTCTGTCAGAGTTCTTGTTCTGAAATCGCCATAGCTGGAGAAATAAGGCAAAGGAGGAGGGTGCAGAACACAATTGTTAATGAGTTGGCATTCAGGCAAGAAAAGGCGGCTAATAAGTTCTCTGGAGTTTTTTCAAGGCCTTGCTGTTCCAAGAGTTGTGCAGATTGGTTGGATAGGGCTTGATCTGTCCCCAGGTCATGTGGTGCTGCTTTTTGCAAGGAGTCCAGTCTCTGTCCTTCTGAGGGCTGTGGAGGCTCAGGGAGAAGTTGGTGATCGGGTCCTGTAGACCTGGACACCTTTCCATCTCTCCACGGCTTGATACCTGTGGAAGCAAGCAGAGAAACATATCCTCGTTCCCCATTTTAAGGGAACGGGACCATACCAGACATTAAATATTCTATACAAAACTGATGGCTGTGGGTGACTAACCCTAGTCCCATAATGATTACTCATGGCTGTGGTCTTAAATTTGATATGTTTAGATGATTTAAAGTAAACAATACTTTGTTCAGCCAGTCCTGTTTAGGGGGAAGTCCAGGGGCATTCCCTCCTTTTTGTTTTTGTTTTGTAAAGAGCTCTTAAGGGTATGATTGGCTCTCTCCACAATGGCTTGCCCTGTGGTGTTGTAGGGGATGCCAAATACATATTTAATGTTCAATTATTGACAAAATTCATGCAAAGGAATGGCTGTAGTAAATAGAGCCATTATCAGTTTTCAGAACAGAGGGTAGTCCCATTATCAAGAAAGTTTTTATGCAGTGATCAATTTTCATTCAGTAAAATAGCAATAAATGTAAATTAATCGTTTAAAGGAAAAGTCATTTGCAGTAAGCTGAATCACAAATGACAAGTATGTCAGACATTATATTAAACATATGTTACACAAGACTGACACATATTCATTCATCCTGCAAATATTCATTTACACAAAACTGACACATATTCATCCATCCTGCAAATATTCATTCATAGTCTTCTTGACATCAAGACAGACAACAGATAACACATAATTTGAGCTAAAAATCTTATCAAAAAGGTATCAAAAACAAAATTAGATCAAGGATCAAAAATCAAAAGTCAAAAGGTGTTAGAAAAATGTTTGAAAAATGTTAAAATAAGCTGCAAAGTGTTCATCTTCACATCTCCTCATGGCAGGAAGGCTGTCAGTCTGGAAAATATTAAAAACTGGCATACAGCAAAAAATTTACTAAGGTAAGGATTAAAGTGAGCTTTTTACTTTTTTAACCTTGGAGAAATCAATTCCATTATTCAATTTAATAAAATCAATTTGGATTTGCAAGAAAAGGCTTGGGAGGAGGGATTGCTTTAGATGTAGCAACCTCTATCAGTAAAAATTTTAAGGTTCAGAATTCTGTTAAAAATTTGTGAAAAAGAAAATAAAACTGAAGTTTCCTTAAGTCAGGAGGACTGTAGGCCTGAAAAATAAAAACTAGTATACAACAGAATTATTAAAACAATAATATAATATAACTGGTGAATAGCATAGCGCCTCCTAGTGGAGACACCATCATTACTTTATACATTGCAACCATTGTTCCAGGTTGCAATCAATAATACTCTGAGCTTGAATTCAATGTGGAATATCAGAATAGAATGTCTTCTTATAATTATTAGAATAGGAAATTAAACACGCTGTTCAGTAATCTCAGTTCAGTATTAAAGAAGTTTGAAAGTATTAAAAAGATTAAAGACAGAGTGAGAGGAAGGGCTAGTGTAGTAATGCATTGAAGGTTGAGGGAAAAGATTTGGATCAGCAGGGATCCAAATCTGTCTCGTGCCCCCCTTTGAAAGCTGCAAGCACAGTTTTAAAGAAATGTATCAAAGTTATAAACTAGGGAGAGAAACTGCAGTACTAAGTCCAGTTTTTTCTTTTCAAAAGTTCTCCCTCCCCCCCCCCCCCCCCCACATGAGTGGCAATCAAGAGTTAGTAAGAGGGGGAGGATTTGTGTTTCTCAAAAGAAAAGAAACAGAGCAGAGAACTTCATTCAATGAATTAATCCTTCAGTCAATAGGAACTGAAAGGCAGCATTGTTAACAATAGATAACATCAACCAGAAACAATGACTGGCAAGGACTTGCTGATCTCTTGCAAACAGATTCTATCTTTCTCCTATAGGGAAAATTACAATAAGAATACAAGTTCTGTGCACTGGCAATACAAGCTATAAACTTAAATCTCAGAGAAATGGAGTCATTTTAAATGTGAGCCAAATTAACTTTGCAAAAGGAAAATTTACACAGTAATTGTTCAAGTTTCAGTACAGTTATAACATAAGGCTCTGCATACACTTTCTGTGGGGGAAATACTCTCAAAGTATGCAGATTTTCTGTAACTGAATATCAAAGACCAAGAGAAACCACTCCTTAGTCTGCCCTGTCTGCTCCAGCATTAGGTGTAGTCTGGTTTGTAACCGGTCATTGTACTGTCTCATTAAATCATTTCTTTCATATTGATATTTTCTTTGCTTGTAACGCAGGAGTGCAGCTGCCTGGCTCAAGGTCTTATACGCTGATTTCTTTGAAGATCTGGGGGATCTCTCTAGTAATCCTCGGATGTAAGAGGAGTGAAATTCTGTCTCCTTGATACTTGTGCAGAGTTCTCTAAGAACACTATGGGGAAGGGCTTGCGGGCAAGGTGGAAGGAGGCTAGCTTCTCTGATTTCAGCGTCCCCAGTCTCCAGGGGCCTTCTCTCTGAGGTGGACGCAGAGGAAGCCACAGGAGCCATGGTAGGGGACGGTGCCTTGTGAGGGTGTGTCCCCAGATGCTCTATTTCATATTCTGTCCCCCTTAGTTCATTGGTCTTTTCTGTGATGGGAAAGGCTTGAAGTCTTTCTAATAATTCTTTTTCTGTAAGGTTTTATTTTGCTGTTCTGAGGAAATTCTGTGCACAGGCCAGGTTGTGGCTTAATTGTGCTCAAGGGCTGCTTTTCTATAGAAGGCGGAGATAGTGTGAATGGGTATGGGTGTGGGTATGGGGAGACACAAAGAATTTGCTGTCTCTGAGGGAGTTTGAGCATAAGATGGGGGAAGGGTATATTGATTGAGTCTGCCTGCTTCTAAAAAGCACATGGTTTGGAAATGCTGCCTTGAGACCTTTTTTTTCCTATGTGTTCTATGGCCTCTGTACATTTTGCCATATTAATAATTGCTTTATGGGAGCTCTGGGGGCCATATGAAGACTATTGCCTATTAAAATCCAGTCCTGGATATTCAGAGTTCCCGCCTCTGAGTACCAGGGGCAACGGCAAGCTATTTCACTTATTAATTTTTCTAAGTCCCCCAGGCTGATTTGTGCTTTTTTTCTTCTGGTGATGAAATAATGATTCTTGATTATTTCTGCAGCTCTCTAGCATGAAGCCTTTGCTGTACAGTCAAATCACTTCCCATGCTCACGAATGTGGGGAACAAACTTGCTGACAAATACTTAAAAAATACTAAAAAGTACTTTAAAAATACTTACGATTGCGAAGGCAAGTCTGCTGTACGGTGCGCACCTAAGCTATGTCCAGCCGGGATGAGCAGGGAGTATCACGTCGGGGTCACCAGATATTGAATATGGAGGCAATGAAGACGCATCAGGCAGGTTTCATGGCAGGCAGGAAAAGAGGAAAAAAGGACTGAGCAGTCCCAAGGGTCCTCTTTTTATTGTACATTCATACAAAGGCAGATGATGTGTCATCACATGATTGGTTCCTTTCCACATAGCAACAGACGTATCACTACACTATTGGCTTGGCTCAGGGGGTGTGTACGGATCATTTCATTGGCTGCTGAATTCTATACCCCCTGTCTTTGTCCTGCCCCTGACTAGGGACAACTAGCTTTTCTTTCAGGCAATCAGGGTTAATTATAAGCTAGAGAAATAAATTACAGTCAGGTATCCTCTCCTAGGCAGAGAGGCTTAAGCACAAGTAATGCTTTATTCAGCGCAAAGGTCAGGGAGAAGGGAAGTTAGTGTTAAACCCTGATGAAATGGCTTGCTGGCAAAGCTTATAATTCCCACACTCCTACCGCCACACTGGAAGCGTCCACCTCCACCACGAAGGGACGTAGTGGATCAGGATGGCGTAGACAGGTCTCCAACAGAAATGTGTCCTTTAGAACTTGAAATGCTTTACAAGTTTCAGGAGTCCAGTGTTGCGTATCAGCTCCCTTCTTGGTTAGGGCGGTCAGTGGTGCTACAAGCCGGGAATATCCTGGGATAAAAGTGCCTGTAAAAGTTCGTGAAGCCTAAAAAGCGTTGTAACGCCTTTAAGCCCACGGGTTTGAGGCCACTTCTTAATAGCAGATACCTTTTCGGGGTCCATACTGAACCCAGTAGCGGAGACGATATACCCCAAAAAGGGCAAAGAGTCCTGCTCAAAAAGACATTTCTCCAGTTTTGCGTAGAGGTGCTGATCCCTGAGAATCTGAAGCACTTGTCGAACTTAACGTCGATGGGTGTTCAAATCTTGTGAGAATATGAGGACATCGTCCAAATATACTATAACGCATGAGTTGAGCAGATCCCTAAGGATCTTGTTCATTAAATGCTGGAATACTGCGGGAGCATTGCATAAGCCGAACGGCATGACCAAGTACTCGTAGTGTCCGTCCCGGGTATTGAAGGCGGTCTTCCACTCATCCCCGGGATGGATACGGACCAAGTTGTAGGCCCCCCTTAGGTCCAGCTTTGTAAAGACTCGCGCCCCTTGGAGCTTGTCTAATAATGCTGGAATCAAAGGTAACTGGTACCGGTTCTTTCTGGTAATAGCATTCAAGCCCCGATAATCGATGCAGGGTCGCAATGAGCCATCCTTTTTAGCCACAAAAAAGAATCCCGCCCCTGCAGGCGATTTGGATGTCCGAATGAATCCTTTGGCAAGGTTTTCCTTGATATAGTCTGACATGGCTTTGGTCTCAGGCTGAGAGAGGGGATACACCCTACCCCGGGGTGGCACTGCACCGGGAAGAAGCTCGATAGCACAGTCAAAGGGACGATGGTGTGGTAGTAATTCCACCTTTTCCTTAGAGAAGACGTCGGAAAAGTCACTGTACGGATCCGGAAGTAGTGACCCGGTGTGTGCCAACGGGACGGGTGGAACCACTGTAGACTTAATGCATGACTGGAAGCAATGGGAGCTCCATTGCGTGATCTGTAAGTCCTCCCAGCGAATTACTGGAGAATGTTGCTGTAACCAGGGCAGACCAAGGACTATTGGATGTACTGACCTTTCTAAGACTAGGAACGAGATCATCTCTTCATGTAATAGTCCAGTCTGGAGTGTAATCAGAGTGGTGGCAAGGGAAATGCTACCAGGCAAAGGGGTTCCATGGATGGAGGTAACACGTAGTGGGGGTTCACGGGGTTGCGTGGTTAATTGAAGCTGCTGCACAAGTGCATGAGTGATAAAGTTACCTCCAGCTCCGGAGTCAATCAGGGCCTGTGTCTCAAAAGAACCGCCTGAGACCTTCAGGGTTACCGGTACTGTACATTGAGGAGCAGCATTGAAACAGCCCAGGAGACACTCCTCCTTCACTCCTAGGCATGGGCATTTCCCGGTCGTTCCTTGCATTGAGAAAGGAAGTGTCCCTTTCCGCCGCAATACAGACACAATCCCAATGTCCGGCGGCGGCGTTTCTCCTCTTCGGATAGCGAAGTTCTCCCTAACTGCATAGGTTCCTCGGATGAGGGTTCAGTGGAAGCCCCTGTGGACCGAGACGCCGAAGTGAGCAGCCTCGAGAAAGCAGAAGCCAGTGGCGACATACGCCGGGGAGGGCGTACCTCCCTGGCTCTTTGTTGCAAACGCTGATCAATGCATCCAGCGAGTTCAATCAACGTGTCAAGGTCCTCAGGGAGGTCTCTGGCGGCCAGAACATCCTTAATGCGACCTGCCAGGCCTTCAAGGAAGATTCCTCGAAGAGCATCATCACGCCAGCCCACCTCTAGTGCCAGTGTGCGGAATTCTAAAGCGTACTCCGCCAGAGTGCGGGCTTCCTGCCGGATCTTTAGTAGTTCAGAAGTCGCGGAAGTCTGGCGAGCGGGTTCATCAAAGGCTGCTCGAAAGTTAGCCACGAAGTGATCCAGGTTAGTGAGAGTGGTATCGCTCTTCTCCCACATGGGCGATGCCCAGTTCAGAGCCTTGCCATCCAGCAAGGAAAAAATGTATGCGACCTTGACGGAATCCGTAGGGAATTGGTTAGGAAGCAAAGCAAACCGCACAAAACACTGATTTAGGAATCCGCGACACCCCTTGGTGTCCCCTTCGTATCGTGACGGAGCAGGAAGCTGCGTGGGTGTCTGGAGCGTGACGACTGGAGCGGGTGCTGGCACCGGAACTGGTGCAGGGGGTTCGGCATCCATACGGGTAGCCATCCGCTCCACCGTGGCTACCAAGGAATCCAGCACCTGTTGTTGCTGCACCAACCGCTGAGCGAGCCCTGGAATGGCCTGAAGATCAGCGAGATCTGCCGGATCCATGGCCTTGCAAACTGTTATGATTGTCCAAATCCGGAAGTGGATCCTTAGGCCGACCGACCCGGAGGGAACAGTCGGGAGGCAGAACTCACACTGGGTAGACGAAGCTTCACCTGGAAACCCGTGACCCCTCCAGAGGAGCTGTGGGAGCCCGGGTCACTAGGACTTAGGAGTCTTCACCCTGGAAGTCCAAGGTCCCCCCAGCAGGCGCCCGTAGGGACCCGGACCGCTGGGACTTAGGCGAAGAACCGAAGAAACCCAGGGAAGGAGAGTGAACCGGAGTCAAGGCGACAGGCAGGCAGAAGTCAGGGTCACGAACCGGAGGTCAAGGCAGGTGGCAGGCAAGCAGAAGTCAGGGTCACGAACTGGAGATCAAGGCAGGCGGCAGGCAAGCAGAAGTCAGGGTTACGAACCGGAGGTCAAGGCAGGCATAGATCAGGCAGAAGCAGAACCGCAAGAGCAGGCAGAAGTCCAGGAACCAGGCAGCAGGCAAGAATCAAGGTCAGGCAGGCAGAATCCAAGACGGGCAGCAGGAATCAGGAACCGGGTAGTCAAAACGGCAACTAGTACTTCAAAGAAGGAACCTCGTTGCAAGGCAATTAGAAAATCCCCGGTCCCCGGTTTAAATCCCCTTACCCGGCGTCTGACGTCATAGGAGGTGTGTCAGCACATCCGGGTGCTGACGTTGAAAACGCTGGCCCCTGCGCACGCGTTCCCCCGACGAGGGGAGGAGTCTTCGGCGGCATCTCCCTCGTGGAGACGCCGCTGCCATGCGGCCTGGAAGGCCGCGAATCGGGCGCTCTGCGGCGCGGTCCTCGGCGTGGGAGAGAGCGGTAAGTGCCCGGTCACCAGCCTAATGACCGGGACTGTAACACAGACACTCTTTTTTGTGTGTCCTCTACTTGCTGCTTTATAGTCTGCAGCGTTTCATTCCCTGTTGCTAAATGGGTCGAAGGTTCCAGGAATCTACTGTCCAGGGCCTTGACCACAACAGCTGTAATCTCGTCAACCAGCCCTCCATGGTTGCTGATACCTGTGGAGGAAGAACAAGGGCTCGGAGGCCGTTGGCCATTTTAGCTTCCCCACCTTGCTGGCTGTTTTCTTTTCTCTCAGGGGTTTCGCCGCCATTTCCCCTGCACCGCGGAGCAGAAAAGCTTTTATTGAGGTCTGGGAAGCCACAGGTCTGTCTTGAGGAGGACCGTAAGTCGAAATAGAGGGTAAGAGCAGCGTTCCTTGGAGAAAGCACCAGGAGCACACGAATGTTGCTGCTCACTCGCTCATCAGGGCGTGGCTTCTCAGAGAGCTCTTTAACGAAACTGGCAAAAGAGAGGTCTTCCGGAGGGGAGTGGCATCTTTCCTCCCGGGGTGAAGACTCCAAAAGAAGCTCCTCAGAAGCTTGTGAGGAGTGTTCAGAGGAAGCATCATCTCATGGATCGTAGGGAGGCTCCTCTTCACCCACCGAACCTCCAGACGGAGGAACAAACCCAAATTCAAGAGGACAGGAAGGTGGCACCAATGGAGGGTGAGGTGGCAAAGAAATAGGTGGCACCGGTATCGAAGCCAGCAGCACCAGCACCGAGGACACTGGTGCCAGTGAAGGGCGCCAAGGCACTGGGAGACATGATAGTCCTGGCACTGGCTCTTATATCGGTGGTTCTTGTTGAGGAGATCGGCCAGGGCGGGCATCCTCTTCCTCTGAAGAAACCGGAATTGGTATCGAGACCGGGGGAGGGATTGGTGGTTAGCTCGGTGGCAAAGAATCCGACGGAGTGGATATCAATGGCAGGGCACCGATGCGGGTGTCTAAACACTCGAGCAGCAGAGCCAACATCAAAGGCGCAAGTTCTGGTGGCAGTATGGGAGCTGGCACTGGTGGCAACTGGAAGTCCCGAAGGGCATTCAGCACTGCCTCTTGGACCATGCGGTCCAATTCCTCCTGAAAGGCTGGTGTAGATAGCTCGGCGCCTGGGGTAGGAGGCAAACTAGGCTTCGGAGCATCCATGGGGGTACGTGGAGGCTCAGTGCCTGGCACCGGTATTGGTGGGGAAAGTCTAGGGTCCCAGTTCCAGAGGAGGATGGGGACTCCTCTTCCCGGGACTTCTTCGAAGGCAGCTCGGCCAATGCCACTCTGGTGTCGGTGCTGGCACCAGATGGCGATGCACGTCTGTGCCAGTGGCGATGTTTCCCACGGTGCTCAGCCTGGTCCTTCTCCGGTGCCAAGGACGATGATGCAGATGATGGATGGTCACCCGCTCCTTTGTCCTTCTGGTGAGGTGTCGATGGAGAGGGGTCCAAGGAAGATGGACCCCCTTGACTCAGCATGCCTTTACCAGGGGTCAATGGAGATGAGCACTTGGAGCTGAACAAGTGCTCCATCTTCTCCAGTCAGGCGCACCGGCCTTTGGGGGTCATCTGTGCACAACTTGGACACCGACGGATGTCTTGGGAAGGCCCGAGACACAATACACAAACATCGTGTGGGTCTGTTATGGACATAGTCCTCGGACACTTGGGACACTTATGGAAACCGGCCGCCATATTGAAAAATATAGTGGCACGTGGTCGATAGCCGCCAGGCAATGAGAAGTCCACCGCTGGGAACCAAGTGCGAAAACGAGGAAGTGACTTACCGAAGCAATGGAGTAGTTTGCTGCACGATGGGGGACCCCGGTTGATGGGGGACAATGAAGGTAAACTTCAAAAATTCCATGAGGAAAAGTGTGAGAGAAATTCTCTCAGAGCTCTATACCCGTGAGGCAACTGCTGCATGGAAAAAAAGAGACTGAAGGGGGACCCCATGAGGCCACAGTGTTAGTGGCATGCTGGGCATGCTCAGTGTGCCAGTCAAAGTTCTAGAAACTTTGATAAAATTGTTCCGTGACAGGGCTCCATTTGATGATGTCACCCATCTGTGAGGACTACCATCCTGCTTGTCCTGGGAGAACAGCCACTGTCTCTCGCCTGCAATGGGCCTCAGGCAGTATCAGAATTTCTTACACTCTGAATTTAAATCATTTACTGTCAACCTCCCACCAGACCAATTATTCCAATATGCTATTTTAATTACTTCCAAAATCCACCCATATGGTAACATAAAATCAATGCACAAAATACTTAGCTAAACAGGCGAAAGCAAAAATGAGAGGGAAAAACAAAACATTTTTTGAAAAATATAGTTTAAAAAATGTTTACTCATTTCTATTAAATTATGAAGAGATTGATGGTATCAGAAATAGTAGTGCAGCTAGTGTAATCCACTGTCTCTCGCCCACACTGAGCCTCAGGCAGTATCATTGTTTCTTGCACTCTGAATTTAAATCATTTACCATCACCTCCCACCAGTCCAATTATTCCAATATGTTATTTTATTTACTTCCAAAAACAAACCATCTTAAATCTGTCATTCTTTCTTAGTTATCTCCAGGTCAGAAAACTTAATTCTTTGCACAGTGCTGAGATCCGTTTATCATTTATTTATTTATTTATTTATTTATTTATTTATTTATTTAAGACTTTTATATACCTGTTACTGTTAACGTCTGGATGTGGATCCTTAGGCCGACCGACAAGAAGAGATGGTCGGAAGGCAGACACGCACAGCGAGAGATGGAACTTCACCTGGAAACCCGTGACCCCACCAGAAGAGCTGTTAAGGCCTGGGTCGCTAGGACTTAGGTGGCTTCACCCTGGAAGTCCGAGGTCCCCCCAGGAGGAGCCCGTAGGGACCCGGACCGCTGGGACTTAGGAGAACCGCTGGCGTGGACAAAAACCTGGAGCGGACTGTGGTCAGGACTGGCAGCAGAGGTCAGGAGGGAGTAGACGAACCGGAGTCTGGGCAGGCAGCAGGAGACGGAGCCGTGAAGACAAACCAGGATCGGGGCAGGCAACAAGAATCAGAACCGTGAAACAAACCAGGATCAGGACAGGCAGCAAGAATCAGAACCGTGAGACAAACCAGGATCAGGACAGGCAGCAATCAGGCAGAAGCAAGAGGAGCTCTGGAACCGGCACACAGAATCAGGAACTCAGGAACAGCAACTAACTCTCCGAAGAGTGACCACATTGCAAGGCAAAGCAAGAGAGGAAGCTGCGAGTTTAAATCCCCCGCCGGGGCTTACGTCAGAATAGAGGGCAGTTCAGCACTTCCGGGTGCTGGACCTTTAAGAGGGCTGTCCTCGCGCGCGCGCGCGTTCCCCTGCAGGGGGAGGAGCTACCATCAGGCCGAGCCGGCGTCTCCACGAGGAGGACGCCGCTGCCATGCGGCCAGGCCCACCCGGAATCGCGCAGCTCGCGGCGCTGGGGAGAGACCCGCGAGAGAGGTAAGGACCCGGTCGCTGTGCAAGCGACTGGGGCTGTAACAATACCGACTTTCTTGATACAAATCACATCAACTCGGTTTACATCGAACAAAGCGGTTAACCGTAACCATCATCCAGTTTTGACACATTCTCATCCAGTTTTGACACATCCAGTTTTGACACATTCTCATCCAGTTTGACACATTATCATCCAGTTTTGACACATTCTGTCAGGGTTTTGATTCAAGTACTGAATTTTTCCTGGTCTGCCTCGATATATCATCAGCCTATGACACTTTAAACTCTTCCATTCTGCTTGATAGACTTACTTCAATAGACATATCTTCTACTGCTTTGCCCTGGTTCTCTTATTGAGCGTTAGCAGCAGATAACTTCAGGCAATGATTTCTCTGTGCTATTTCCTCTTCACACAGGAGTACCTTAGGGCCCTGTGCTTTCTGCCACACTGTTTAATATATTTATTTACCACTATGTCAAATCTTAGCAAACTTAGGAATGGCCTTTAAACTGTATGTAGACAATATCCAGTTTTACCTTCATATTGCTCTATCTGATGATAATGCTTTGACTAAGACAGTTGGCTATCAGAGATTAGCTTATTGATTAGCTTATAATCAGCTTGTTATAAATCTGAATAAAATATAGATTATTTACTTGAGTGCATTCCTAGAACAGGGGTTCCCCAAAACTTATCTTTCAATGGATTACAAATGCCCATCAAGGGACAAGTACATAACTTAAGGATATTAGTGGATTCTGCTCTACTGATGAGTTGTCACATGCTCTTTCCTTAAGCTGTGTCTGTTATGCAATTTGAAGCTGTTTCTTAGCTCTAATGATTTTCAAACTGTTATCAAGGTACTTGCCATGTCTGTAATTACCCCTAAATACAGTTCGGCCATTGCAGATTATACAAAAAGCAGTTGTTTGCCTTGTATCAGATGGAAAGTAATGTGAACATATCTCACCAAGTCTGAGGAAATTGCCTGCCTTCTGACAGCATGAAGAGCTCAATTTAAGGCCTGATTTACTAAGGCATTTCTCCCATTCTGTGACTATGGGAAAAATGCTTAGTAAATGAGGACCTAAAATTCTTACTCTAATTATCAAGGCAGTTAATGCTTTTGCACCTTGTTGATTCAACTCAGTATTTAAAATGTATCATCCATTGTGCACTTTGCGTTGTTCTTCATTCAATTTACTAGATGTTCCAGCTATAATGCATGGTGAGACTTGCTAAGTCCAGTGAATGAACATTCAGTGTTGTTGGCCCCATACTTTGAAATACTTTGTCAGAAAATTTGAAACTTTTAGATACTTTGTTGACATTTAGGAAACAGCGAAAAGTTCTGTTTACTGTGCTTTTAATGTTTAGTTTGTCTTTTAAACTATTTAGGGTGGTTTTAGTGGAGGAATGATACAGTCTATTTATTGTATTTATTAGGGAACAATGGCACCATCTTTAGCTGTATCTGGACAGTGGTCACAAATAATCTATGTGATATTTACTCTGAAGAGCATTGACCAATCATGCTCATGTAGAATTTGAGCAGTCCCAGCCAATGTTCCGTCTAAGGATTGTGTTGCTGTGTGCAAACCTTTTGCTCGCAAACAAAAATTATTGGCTTCATTATCCTGTGAGCACTACTTTCTTGGAATGCAAAAAGTCTATCAATTGTATGCTCACAGCAACCCAATCCTTAGAAAAACACAAATTTTCTCACATATATACACACACTAACACACTCGCATAAATACATACACAAATACACATACACATTCTTATAAATACATACACAAATACACAAACACTCACACATATATACACACACACACACACATACTCTCTCTCATTCCTCTCATTCACTCTCCAGAATCTCATGCACATGTACACTTACTCAATTCGCCTCCTCTTCCAGACACATACACTGTAAACTGAATGCCCATTACTGCCACTTTGTGAAATATCACAAACCCTTGCAAAATAAAATAAAAAAAATACCTAGAACCTTGCCATATCATACCATACCAGCACTATCTCTTCCTCTTCCAGATACACACTCATCTCAGTAACTGTAAACTGAACACCCATTACTACCAAACATTGTGAAATATCACAAATCCTTGCAAAAAAAGCAAAGCAAAAAGACACCTAGAACCGTGCCATAACATACCATTAATGTTAACAAACCACCTACTGCAGTTAACAGAACAAGCCATACTGCTACAAAGCCCTGCAGAAAAGCTACATGCTAACAGAAATACTGCCCTTCAGTTACATCTGCAGAACACATACAGACCCATACTTAATACAAGGGACTTCAAATTAGAAAGAGTAGCATGCCGGCAAAAAAATAAATGGAAAGCCAAGAAATGAGACTCTGAACAGTAGAATACTGAAGAAAGAACAAAATGTTAAGGTTCTGGCCGCGAGCACTGTGACCAGACCCTTACCTCCGAGCTCCTGGACCTGTTCCCGCTTCTGGAGATCTGGTTTGCGGCCTGTTTGGTGGTGTCCCCGCAGGGGCTGCACCACCGGGAAGCTTCCCATGGACGTCCTCTTACAACAGTTCATCTCGAACTTTCGTCAGGCCTTTGATGAGCCCGCCCGAGTAGCCACGGCTACGTATGATTTGCTGCAACTCCGACAGGGGGCTCGCTCCTTGGCAGATTATGCTATGGAGTTTTGGACTTTAGCCCAAGAAATAGGTTGGCAGGATGGTAGTCTTAAGGCCATCTTCTTGGAGGGTCTCTCTGGACGCATAAAGGATGAGATTGCCACTTGAGATCTGCCGGAGGACCTCAACGCCTTGATAGAGATGGCTGCCCGCATTGACCGCTGCCTACAACAACGAGCCAAGGAGCAGCGCTCCTCTCGCCATAGTCCTGCCCGTGGGCCAGCGAGACCTGTATCTTCTCCCAAGATCTCTCGTCCAGAGACTCCCACCTGTGAACCTTTGCAGCTGGGACGGGCCCCACTTTCTGCTGAAGAAAGGCAACGTTGCTGTTCGTTGAAGTGTTTATATTGTGGTCAGAAGGGTCACTTCTTGGCACGCTGCCAGGAGCGTGCGGAAAACGCCAAAGCCTAGGAGGTCTGGAGGAGCTCCTCCTAGGCTGTGCTAATGCTCCTCAGTGTACCGTGCCTGTTACCCTGTTGAGACGATGGTGTTCCTGGATTCTGGTGCCGGAGGTAATTTTATCTTGCAGGACTTAGGGCCTCATTTTCCAATATCACATGCAATAACAAAAAGGGGTGTTAACTTATGCTAATAAGCATTTGTATTGAATTAACAGCTATGCAACACATCACCCCAATTTGGGCTACATTGCAAGTATATATCGCAGTTCACAGACAGCCTGTTTTGTGAGAGAGAGAGAGAGAGAGAGAGAGAGAGAGAGAGAGAGAGAGAGACTTGCTATAGTGTCTCTTCCCTAGACAGGTATTTGTATCCCTATGAGAGGCCCACCTAGTAACTAGAGGTGGGGATTAGGTATTAGTATAGGGGGTTGGGGGCCACTTTCACATTCAACATGAGATGTACGAACAGAACAGTGGTCTCTTGTGAAGATTTGATGGCCTTCGGAATGAGGAAACTCACTCCAAGATGAGATTTGGGCAATGTTCTCTCCACTAGCTTGATGGACACTCTACCTGGGCAACAACAAGCTAGGTGGAGAGAACATTGTCCAAATCTCATCTTGGAATGAGTTTCCTCACTCCGAAGGCCATCAAATCTTCACAAGAGACCACTGTTCTGTTCGTACGTCTCATGTTGAATGTGAAAGTGGCCCCCAACCCCCTACACTAATACCTAATCCCCACCTCGAGTTATTAGGTGGGCCTCTCATAGGGATACAAATACCTGTCTAGGGAAGAGACACTATAGCAAGTTTCTCTCTCTTTCTCTCTCTCTCTCTCTCAAAAAACAGGCTGTCCGGAAACATCGTGAACCGCGATAAACCTTTACCGGTCTCTAGCGCACAACGTACCGCAAATGAAAGAGGTGTAGCTATTGGCCGCGTTAGGAGCCGCGCTAACACTGTGGCTGTTTCACGGCACACAATAACTCTTTCCTACTTTACATATGCTCCGCCCCAACTCCGCCCCCTGAATACAAAATTAAAAATTCGCAAATCGCGTTAACGGCTGTTAGCGCGATTTGCGGAATTATCTCCTGCGGTAACTCCTTGGAAAATTACCCTCTTAGTCTCCCAGTTGCGAATCCCTACGCATAGACGGGAGGTCCCATTACGAATTACCTCTGTCCAGGGGATGCTCCTTCCTGAACCTGTCCTGATGTCCACGGCACCCATTACTGTCCGCACCGGGGCAATCCATTCGGAGGAGATAGCCTTCCTAGTGTTGGATAAGGCTGTCTACCCTGTGGTGCTAGAGTTGCCGTGGTTAAAGAAGCACTTGCCCATGATTCAGTGGGATACCTTACAGATTGTCAAAAGGAGCCTGTTCTGCTTAGCTAATTGCATGAAAGTGCCAAAGACTCCCGCACTTCCATTGATGCACTCGGCCTTAGGTCCGCCTGCCAAGCCTTCGAGGCCCTTAAGGAGGCGTTCTTGTTAGACACCTGCCTTCATCATCCGGATCCCAGCCAGCCCTTTGTGGTGAAAGTTGATGCCTCCAATGTGGCCGTGGGGGCCGTGTTGAGCCAGTACTCTGATTCTGGACAATTATTATCCTTTTCATATTTCTCAAAGAAATTCTCCCCGGCAGAGAGCAACTACTGTGTTGGTGATAAAGAGTTGCTAGCCGTGAAACTTGCCCTGGAGGAATGGAGACAGTGGTTGGAAGGAGCCAACCATCCGGTTACAATTTACACCAATCACAAAAACTTAGCATTCTTGAAGCAAGCCCAACGCCTGAACCCAAGGCAAGCCCGGTGGTCGTTGTTTTTTGATCGATTCCCACTAGGTGGGACTTTAACTTACACTATCGACCTGGCTCTAAGAATGTTCGAGCCGACACGCTCTCGCGCTCTTCTGAGGTCGAAGAGACTCCTGACATGCCTCAGTATATCTTGGATCCTGCTTAAGTAAGCCTTGCAGCAACCTTGGTGTCCTCCCAAGGGAAGACCGTCATTCCACATTGCTCCCGGAGAGCAGTTCTCACTTGGACCCATGACTCCCTCACTGGGGGCCATGATGGCTGTAAAGGGACCTTAGACCTGTTGAACTGATTCTACTGGTGGCCGACGGTGAGACAGGACATCCAAGCTTTTGTGGGCTCGTGCCCTACCTGTGCTATTCAAAAGCCGCTCATTGGGAGGCCCAGGGGCCTGTTGCAACCATTGCCCATCACGGTGGAGCCTTGGATACACATCTCCACCGACTTTGTCGTGGACCTCCCCGTCTCAGGAGGTAATTCGGTCATTTGGGTGACCGTAGACCGATTCTCCAAGATGGCACACTTTGTCCCCTTGCCAAAGTTGCCTTCTGCACCTGACCTGGCTAACCTTTTCGCTCAGAATATCTTTAGACTTCACGGTCTCCCACAGGATATAGTCTCCGATCGAGGACCACAGTTTACTGCTCGATATTGGAAAGCACTTTGCAAACGCTTCAATGTGCAACTTAGTCTTTCGTCTGCGTTCCATCTGCAAAGTAATGGGCAAATGGAACGAACTAACCGAACCTTGAAGACTTTTCTCCTTTCGTTCGTGAATGAACGACAAGATAATTGGGCCAAGCTACTCCCGTGGGCGGAGTTTTCATATAATAATCACACGCATGCTGCTACTGGAAGTTCACCTTTCCTAGTCGTCTATGGGAAGCAACTTCGACCACCCTTGCTTTCACCTGAACCTAGTGCACTCCCGGCAGTGCAACTTTCAGGCCGCCAGCTTCTTTCCTTGTGGACGTCTATCCAGGGAAGGATCCGTAAAGCCGCCCAATCTGCCAAAAAATGGGCGGATAGGCATCGTCAGCCAGCACCCATCTTCCTCCCAGGAGACCGCGTCTGGCTTAGTACCAAAAATCTACAGCTACGTATTCCGTCGCAAAGACTAGCTCTGAGATTCTGTGGGCCTTTTCGAGTTGCCAAATGAGTGGAAGCAGTCTCATACTGATTATGCTTGCCCTCTTCCATGCGTATACATGACGTGTTCCATGTGTCATTGCTGAAGCCTCTTGTTTTGTCCAGATACCACTCCCGGGCTCCTGAGCCATCGGATCCTTCGGTACCAGACGAAGTTACATATCAAGTACATGATATCTTGGATGTTCGGTTCCATCAATGACGCTGGGAGTACTTATTTTTCATTTATTTATTTGTTTGTTTGTTTATTTATTTATTTGTTTGCAGTTTTTATATACCAACATTTGTTTAGTAACTTCACATCGGTTTACATAGAACATAAACTTGCAACCGAGCTACAAAACAAGAAGTAGGCAGTGGAGCTTTACAGATAAAAATAAAACTTAGGGGAAATAAGAACATTAACTGAAGGGAAAGGGGCGAGGGGAAAGGGGTAAATAAGATATGAAATTAACTGTGCATATACATAGGATAACTAATATAAAATATTTACAAAGTCGGAAAGGAACACAACCGGATGATACCCTGGTCACACTGAAACCACCTATCCACTTGACCACCATCTATAGACAAGCCCCTGCACCCGAAGCCTTACTGGTCAGGTCCTTGTAGTCCACCTTGCCAAACCGTGTCCACTTTCCGGACCCGCTAATAGAATTTATTTGTAACCCCCTCATCTCCTCCTTCCTTCCTAAACCCTCCCCCTCAGCTTCCCCTGCAGCCTCCACACCCTATAATCGAAACACCCTGGGAACAGCTCCATATTTTGCAATGTACTCATGATCTGTTGTACCACTCATACTCATACCAATGATCCCTGTTCTCCGACCTGTACCTTGAGACATCTCATCTTCTGGACCTTTGTTTTGAACCTGTTCTACAATACCTGCCTGTGTTCCCAAATCGACACTTGTGTAGTGCAAATGGTATAATTCTGCTCTGTATTATCTATATTTACAGCACCACTATCCGCATCACTTGCTCACTCACCACTTACCCTACCCCATCTCCTAACCTTATAATCAACCCTCTCCCGCTTACTTTCTACCTGTCCTCACTCCCCCCCCCCCAAAATGTGTTTCCCTACTATACCTATCATACACCACCCCAACCGGCGCATCCTACGCCAAGTACACCCTCACCTCCTAACCCAACAAAAATCCCTAATCCCCATCATGATTTCGCCCATCACACAACTCCTAGGCCTAGCCACACTCGCCATCTCCCTCTTCAATGCACAATCCATTCTAAAAAAAGCCCCCATACTCCAAGATTTGCTCACTGACACCAACCCTGATATCTGTGCGATCACAGAATCCTGGTTAAAAAAGTCAGACCATGTTTTTATCAACCAACTCCCCACACAGTCATACGACATTTTCTCAATCCCAAGGCCTAAAAAAAGAGGAGGAGGCTTACTCCTAGCTACCAAGAAACACCTCAACCTTAAGCTACAAACCATCTCCCCCCACCAAGACTTGAAATTGGCCTACTTAAATCCAAATCCCTGCAGATATGCCTTATCTACGCCCCTCCTGGAATACTCGAACAGGACCCATTCCCCCTCATCGAATACATCACTGAAAACATGAAACCAGATATACCCGCAGTAATTCTCGGGGACTTCAATCTCCACATAGACACCCTCCCCGCAACGCCTGCTTGCTAAACCCTACTCGTCACCTTAAACGCCCTGGGTTTCAGACAACTAATCTCCGAGCCTACACACAAAGCTGGTCACACACTCGACCTCCTTTTCGTAAATACAGACATCATAGTACCACACGCACCCACCACCACCCCCATCCCCTGGTCCGACCACTTTCTCATCAATGCCCACCTTACTATCAACACCAACACACCGATCTCAAATTCACTTAAAAAAACGATCTCCTTCCGTAAACCATGTCCATCTGAGCAACTCTCCCTAGCATTCAACAATATTAGTGAATATCTCGACCTTACCAATCCAGATACTGCTCTACAGTCCTGGGATAAGTCCGTCTCCGACATTGCCAATGCCCTCTGCCCCACCATCCACAAAACCATAACACCGACACGCACAGAAAAAAAACCATGGTACACAAATGAATTAAGAACACTAAAGCAAGAGCTCCGATCCAAGGAACGCACCTGGCGTAAACAACCTACACCCTCCCTCAATATGGCCTACAAGCATACATTGAATACATACCGGCAAGCTATTCTCCTCGCCAAACGCGATTATTATGCAGCCAAAATCCATAGCTACACTTTCAACCCTAACGCCTTATTCTCCTTCGTTTCAGATCTCACAAAATCCCCCTTTCCTTCCCCCCAAGATGAAAACAGCTTAGAGAAATGTGAGAAACTTGCCGACTATTTTAAAAATAAAATCTCCAAAATCTTAACTCGGCTCCCATCCAACCCTGCCCCAACAGACCCACTACCTTTCCACAATGGAGGTACTCTCAGCTCCCTTGACCTCACCTCCTTGAAGGAAGCTGAATCCATACTAAAAAAGATGCGACCAGTCACCCACACCGCAGACACTATCCCATCAAAAATCCTCCTTACCATTCCTACCGTCATTGCAAAACCAATAGCAGACATTTCACCCTTCCCCCCAACGGGCTCCCTGCCGACCGCGAGGCGCAGCGTCCAGGCCCTCCTTTGTTCCAGGCCCAACTTACCTGCGTCCACAGCGGTCACCCAGCCAGCCAATCGCGATCCAGGTGCCGGGGTGACCTCATCAGCAGCCGCCGCCTCCGGGGCATTTAACCGGCCTTCTTCTCCGGCGGCCTTCTCTTCATCGGCGGATTTCGGGGGAAGCAGCGGCTCGGGCCTGCGCAATCGGCGCTGAAAGCCCGTCGGGGTATGGCCTTCGATTTCACCCTTCCCCCCAACGGGCTCCCTGCCGACCGCGAGGCGCAGCGTCCAGGCCCTCCTTTGTTCCAGGCCCAACTTACCTGCGTCCACAGCGGTCACCCAGCTAGCCAATCGCGATCCAGGCCCCGGGGTGACCTCATCAGCAGCCGCCGCCTCCGGGGCATTTAACCGGCCTTCTCCTCCGGCGGCCTTCTCTTCATCGGCGGATTTCGGGGGAAGCAGCGGCTCGGGCCTGCGCGATTGGCGCTGAAAGCCCATCGGGGTAAGGCCTTTGATTTCACCCTTCCCCCCAACGGGCTCCCTGCCGACCACGAGGCGCAGCGTCCAGGCCAGGGGTGGGCAATTAATTTTCCCATGGGGCCGCATGAGAAATTGGGATGGTTTTAGAGGGCCAGACTAATATAATTAACTCAGTTCTCAATAGCCCTACTTATGAAAAAACAGCAGTTTACCACCAATGCATGTCCTCTGAGAAAACACAACAAATAAGACCGATACAAACGCTTACATGCTAGCAAAATATCTCATCTCGGTAACAGACACAGAACCGACCTAACATACTCCCAGGATCTGTAGTAATGCACATAAACTAATCCGCACACAGTTACACCTGTATTATGGAATACACTCAAACAGGAGCAACCCTATCTATGAAAAGGCAACACTACAAATATTAAATCAGGCCCTAAAAACCAATACACCTCTTATTAGGAAACAGAACTAGCAAGCACTATAGATCCCCACACAGAAATAATTGTAAAACTATACTAATAAGCAGAATAAATGTTTCAAAACAGCTATGAACAGAATAACATCCAACAATTAAAAACTCATAAAAACTATTAAACATTCTCCAAACACCAATAAAATATTTCAAAAAGCAGACATCACACAATTAAAATGGCAGTCAAGAAAAATAAACTTAAAGCCACCTTTACTTACCCCCTCCAGCAGCTCTCCTACTCCCCTTCCCTGCAGGCCGTGGCACACACCAGAAGCAGCAGTAGAAGCTAAGCTCTATACTTATGGTCCTCTTCCTTAGTGCCCATGTCTCTCACACACACACACCATACCAGTCATGCCCCCATGACCAGTTTCTGTCTCTCACACACCAATCATCTCCCAAACAGTCTTTGGCACACACACACCAGTCACCTTCCTGAACAGTTTCTCTCATGCCATACACACACACACACACACACAGGCTTCCCACTCCCGTGTTCTACTTACATATATGGTCTTCTCACTCTCATAATCACTTTCTCTGTCTCTCTCTCTCATACACACACTCACCAGTCTCTCACTCCCATGCTTGTTCTCTCCACATGCACAGGCTTCTCATTCCCAAAATCACTTTCTTTCTCTCTCTCACACACACACACACACCAGTCTCTCACTCCCATGTTCTCTTTCAGATATACAGGCTTCTCCCTCCCATGATGTGTCTCACACACACCCGGGTTTCTCACTCCCATGCTCACTCTTCACATGCACAGGCTTCTCATTCCCATAATCACTTTTTCTCTCTCTCTCTCTCACACACACACACACACACACACACACACACACACACACACCAGTCACCTGATCTCACTCATGCATACACACACACACAGGCTTCCCACTCCCAATTTCTCTTTCAGATATACATGCTTCTCCCTCCCATGCTGTGTCTCACACACACCCAGGTTTCTCACTCTCATGCTCACTCTCTTCACATGCACAGGCTTCTCATTCCCATAATCACTTTCTCTCTGTTACACACACACCAGTCTCTCTAATTTCCATGCTCACTCTCCACGTGCACAGGCTTCTCATTCCCTGAATCACATTCTCTCACATTCACACACACCAGTCTTTTTCTCTCACACACACAGTCTCCTTACCAAGCAGTCTCTCTCTCTCATGCATGCACACTCACCCAGGTTTCTCACTCCCACAACTCCAGGCTTCTTACGCTCATGCTTTCCCACATACCCAGACTTCTCACGTCCATGCTTTTTCTCTCACACACACACACACATCAGTCACCTCCCTGACTAATGTCTCACACTCTCACATACACATCAGTCATCTCCCTGAGCAATCACTTTCATTGTCTCTCACATACACACACACACATCAGCTCTCTGACCAGTTTCTCTCACTCACACACATGCTCTCAATCACACGCAGGCTGGCTGCATCTCACTCTCTCTTACTCACTTCCTCTCCCCCCCCCGAGCACAAATGGGAGCTGCAGCAGCCCCCGCAGGCCAAGAAAGAAGAATCCCATCGGCCGCGGGAGGCTCCTGCTGCTGACTCCTTTCTCGATTACCGGCTGCTTTAATTGCTCGGGGACCGACGCTGCAGCCGACGCGGCACGGCTCTTTCTCCTTCCCGCGCACCGCTCCGTGTATCACTTCCTGTTCCGGGTCACGGGAGGGGGGTGCAGGCGCGGGAAGAAGAAAAGGCCAGCCGCGGGTGCCACACTTCTAACACCGCTGCCGTTACCATTGGGCTTGAACGTGCTGACAGCCCAGCGGCAACGGCAGCGGAAGAGACCGGGAGCGCGCGCCGCGGACCGGCAAAAAACTCCCGTGGACTGGTGGTTGGGGACCCCTGAAAAAAGATCACGAAAGGCGGAACTGTGACATACCGATTGGCCGGTGCTGGGCAAAGCTTGCCCAGCACCGGCCAATCGGACAGCGTGCCTTCGTTCGAGTCACTCCCTCCCCCCACCGGACGCTGTAAAAAAAAAAAAAACAGTTCATTCTCCGCTCCCTCGCTCCCCAATTGGCCGGCAGCTCCCTCGCTCCCCGATTGGCCGGCAGCAGTTCATTCTCCGCTCCCTCGCTCCCCGATTGGCCGGCCAATCGGGGAGCGAGGGAGCGGAGAATGAACTGCTGCCTTCCCTCTGCAAGGGAAGGCAGCGTGCCTCATTCCCCGTCTGCTCTCAGCAGTGGGCGGGCCGGATTCAGACCGTAGGCGGGCCGGATTCAGCCCGCGGGCCGCCCCTTGCCCAGGTCTGGTCCAGGCCCTCCTTTGTTCCAGGCCCAACTTACCTGCGTCCACAGCGGTCACCCAGCCAGCCAATCGCGATCCAGGCGCCGGGGTGACCTCATCAGCAGCCGCCGCCTCCGGGGCATTTAACCGGCCTTCTCCTACCGGCGTCGCGCACCCGGCGTCGCGCGCACGAAGGAGCGCAACAAAGGGGCCTGCCCCTTTGTTTCGCCCCTTCGGTTCGACCCTCGCTCATCCCGAGCAGCATCCTCTCATACCTCCCAACCTGTACCCAGCAATGTGACTAAAGCCAAGAGCACCCAGCCTGGAGCCGCCGCACCTGTCATCTCGGAAACAAGAACCCGCCCCAGGAGAACCACGCTCACTAAAGACAGGACATAGACCGCTCCTCCAGATAAATCCTCCAACACACTTTACCTTCACCTCAAGCGTATAATACGTAAGTGCTTCTCCTTCAAATGACTGTCTCGGGGAAATGACTTTACAGTATCCGCATCTCATAACCTACTCTACCTAATTGCCTACCCACTCTGTACTATTGCATTTCTCTGTTCACTTGCATTCATCTGATCAACTGCATTCATCTGCTTACCTGCATTCATCTGCTCAATTGCACTCAGCTGTTTCAACTGCATTAATCTGCTCAACCGCATCTCCCTGTTCACTTGCATTTATCTGTTCACTTGCATTTATCTGTTCAATTGCATTCAGCTGTTTTCAACTGCATTAATCTGCTCAATCGCATTACTCTGCTCAACCGCATCTCTCTGATCACTTGCAATCACCTGTTTTCAATTGCATTAATCTGTTCAATTGCATTACTGTGCCCGCATCGCACAACCTGTCTCTCTCCCCAATACACATCTACTAGCCCCCCACCCAATAATGCCTCCACACGCCTACCTCTGTCCCCCCAATTACCTAGTCAGATACCCCTCAAAGCTATCCCTCCCCCCCTACAGCCAACACAACACTCAAAAGAGGCGTCTGACCCCATCCCCATATCTCCTAATTCTCAAGCCCTCACCCTCTCCCTCATTTCTCTCCTACTCATTAACGCCCAATCCCTGAAGCAAAAAACCCACCTCCTCCACGATATTTTAACTGACTCCAAACCAGAAATTTTTGCAATAACTGAAACCTGGTTTAAACCCTGTGACACCCCCCTCATTAACCAACTCCCTACTGAAACCTATGACATTTTCTCTATTCCCCGCAAAAAGAAAAGAGGAGGGGGCCTACTCCTCATGGCTAAAAGAGAATTCAAGTTCACCTCACAAACCTGCAATATTCCCAATCAATACGAAGTAGGCCTGTTCAAATCGCAATCTCTACAAATCTGCCTAATCTATACCCCTCCTGGTCTACTAGAAAAAGACCCCTCCCCCCTCATCGAATTCCTCACCGTCTCTCTCTCCCCTGACATCCCCACGATAATCCTTGGCGATTTTAATCTCCATGTCAATTCCACACCACAATCCCCACCATGCGAAGCCTTCATCTCATCCTTAGACGCAATGGGCCTCACCCAACTTATTCACTCCCCAACCCACAAAGCCGGTCATACCCTCGACCTTATTTTCACTAACTCACTCATCAACATCATCCACCCCCCCACATGCCTCCCTGTCCCCTGGTCTGACCACTCCATTATCAATACAACCCTCTCTCTACAAACCCCATCCATCTCCTCTCCCCCTCAGCCTAAATCCTTCCAACTTCGTAAAACCTGCCCCCTAGACACCCTAGCAACAGCATGCTCCAACATCCCAAATCACATTGACCTGGAGACAGCAGATAGTGCCATATCCTCCTGGACAGAAACTACCCTAAAAATCGCCAACAACTTGTGCCCAATCATTCGAAAAACAATCACACAAACCAAATCATCCAAAAAACCCTGGTACACCCATACGCTCAAAACCCAAAAAATCCAGCTTAGAGCAGCTGAAAGACACTGGCGCAAACACCCCTCTCCTGCCACAAAAACCTTCTATTACCAACTCATGCACACATATAGAAACGCCATTCAAACAACCAAAAAAGAATATTATGCTAAGAAAATTCACCACCTCCAATTCAACCCAAAGGCACTATTTACCCTAGTCTCAAATCTCACCAAACCCAACATGTCTACACCCCAAGTGCCCTCCACACAGACCCGATGCAATGAAATTGCCCTCTTCTTTAAGAACAAAATATCCAACATCACTGCCAAGTTCACCCCTAATACCAAGACCTCCCCCAACACCAACAGCATAACCCCCCCCACCCCACATACACCCACCATCCTCGCTTCGTTTGAACCCTCCTCAACTCTAGAAATAGAGAACATCTTAAAAAAGATGAGACCTTCCTCCCATCCCTCGGAAACCATCCCAACTAAACTTCTTCTCGCTATTCCTAAAACAATAGCCACCACACTCTCCAAAATCGTGAACTGCTCCCTGGAACATGGCCTGGTCCCTAACTCCCTGAAACAAGCTGTGGTCAAACCCATTCTAAAAAAACCCTCCTTTGATCCCTCCAATCTATCTAACCTCCGTCCTATCTCCAATCTCCCTTTCCTCTCCAAAGTCATTGAGAAACTAGTAAACTCCCGTCTCTCTGACTACCTAGAACAATCCAATATACTCCTACCAACACAATACGGTTTCCGAAAACACCTCAGTACGGAATCCCTACTCCTCTCCCTTACAGATACAATCATCAAAGGAATGGATGCCGGTAACTCCTACCTCATTGCCATGCTAGATATTTCCGCTGTCTTCGACACCGTAAATCACAACATCCTCATCAACACTCTCATCAGTATAGGAATTTCAGGTACTGCTCTTTCTTGGATAAAGTCCTTCCTCCAAAACCGTACCTACACAGTTCTCACCGACAATTTTACATCCCCTCCAGTTAATCTCGACTGTGGCGTTCCCCAAGGATCCTCCCTCTCTTCCACCTTATTTAACATTTACATGCTCCCCCTTACAAACCTCCTCTCCAACCTTGGTATCACACACTTCATCTATGCGGATGATGTGCAAATCCTCATCCCTTTCAAAAACTCTGTTCTCACTGCACTCCAAAACTGGAACACCATTCTCGCCTCCATAAACCAGCTCCTCACTGACATGCACCTAGCCCTCAATCCGCAAAAAACTGAACTCCTCCTCGTCTCCTCTAGACATGCAGCCACACCCACTCTCTCCACTCTCCATTCCCCCAACTTTCTCTCTGACACAAGAAACCTGGGTGTTATACTTGATAACCAACTAACCTTCAAACCATATATCAAATCTATCCTTAGCAGCTGCTATTTCAAACTACAAACCCTCAAAAAACTCAAACCCCTTCTCTACTTTTCCGATTTCCGTACGGTACTCCAATCCATAATTTTTTCGAAAATTGACTACTGTAACGCTCTCCTACTTGGACTCCCTTCTACCCACATCAAACCTCTACAACTCCTCCAAAATGCTACTGCACGCATCCTCACCAATGTCAACAAGAAAGACCACATCACTCCCACCCTCATTGATCTCCACTGGCTTCCCATTCACTCACGAATTATTTACAAGACCCTTACCCTCATCCACAAAAGTATTACTAACGAACACTACAACTGGCTAAACCCACCCTTCCTCCCTCGTACCTCCACAAGACCCACCCGTGCTTCCCTCCGTGGAACTCTTATCCCTCCTTCCATAAAATCCACTAGACTCATCTCCACCACCAATAGAGCCCTTTCCCTTGCAGGCCCCTCCCTCTGGAACTCTATGCCTCTTGACCTACGCACCGAAACCTCCACACCTACTTTCAAAAAGAAACTCAAAACTTGGCTTTTCCTCCAAGCATACCCCCATTCTTCATCATCTTCACCAACTAACACACTAGCCCAACCATCATCTCTCTCCAACACCCCCCATTCAGGACCTACACCCAACACCCTCCCCCTCTAAAGATTCATACAATTTTTGTATATAACCAGTGTACATATTTCTACCTCGAATCCCTATTCGTATCTTATCCCCATGTATCTGTTTGCACCCTCCCCCTGCCCCCCCCTTTTGTCTAGACTACCCCCCTCCATCCCTCCCCTAGTTATTTAGTTAATTTTTCTGTTACTGCGTTTATGTTATATACTGTTCTCTGTAAAGGCTATGCCTATATATATTTTGTTGTAAGTTACTTGTAAACCGGCACGATGTGCAAACGGTTGCCGGTATATAAAATTAAATAAATAAAATAAATAAAAATTATAAATTGCTCCATCATCACCGGCAAAGTCCCCGACCCCCTTAAGCTTGCTATTGTAAAGCCTCTACTAAAAAAAACCCACCCTTGACCACAATGATCCTGCAAACTACAGACCCATATCCAATCTACCTTTTATCTCCAAAATCATGGAGAAGGTGGTCAACACCCAACTCACAGAATTCCTAGAAGAAAACAATATCTTACACCCCGCCCAATATGGCTTTCGCCAAGACCGATGCACCGAAAAACTCCTACTCGCCATAACAGATACTATCCTTAAGGGCATGGACCACAGCCAATCCTACATCCTTGCCCTCCTAGATATCTCAGCCGCATTTGATACTGTGAACCATCAAATCCTAGTATCACGCTTATCCGAGATAGGCATATCAAACACAGCCCTATCGTGGTTCTCCTCATACCTAGATCATAGAATGTACTTAGTCAAACTCGATGACTTCGAATCTGCTCACATTCCCCTCACGCAAGGCGTCCCACAAGGCTCCTCCCTATCATCCACCCTCTTCAATATTTACTTACTCCCACTCTGCCACTTACTCTCTAAACTAGGACTGAAATTTTTCCTATACGCAGATGACGTACAAATATTGATTCCCATTCGAAAATCCCTCAACGAAAACCTGCAGTACTGGGAAACTTGTCTGACCTCCATCAACTCACTCCTCTCCAATCTCCACCTAGCACTCAACACCTCCAAAACTGAAATCCTTATCCTAACAAATCAATCTTCCGACTCGATCCACCATATGATCCAAAACGCCTCACAAGCTCAATCACTACCATATAGCGTCAGAGACTTAGGAGTTTACCTAGACAACCAACTAAACTTGAAATCCCACATTAAATCACTGCTAAAAGGAGGCTTCTTTAAATTCCAAACCCTCAAAAACTGAAGCCCCTCCTACACGCCCATTATTTCCGCACCGTTATGCAAACGACCATGTTATCCAAACTCGATTATTGCAACGCCCTTTTCTTAGGCCTCCCAGCCTCTACTATTAAACCTCTTCAAATCCTCCAAAATGCTATGGCACGTATCCTTACAAACACCAGAAAATCTGATCATATCACTCCCATACTACAAAATCTCCACTGGCTCCCCATTGCATTCCGTTCCCAATACAAAACACTTACCATCCTACATAACACACTATACAAAAACAGCTCCCCCTGGCTTGAAGATATGCCTCAATTCCGGCAATCGAACCGCCCCACCAGAAACGCCCTTGCCGGCACCCTCCAAACCCCCTCACTCAAAATTGGGCACCTCACCGCCACCAGGGAAAGAGCCTTCTCTATCGCGGGCCCCTCCCTCTGGAACTCCCTCCCGGCCAAACTCCGACTAGAACCATCCCTGAGCCACTTCAAAAAAGGAATAAAAACATGGCTGTTTAAACAGGCCTACCCCAACTCCTCTCAACCCTAGGCCTCCCGCGCATATAGGAACCTGCAGTCTCCATACAGCCCTTCCCACCTTTCCCACCCTGGTAACCTTTCCAGCACACCCCATGCTCCCCTTCACTCCCCCCTCCATCCCCCCTCCCACTCCGCCCTCTCCCCTCCCACTCCGCCCTCCCTCACTCCCCCCCTCTCCCCTCCTTTAGCCTCTACAGCCTCCCCCTCCCCGCCTTCTTTACCTTATCAATCCCTCTCTTATCTTTACCTCCTCTTTCTCATCTATTCTCCCCCCCCCGTTCCCTCTCCCCTCCCCCCTCCCCCCAACTTTGTAAATAAGTTTACATATGTAATTTTAAATATACACAACATTTCTAATCCATATCGTTCCAATTAAGTTATCCATGCTTGCTTACTCTATCTCTTGTACTTCGCTATTTACCTTGTTCTTTATTATCCAATTATTATCCAATTTCTCCCAGTTAAACCCCCTTGTTCAATGTAATTTCCTTTCTCAGTTAATTGTGAACCGACATGATGTGTCCTACGAATGCCGGTATATAAAAATGTTAAATAAATAAATAAATAAATAAATAAATAAATAAATAAATAAATAGATATAAATTGGATTGAGATATTAAGGAGATTATATGAACAATGCAATATTTTATTTATTTATTTATTTATTTATAGTATTTCTAGACCGGAAGTTCCTGTATAGAATACATATCACCCCGGTTTACAAGGAACTCAAACTATCGCTTCATTTAGCGGTTTACATTGAACAGGGTTTACATTGCAACAAGTTATAACAAATTTATAATGTAGAAAGCAATTACTAAACAAGCTAACGGAACAAGGAACAGTTAAAATAGATAAATAAATAGTTAAAAATAATAGTTGTAAAATAGATAAATAAACAGTTAAAAATAATAGTTGTAATAACATGTGAGTAAATGCATGATATAATTGTATGGGTAAATACAGATTTATATATATATAAATATAGTGGAAAGATATGTAAATAATTGTCAGGTAATTGAGAGAACAAGCAGAAAATAAATATTCGAAAAATTGTGAGGCAGGGAGGGGGGTCAAGATCTTAAGAGAGATTTGTTGTGGTAAGGAGGGAGTTGTTGTGGAAGAAGTGAAAGTGCATGAGTAAAAGGTGTGCAAATTAGGTATATGCTTGTAGGAATAGCCATGTTTTGAGTTTTTGCTTAAATTTTACTGGGCAGATTTCCTGACATAGTTCTGGTGTCATGCTGCTCCAACATGTTGGTCCAGCTGCGGTAATGGCACATTTCTTAGTTGCTTCAAGAGTGAAAGTTTTATGAGAGGGGGTATGTAGAGTGGCAGCATGTTGTGTTCTGGCAGGTCTGGAGGGTTCGTGGAAGTATAAATTATTGAGCCATGTCATATTGTCAGTATGAAGGGTTTTGTGAATTAAGGATAATGTTTTAAACATGATTCTCTGTGCAATGGGGAGCCAATGTAGGTCTCCGATCTTCTTGTGTTGGTGAGTATGCGTGCTGTTGAATTTTGAAGCATTTGCAGCGGCAGTATGGTAGCTTTGGGTAGCCCCAAGAGGAGGGCATTACAGTAATCTATTTTTGAAAAGATGAGTGATTGAAGTACGGTGCGGAAATCATGTTGATATAGTAAGGGTCTGAGTTCTTTTAGGGTCTGTAATTTGAAATAGCCATCTTTAATAGTATTGTTGATATGCTGCTTAAAGTTAAAGTGGTTGTCTAATGTGACACCAAGGTTTCTGACATTATTTGTGATATTACGAGCTATGAGTGGTGGTTGCGTGTAAGAGACCATAGTTTTGCAGTTCTGGGGGGTAATGATCATGAGCTCTGTTTTGTCAGGGTTAATGGTTAGTTTGATGATAGTAAGAAGTTTACTAATAGCAGTGAGGGCATTGTCCCATGTTTTGAGGGCGTCATTGATGGAGTCTTTGATGGGGATGATGATTTGTACATCATCAGCATATATGAAGTACAGGAGGCCAAGTTCAGATAGAAGGTGACAGAGTGGGAGAATGTAAATGTTAAAGAGGGTAGAGGAGAGGGCAGATCCTTGCGGGACTCCATGATTTATGTCATATGGTTGAGATTCGTGGTTTTCAAAATTATTATTTATTATTATTATTTATTGTTTTTGTTATACCGAGTTTCATGACAGGCATCACATCAACCCGGTTTACAATTAACAGAGTGTGTAAAGCATAACATAACTTAAAACAATGTTCTCAATAAGAACCTTAAATACAGTGAATAAATACAGTGAATCAAATAAAGGATGTGAGAAAGTTACAAAAAATAAGGGAAATCAACTTGGAACTGGAAAAGGGGAGAGATTGTACAGAGCAATATTTACATTTTGGCCTATTAATGTAATAGAGTAGCAAAGTGATTAAATAAGAATATGTGAGTAACTGTGGCGGTACATCACTATGAGACGGTACATAAATAACCGGATGCATAAATACGATAATGGTATGATAAAAGCTCAGAAGGTATTGATGAGTGTCAATTTAAGGTTGGTTGATTTGTATTAGGTCCAGTTATAGAATAAGAGTTTGTGCTATTTAATGGAGGTTTTATTCAATGCTTGGAAATGCTTTTTTGAAAAGCCAGGTTTTTAGTCTTTTCCTAAATGTTAGAGAGCATGGCTCCTGTCTCAAATCAGGTGGGATAGAGTTCCAGAGAGATGGACCTGCTGAAGAGAAGGCTCTAAGACTCAATGATTTATGTTGGTAGGTTTTGGCCTTTGGAATTTGGAGTGACTCTTTGTAGTATTCCCTGATGGGTCTGGCGGAAGTGTATTTTTTAAGAGGTAATTGTAGGTCGAGGTGCGTGTTTTGGTTGATAGTTTTGTATATGATGTTGATGGTTTTGTACATGATTCTATAGTGGATCGGTAGCCAGTGGAGGTTTTTGAGGATAGGTGAGATGTGGTCCATTTTCCTGGAGTTTGTAAGGACTCTGGCTGCAGAGTTCTGAACCATTTGTAGCGGTTTGGTATAGGAAGCTGGGAGGCCTAGTAGTAATGAGTTGCAATAATCTAATTTGGAAAAGATTATTGCTTGTAGTATTGTTCTAAAGTCCTGGGCGTGGAAAAGTGGTTTGATTCTTTTCAGAATATGTAATTTGTAGAAGCAGTCTTTGGTGGTTTGGTTAATGAATGGTTTGAGGTTGAGTCGATTGTCCAGGATGGCTCCTAAATCTCTTACGTGGGCTGTTTGAAGGAGTGTGGGTGGTTTTGGGAGTGTATTATTGTTTTCCGGTGATATGAGCAGGAATTCTGTTTTAGAAGCATTAAGTACAAGGTTTAGACTGGTGAGGAGGAGTTTAATTTCTGATAAGCAACTGTCCCAATATTCCATTGTTTTTTATATAGATTCTTCTATGGGGATCACGATCTGTACGTCGTCAGCGAAAAGGAAGTGTTTCAGGCTTAGTTTTGTAAGAAGTTGACATAGTGGTAGGAGGTAGACATTGAATAGTGTGGGTGAAAGTGATGAACCCTGCGGCACCCCTCTATTGGAATGGTGGTATTGGGATTCTTTATTGTGAATTTTGACTCTATATCCTCTATTTTCTAGAAATGTTTTGAACCAGTTAAGTGTGGCACCTGTTAAACCAATGTTTGCCAGCTGTTTTAGAAGGAGGGCGTGGTTGACGGTGTCGAAGGCCGCCGAAAAGTCAAGAAGAATTAGTAAATATGCTTGGCCTTTATCAATTCCAGAAAGGAGGAAGTCCGTGAGTGAGAGTAGTAGCGTTTCAGTGCTTGCGGCTTTGCGAAAACCATATTGGTTAGGGGACAGAATACTGCGGTCCTCTAGGTAGTTGGATAGTTGGGTGTTTACCAATTTTTCCATGATTTTCGCTATGAATGGGAGGTTGGAAATAGGGCGGAAGTTGTTGGGATCCCATGCATTTAGATTTGGTTTTTTTAACAGTGGCTTGATTGAGGCAGTTTTTAGGTCTTCCGGGTAAATACCATGTGATAGAGAGCAGTTTATGATATCTGCTAAGGTTTTTGCTATTGTGTCCGGGATGAGAAGGAGCATTTTGGAAGGGATTTGATCAAATGGGTGAGATGATGGTTTCATTCTTTTTAACACCGTTTGTATCTCTGTGATTGTGATGGGTTCGAAGTCAATAAGCTGTATCTCTTTGTTTTGGGGAAAGTATGTGTTATCTGGAGAAGTGGTGTTTGGAGTCAGCTGATTAAGGAGATCCGATATTTTTTTGTTGAAATGAAGAGCCAGTTCGTCTGCTTTAGTCTGGGCTTGTTCGGGTGGGATATCTGGAGAGATCGGTTTAGTGAGGCTTGAAACGAAAGCGAATAAAGCCTTTGAGTCAAAGCTGAGGTGATGAATCTTCCGGGCATAGTAGTCTCTTTTGGTTTTCAACGTGGTACTTTTGTATAGATGGAGTGATCGTTTGTAGTCAGAGAGTGAGGCCGGTGAAGGGGCTTTACGCCATTTTCTTTCTTTTTGCCGAAGTAGTTGTTTGAGCTTTCGTAGTTGATCGTTAAACCAGGGTTGTCGTTTGGATGCATTGGAAGACCTTGTTTTGGTTGTCAGTGGGCAGAGAGTGTTTGCAATAGAATTAGTTATTTTGGACCAAAATTGGAGGGCAGAGTTGGGTGTAGATACATCAATGAGTGGTAGATCAGAGGTTAGAAGTTTGCTGAGGTGTTCTGAGGAGCAAGGTTTTCTGTATTGGAAAGAGGGTCTTGAGTTGAGGTTGGAGTCTTGAGTTGAGGTTGTTGCCCATGTAGGTGGGCTTTAAACCATTGGAGGGGGGTATCAGTAATGCCAATTTCCTGGAGCAGTG